>NC_140171.1:16913664-17011164 GCF_963971535.1 Notolepis coatsorum
GATTGGAACTCTCTGTTTGTGAACTCTGTTTCGTTGTCAGACCTCAAGCATCCTACGTTACCATAAGGGGCTACGTCTGCCAGGAATTTCTCCGTGGCCTGGAGTGTGTCACTCTTTGCTTTGAAAAAAAAAAAAAAAAAAAAACACTGCTCCTGTGCACACATCTGTAAAATACTGTACATATCTAAAGCCTCCTATGGACTCGTTGCTTACTGGACCGGCTAGATCCGTGTTAACTAATGCAAGTGGTACCTTTACTTTTTCTGTGGGATTTCTGTTTCTCTTTGAGTAAACTTCCCCGTTTTGCACACTGCACAATTTTTGTCAGGTCTACGCTTTTCACCTTCAATGTACATGCCTTCTGTCACTGCTTGCAGTTTCAGTAAATCCTCGTAATTACAATGACCCATAATCTCGTGCCATGTCTGAATATCGTGACTGGCCGTCACGCTACACATATCATTATTATCATTACACTTGTTGTTGTCATTACACTCCGTTTGCAGATAATATATTCTCTGGTACATCTTTATCAGGTTTGTCAGGTTCTACAAGAACATTTTTACCTTTATCGAAGAATACCTTGGCACCGCTTGCAGTAGCAGCTATTACAGAGAATAGTCCCTGTGGGAACGATGGTACGTAGAGAGCGTTCTTTAACGTCACCGTACGCCGGCGCCCCCCACTGTCCGTGAGGCATACCTGTGCGTCTCCTCTCTCTTGCGCCAACCTGTAGGTGCGCTCCATGCTGTGCCTCTCTGGGCGGAAAGTGTTGTCAAAGTTCCCGAACCGACTCCTGTCGTTGATGACATGGGACGACGCACCTGTGTCTGTTGAGTTAAAACTCATGAGTGGAGCATGTCAAGACACCTCAGACAACTACCAACTACATCTCCCAGAGTGCATCAGCTGCAAGATGGCTGCTGTTGGCTTATTGAACAGCTGTTAAAGGCTGGTGGTGGAGACACTCACAGAACAAGCAAACAAAGCAAGCTGAAGGTGGTGGAGACACTCACAGAACAAACAAACAAAGCAAGCTGAAGGTCGACCCAAGGAGCTCTACCCCCAAAGACGCCAATGGTCAGTTATGTTCTACTTATTCTACTGTTTATTTATACTTCTGCTTAAATGTGGTTAAAATCAGGCTAATTCAATTGTGTGTTTAGTAGCTCCAACTGTTTCAGTCTACACATTCACTTGCTTGAGAGTTGGTTTTCATTTATGTTTAAAAGTATCTTTACAAGTTAAGACCAAGTTAGAAATGTTAAAATGATTTAAGAATTTGAAAGACTACTAAAAAGGTCGACAACTCATGTTTAAAGGTTTAAAATGCCTTGTTCAATCAGAGCTGATCTACAAGCTTAAAGTTTAGCTATATTTCTTCACTTATTCAATTTAAAATACCAAATGTTTACTTGACTTGAATCAAATGTTTACTAACTTGAATCATTTATTAAAGGTTACAATTCAGAAATGATTCATTGAAAATTACTTTAATAATTGGGTTAAAATGTCGAGTTAATTTAAGACTGTTAAAATTTTGGCATTTTGGCATTCATTGTGTAAACACTATCGAAAAAGACGTTTGATTATTTAAAATATATATTTAATGTTTAAAATCAACCATGTTTAAAAAGAACTTATTGGTTTGAAAAGATGGTTATTGTTGTTTATTGTTTATGTTTATTGCATTGTTAAAACCTTTTTCTTTGTTTTCGAAGGTTTTCAACCTATATGAAGAACCAACCAGTCAAGAATCAACTGCAACTAAAACTGTTGAAAAGTTGAAAATAAAAAGTGACTTGGAGTTGGAACTTGGAGTTGTTTCCTTATGTCCTTTGGAGTGGAAAGCAAGAGTTGACTTTACAGTTGAAAACCAAGTGCTAGCAGTGGAGGACGAGGATAAAACTGCTTCGACCCAATACTGCTGACACGGAAGGGAAAGATGGCTGAAGATATGGCGGAGGTCAAAGAACTAAAGAAGGAGAGGACCACAGCAAAACGCCGCTTCACCAAACAAGCCAACCACATTGCCAGAGGAGCAGACACCATGCTGCGATCCGAGCTGATGGATGAGTTCAGCACACTCTCACTCTGTTATAGAGCCGTGCTTGAGGCAAATGATGAATTCAGGTTTGGGCTGGAGGCTGAAGTAAAACCTGAGGATGAAGGGCTTGACGAGAAGGAAGAGGACGACCTCAAACATACTTCAAAAGAAGCCGAAACAAAGATGGGAGAGATCAAAGACATTGTGCAGCTAATCCTGTGGTCCAAATATGGAAAACATGAGCTGGAAACAGCTATTGATGGAGCTGAGAAAGTAAGTGAAGCAGCAGGAACTGTGCCAGTGAGGACTGAATCCTTAGAGTGCTATGAACAGCACCTAACGCTCTCAGACGAGATGGGAGACAAGGCCATCTCTATAATGTCCACGTGGGAGAAATGGATACCTGACGAATCCAGAGATGAACTGAATGCGAGGCTCAAGAAGCTAGAAGACACCCTTCTCATGCTGAAGATGAGGAAACCTCAGTTTACATCTGCACGCAGCCTGAGGAATGCTGAGCAAGGCACAGGAGTTGCACCACACCATCCGACGACACCGTTGGTGAGGATAAAGCCAACCACCCTACCTACCTTCTCTGGAAATAAGAGAGAATATCACAGATGGAGAAAAGATTGGGAAAGCCTGCAAAGGCAGGGAGAGCCATCCGGATCCCCTGAAGTTAAAAAGATCCAGCTCTTGGACAGCGTGGAGGAGAAAATCTCCAAAGAACTCAGACTTTCTACCTACACTACAGCCAGAGACATTTTCAGAGTCTTAGAGAACAGGCATGGAAATAAATCAAGCATCACTGTGGAAATCCTTGAAGAGCTCGACAGGATACCATATGTAAAAGGAAACCAGCCAAGAAAGGTCATCGACCTTATACAAACTGTGGAGAAGGCTCTGTCAGATCTCACTGAATTGGGCAACTCTGGGGCCATGAACAACGCACTTGTGATCAAATCAATTGAAAGCAAGTTACCTGACTTTATCAAGAGAGACTGGTTGATGTTCATGGTAGATCCCAGCAGCAATGTCACAGCAGAGAACCATTTTGACATGCTCTTGAAATATTTGAAGAACCAGGAAGACGTACTGGAGAGGCTTGATCAACTAAGAATTGTGGAGAAGACTGACAAGCCAGATCGCCCGGACAAAAAGAATGAAAGAAAGTTTGCCTCGACAAAGAACACAAAGAGACTAGAGCTTGACGTATGTGTTGTCTGTGGCGACAGTGGACATAACCACAAACTGTTCTTTTGCCGGAAGTTCAAGGGACTGAAGCTTTCGGAGAAGACGGCTGCCTTGAAGAAGCTGGGAGCATGCAGGAAATGTCTCGGATGCCATGACGGAACTGCATACTGCAGAGAGACATTCCTATGCAGAAATGCAGACTGTAAGAAGGGAGGAAATGCTGCAGACCACCACTATATCCTCTGCCCAAAAGGAGAATTCAAGCCTCGATGGGAAGAAGGAAGAGGTGGAAGAGACGGCAACAAAGGCAAACTCACAGAGGAACAAGAGTCGTTCTTGTCTGAACTCTCCTCTGAAATGGCAGATCGAGGCAGAAGGGCTTTTACTAACAAAACTACAGTGGCACTCAAAACCTCCGGCCAGTCTGAACTACTGCGAAGAAATGGTCTCGCCGAGCTTCCTGTCATCATGATGCTGATGAAAGTCACTGCAAACGCTGGTCAGAAAATTGGGACATTGATTGACCTAGCGTCAGATACAAACTACATCACCCATAAGGCTGCTGAAAGACTTGGGTTGAGAAGAGAGAAGATAACATTGATTGTGCATGGGGTTGGAGGAATGGCCATGAAGGTGGACACTCAGAGATACCTCCTCAAAGTTAGAGTGAAGACTCCTACAGGCACTGAAAGAGCCCACAAACTAGTCTGCTACGGCCTAGATGAAATCGCCAAGGTCCATCAAGTGATTCAACCAGAGAGGTTGCAAAGGTTTTTCCCGGAGGTCAAGCTTGAAGAGCTGGAAAGGCCAGAAGAGGTTGAACTACTCATAAGCCACCGAGAGGGAAGACTTGCTCCCCAAAGAGTAAAAGTAGTTGGAGACCTTGTCTTATGGGAGAGTCCACTGGGGAAGACGGTGGGCGGAGCACATCCTGATCTGCATGAAGAGGTGGACGTGGAAGCATATGAATCAAGAACTCACTTTGCTCGCTCCATGAGAACAGCAGCAGTCAAATATCAAGAGACATTCACAGTTGTCAGTAACCGTGAGTTCCTTGAGTGGTGGCACTGGGACAGCATCGGAGCTGCATGTGAACCAAAATGTGGAGGATGTCGCTGTGGAAACTGTCCACCAGGAGGAAAAGAAATGACCCTGGCAGAGGAGAGGGAGTATGAAATCATTAAAGGAGGCCTCACCTACAAAGAGGAGGATGCTCACACCCCATCTCCACACTGGGATGCAAAATATCCTTGGACCGTAGATCCTGTCTCTCTCCCCTACAACAAAAGTGCAGTCCAGGCCTGCTTTTTAAGGATGGAAAAACAACTGAGCAAAGAACCAGACTGGAAAGTCGCATACACAACCCAAATCCAGGAAATGGTCGAACGAGAAGCAGCCATAAAACTCACCGATGACATCATTGACAAGTGGACTGGACCAGTGTGGTATGTGAGCCACCTGGTGGCGCCAAACCCCCATTCAGTGACAACACCAGTTCGTATTGTCTGGAACAGCAGCCAGAAGTACAAAGGCGTGAGCATGAATGACATCCTTCTTAAGGGACCAGATGTACTCAACCCTATTAGAGCTGTACTGCTACGGTTCAGAGAAGGTGTGCATGCAGCTCTAGGAGACATAAAGAAGATGTACAACTCTGTGTGGCTGGAGCAGCGTGAGATGCATCTACACAGATTCCTCTGGAGAGACAGCCCAGAAGAGGAGATCAGTGAATATGCAATCACCAGAGTCAACATCGGGGACAAACCTGCTGGTTGCATCGCTCAGTTGGCTATGAGAGAAACGGCGAGCCTGCCCAGCTTTGTTCACTTGGAAGATGAACGCAGAGTCATTGAAGAGGACAGTTATGTGGACGACCTCTTGACCTCCCACAATAACCTGGATCAACTCGACAAAATCACTGCAAAAGTTGAAGAGATTTTGGGAGCTGGAGGCTTCTTCCTCAAACCATGGGTCCGGTCAGGGCAAAGTGGGAGGAAAGGAACAGAGAAGGAAGTCCTAAAAGAGGAACAAGGGAAAACCTTCATTCTCCCAAATCAAATGAGGGAAGAAGACAACAAAGCCCTAGGCATCGGCTACCAAGTGGACGAAGACAAGCTCTACATGTTGACCTCTGTTAACTTTTCCAAAAGAAAGAAGAAAATGAGAGTTGGCAAAGATCTCCTCAAAGAAGAGGTGAGAACCGAAACACCAAACCCACTGACTAGAAGGGCTCTCTTAAGCCAAGTAGCCGGGCTGTACGACCCAATTGGCCTAGTAGCACCGGTCAAGCAGAAGGGAGCAATTCTTGTCAGAAAGGCATTCCAAGAGGGAGGAGGTGGCAAGCTGACCCAAGAAACCTGGGACAAACCACTCTCGGAAAGCATCAGAGAAGAAGCCATACAGCTTTTTGAAGAATATGTACAGCTTGGTCAGGTGAAATTCTACAGAAGCCTCACACCAGCTGACTGGAAAGGAAACCCTTGGGGCATCACATTCTCTGATGGAAGTGACAAAACCTTTGGAGCTGTGATGTACTTAAGGTGGGAAACATGTCATGGCATTGAAGTTCGGTTCGTGGAATCAAAAGCCAAACTGACACCTCTGGATCAAAAGGGAGAAGCTGTAAAAGCTGAGATCTGTGGAGCAGTCTTCGCAGCCAGAATCAGGAAGTATGTGGAAAAGCATGCTCGAATGAAGATCGAGAAATGGTTCCATCTGCTGGACAGTCAGACGGTCCTTGGGGCAATCCAGAGAGACAGTTATGGGTACCAAAGCTTCTTTGCCAACAGAGTGGGTGAAATCCAAAAGACTGCACCAGTGCAGGACTGGTGGTGGATCCGTGGAGGTCTGAACATAGCTGACATCATTACAAGAGGAGGCACTCCTGAAGATTTAAAAGAGGATTCCACCTGGCAAAATGGACCAGATTTCCTGAAGTGGCCAGTGGAGGAGTGGCCCATTAAATCAGCTGGAGAGGTAGCTGCCCAGGCCAGGGAGAGCGTAAACAGACTCCAAAGGAAGGCATTTTCAGCTGCAATCACACAAGCTCAAGCTAAAATCAGTCCGCAGGAAGACGACCCTCTGACCACACAGGAAAGTCAAAAGGAAATGCCAACTCCTCTAAGAAGGAAGCCCACTGGCTGGGTCAAAGATCTTGTGGAAATAAGAAGATTCAGCAACCTGTCCAAACTGGTGAGAGTCATCGCCTGGGTCTATCGAGCTGTCAAGCAGTGGCTAGAGAGGAAGTGCCAGGTGCCAGGGCAGTCAAAGTGGGAGGCATCACCCAAACAAGCTGGGTTGACTGTAAAATAAATTGACAACGCATCTGAAGACCTTTTCCTCGCTGCTCAAGAAGCTATAGCCTTCCCAGAGACGACTCTAAGCAGATTGGCAGTGTACAAAGACGTGAACTCTGGACTCCTACTTTGTGGAGGCAGAATCCAGATGTTCAACGAAGTGAAGACTGCAGTGCCAGTCTTACCTTTTGAATCGTGGGTGTCTACATTGCTGGCACAAGAATCCCACAAAGCAAACCATGAGGGAGTAGCAGGAACCCTTCTTCGCATGAGGAAAAAGGCTTGGGTGATAAAAGGCCGGAGACTTGCCAAGAGGGTGGTTGACAGCTGTGTCGTTTGCAGAAAGAACAATGTAAAACAGTGTCAACAAATCATGGCTGACCTGCCTCCAGAGCGAACAGGCCCAGCTGCACCTTTTGAATTCACCACCATGGACCTGTTCGGCCCCTATGAAGTGAAGGATGAGGTCAAAAAGAGGACCAGACTCAAGGTATGGGGAATCGTCTTCTGCTGCATGGCTTCCCGAGCCATGCACACTGAAGTGGTGAGTGACCAGTCATCCGAAGGATTCCTGCTCGCCTATCAAAGGTTCACTTCGCTGAGAGGACACCCCAGGAAACTCTGGTCAGACCCTGGCTCTAACTTTGTGGGAGCCAAGCCTGCTCTGGAAAAGCTTTACAAATTCCTTGACCAACTGAACAGGCCTGAACTTGAAGGAAGAGCTGCCAAACATGGCACAGAATGGTCGTGGAAGATCCACCCCGCAGACTCTCCCCACAGGAACAGAGGCAGCTGTCAGAATAGTGAAGCGGGCCTTAAGCAACCTTGGTGGAGAAGGTGTTTTCACATGGGGAGAATTCCAAACGTTTCTCTTCATGGCAGCCAACCTTGCTAATGAGAGACCCATCGATGCAAGAACTCAAAGCAGGGAAGACTGCATAGAGTACATCACTCCAAACTCTCTGCTTTTAGGACGTGCCCATCCTAAAGGTGACCCTGGAGACTTTCAGTTTGATGGCTACCCATACAAAAGACTTCAGAATATTCAGGCAGAAGTCAGCAAGTTCTGGAAGAAATGGAGCCAATTGGCCGGTCCTAATTTGTTCATAAGGAACAAATGGCACACCAAAGAGCGAAATGTTGCTGTTGGAGATGTGGTCTGGTTGGCTGACCAAAATGCCCTGAGAGGACAGTACAAGCTGGCTAGAGTAGTCAGTGTCAACGCTGACCGCAAAGGCATCGTAAGAGATGTGCTGGTGAGGACCTTTCCCAGCTATCCTGTCCCCATCACGAAAGCAAATGACAAAGGAAAGCCCACAAAATCAAATAGTGAAAAAACCAAAATCCCGGCCACAATTCTGCATCGAGATGTCAGACGGCTGGTCATTCTACTTCCTACTGAAGAACAACAGAGGCGTGAAGGACTTGAGTGACCTCTGTGGTTAAGAACCCAGGAGCTCAAGTGGGAGGTGTTGAGTTAAAACTCATGAGTGGAGCATGTCAAGACACCTCAGACAACTACCAACTACATCTCCCAGAGTGCATCAGCTGCAAGATGGCTGCCGTTGGCTTATTGAACAGCTGTTAAAGGCTGGTGGTGGAGACACTCACAGAACAAGCAAACAAAGCAAGCTGAAGGTGGTGGAGACACTCACAGAACAAACAAACAAAGCAAGCTGAAGGTCGACCCAAGGAGCTCTACCCCCAAAGACGCCAATGGTCGGTTATGTTCTACTTATTCTACTGTTTATTTATACTTCTGCTTAAATGTGGTTAAAATCAGGCTAATTCAATTGTGTGTTTAGTAGCTCCAACTGTTTCAGTCTACACATTCACTTGCTTGAGAGTTGGTTTTCATTTATGTTTAAAAGTATCTTTACAAGTTAAGACCAAGTTAGAAATGTTAAAATGATTTAAGAATTTGAAAGACTACTAAAAAGGTCGACAACTCATGTTTAAAGGTTCAAAATGCCTTGTTCAATCAGAGCTGATCTACAAGCTTAAAGTTTAGCTATATTTCTTCACTTATTCAATTTAAAATACCAAATGTTTACTTGACTTGAATCAAATGTTTACTAACTTGAATAATTTATTAAAGGTTACAATTCAGAAATGATTCATTGAAAATTACTTTAATAATTGGGTTAAAATGTCGAGTTAATTTAAGACTGTGTTAAAATGTCGACTTTATAAGGTAATTTAATACTTTACATTTTGGCATTCATTGTGTAAACACTATCGAAAAAGACGTTTGATTATTTAAAATATATATTTAATGTTTAAAATCAACCATGTTTAAAAAGAACTTATTGGTTTGAAAAGATGGTTATTGTTGTTTATTGTTTATGTTTATTGCATTGTTAAAACCTTTTTCTTTGTTTTCGAAGGTTTTCAACCTATATGAAGAACCAACCAGTCAAGAATCAACTGCAACTAAAACTGTTGAAAAGTTGAAAATAAAAAGTGACTTGGAGTTGGAACTTGGAGTTGTTTCCTTATGTCCTTTGGAGTGGAAAGCAAGAGTTGACTTTACAGTGTCCACGATCAGTACCCTCCTCTGGGCCCGCTGCAGCTGTGCCGGCCCAGCGATGCACGCTGTCTGCGCCCCGAAAGCGAAGTCTCCTTGTCCCGTCATTCTCCGGGCGTCGTCTCGATCCGTCTCACGTCGACCGTCGCTGCCATCATATCCGCTGCCGCCATCTTGTCCACAGCCGCCATCTTGTCCGTAGCCGCCATCTTGTCCATGGCCGCCGTCTCGTCCATGGCCGCCGTCTCGTCCATGGCCGTCATCTTGTCCATGCGCGTATCGCGCGCTCTGGTCGTGTTTCTTCATGCACGCTCTGTGTGCCCCGTGGATTTGCAGAAGCTACACCAGACAGTCTTTGTGCAGTCGCCTCTCCGATGGCCTTTCTCTCCGCATCGCCTACACGCCAGTTCCGCCGTGTTCCTGGTCCTCTCCCTTGGCGTCGCTCGGCTGGGTGGGTATCTTCTGAGGCCTCGAAGTTTCTTAACTTGGCCTTGAACTGTCCCAGCATCATGTCCGCGGCGCTCGAATCATCAACACACCGACCCCGGCGACGTAGACACTCATCTGCAACATCGATTGCTTTATTCAGCCGGACCCAGTAATCCATCACTCCCTCACTAGGCCTGGGAACCATGGCATAGAAGTCGGCCATGGGCATACTGGAGTATGTTAGCTCGCTGAAGTTACGCTTTAAAATGTCAAACACAGCTGCGGGGGTCATATTGGCAGACAACTCAGGCCGGCTACGCAGTGACACCTTCACTATGTCTCTAGCTTTACCAGTCAACCTGCCCATCACTAGATCACACAATTCTCTGTCGGTTTTACAACTCGTTCTACCCAGATACACTAGCATCATGTCTTCCCACTCATGTATGGAGAATGGCTCAGTGCGATCACCTCTGAAGAACGAAGGTGGTTTAGTCTTCGCCTGCACTATTACTTTCATCCTTGACATGTCTGCACACCCAGAAACACATTGTGGCTGGGGTGCGGGGACCTTGGGCTCAGGGGCGGGGACATGAGGTTGATAACTAGACTGGTGTATGGCATGCAGAGTAGATGTAATCTGTTCCCCTATCTGTATGGCAAGGTCTGTGACGAGGCTGCCTAAATCCTCTGACCTAGCGAGCTGCGGGGCTGCGTCATCGCCATGCGTGATCGGAGTAGATGTAGCCACTGGCCCCACTGCTTCTAACACTGACTGGCGAACTGCAAACTGACTCAGTTCTGCAGGACCCACTGGTCTTCCCCTCCCATACATAAGAGCTGACTGACCCAGTTCTGCAGGACCCACTGGTCTACCCCTCCCATACATAAGAGCTGACTGACCCAGTTCTGCAGGACCCACTGGTCTACCCCTGCCACACACAAAAACTGACCGACCCCTGCCATATACAGGCGTCATACCCACCATCTCCAGATCTGGCATGACAGCATCACTACTGACTGCATCTGCCTCGGACATGTTCAAGAATTAAAAATAAAAATGCTTTAGAGGGCTATAAACAAAAGAAAATTATGTGTGAATGTGTTTAAATGGCAGCTCGTTACTGCTCAGACTTTGAACACTAGACTACACATGTAGGCTACTGTATGGCTATCCATTCACAATTTACCAGAACAGATGGGGGGAAAAAAAATATATATATATATATTAAACTAAATAAGACTTGTGCACATCTGGTTGGACCACGACTGGAGGTGCAGGTCAGCGCAAGAGAGATAAATAAACTAAAAGGAGAAAACCTTCAAGGGAAAGAAGGGACCGCACACTCCACAGGACTGGTTTTTGCTTATTTATTGTTGCACACCGCGTTTCGCTATCGCTTCCTCAGGTGCTATGCATGTAGCACCCTGATTATGTGGCTATTATTCAGAAGTGCTGACTTGCCTTTTATCTCCCCTTTGTGCACAAAGACATGGTAACTAGTTTCCATTGATATTCCCTCGAACAATGACGCAGGTTTCTCCTTCTCTCACCGGCTGGAATATGGATTATAAACAGTGAACTGAATCATATTCTTTCCACCCAGTGCTTCCTGTGGGGCTAGTTGGCGGTACCAGCAGGGGGCGGCGGTGGCAGGCGGAGCGCACAAGAGAGAGACAGCAGGAGAAGCAAGTCAACGGGAACGGAAGTGAGGTGAGCCAGCCTCTTCGGCATTGGACTTGGACCTGGTCGGTCGTGTCGCGGGTGAACTTATTGAACTTGAGTATATTACGGGTTATACTAGAAATGTAAGCGTAGTAGCGTGTTGCATGTTTCCCCACTGAATAACCCTAGTGATACAACGAGTTATCCTAGAAGAAACGCGGTATAGCCAAGTGTTGGCTTATGTTAACGATATCCCCTCCAGTGAGGTGCCCAGCCAGCGTGGCTTGAAGAGGACCGGTGTTTAGAGGCACCCTGCGTCATTGTATGTTGCGGCTAGCAGGAGGGTTGTTTGGGACCCACAGAGTAGCTTCAGTTAAGGTAGGGCCAGATTATTGTGGCGCGTCTACCCAGCACCGGCCATCAACAACCAGTCTTCGCCGGCGTTCGACATCTGCTCTGCACCGGCTGTCTTCAGCCCAGCACGGAAGTTCTTCCCGTCCAGCAGAGGTCGCCATCACCCAGCACGCGCTCTCAGCCCGCTAATGCTCCCTCTGCTCCAGCCCCGCTTGCTAGCGCCCGTGACGAGAGCGTTCGACGCCATCTTGCCACCCGGACAGTGGTGGCGCGGCGAGGCCGCCATCTTGGTTGAGTACAATAGAGCGTCAGTGCTCAGGATCTTATTGCACAGTACACAGTGTGATGCGGCCTACGGGTGAAGCTAACGTTGCTAACTACAGTTCATAGGGGTACCCCATAAACATTACATGCCGGCATTAGTATAGGACTTTTGTTTTGGTAAAGTGGGCCCACCTTTTCATTTTCTTTGAGTGTGATAACGTGTTTGTTCTTTAATAATAATTTCCCATCTAATTAACCCTTCCCCTGCGGGAAGGTTACTGACCAGTGATACTATAAGTAAAGCCTTAGAGAGGTACTATCCTTACCATATAATTAAAGCCTGAGAGAGGTATTATCCCTGGTACTAACCCAGACGTGGGTGATGAGTCAAGCACATTGGTGTATAATATAAGTGTCTAGAAGGTATTGAGTTACAACTTGAGTAATGGTAAGATTCCATCCTATTTAAGCATTGCCATTAAATCTTTGTAACTGAACAGTACAATTAATATAAAGAATTAGATGGGGTTCTGTGTGCGTGTCCCTTCCTGAGCCTATAAACAACTGTTTTGGTGTGGGTAACGTTAATACCATTAACCCCTTCCTATTCAACTCTTCCCTTTTTACTGTAAGGTTTCTAATGTCACTGAGGGAGGGTACTGCTTGCGGGGGGAACTAAGTTATTTAATTACAATTCAGTCACTAGGTGTGGGAGGGTTAAAGGAGTAATTGGGGGAAGTGAGAGCGAGTTGGGGAGTACTGCTGACCGCCCTGGAAGGGAGAGGAAGACCAGAGTACCAGACCAGGTTGGTAAATCCCGGGCCCCATCCACTCCCACTGCCGGCCTCCAGTTGACGCTCCAGACCCAAAGACGAAGGTGCAGTCAGACAGAGCTCTACTGTGTCTCGCTACCCAGTGGCTGTGCACACCCGTTCCCACGAAGCAGGGATAATCCACCCTGCTACACATATAAACAAATTAGTTCCTAATTATATTTATATCTATACAGTGGTCATGTGTTAGATAGCAACACTTGTTACTGCTCAGACTTTGAACATTAGACCATAGGCTATCTATTCACAATATATCATAACAGATGAAAGAAAAAGAAAAAAATTATAATGGTCTTGTACAACTAGTGTCGTATCCAATTACTGTATAATTACAATAATATTTACAATTACAATCTATAGCATATCATTATCAAACAAAAACAACCAATATCTCATGTGCGCTTATCCTATGCGCACACGTAATCATTCGAGTTTGTACTCAGCACAGCCAGTTGGATGAAGAAGCGGCGTGCAGACGGCATCCCCCGGGGGAAAGACGAGCTTTGTCCGGAGTCGAACGGCACCAAGTGTGACCGGTGTACTCTGACGGCGTTGTGTTTTAAAGATGACAGACATGGAATGACTGTTGGTCGTATTTACAAGGCAACAAAATGCACCAGCATTAGGAATACAGTCATGGAATCTGCAGCGCGAGCTCTCTGTGTCCCGGAGGCGTGAATATTAAAGGCAACCAACTTGTGTTCGGCTTTTCTCTGATTGGCCGCGACCCCCCGCCCCCACGCGCAGGCAAGCGGCAGCCGTCCCACGTCCCAAATGAAATCCAAGGAGCAAGCGCGGCAGCGCGGGCAACCAACTTGTGTACCAACCAACTTGTGTTCAGCTGCTGTTCCAACCAACTTGTGTTCAGCTGCGGGAGCAGTGGAGCGCTATGAAATGCGCTGAACTAGAAAGCGTAACGTTATTATGTTTCGCGTTTTTAACAACCAACTACCAGATTCACTCGTCACTGTACATCACGTCTGAAGTATAAACAAAGCCCATACAGTTATGAAATGCGCTGAACTAGAAAGCGTAACGTTATTATGTTTCGCGTTTTTAACAACCAACTACTAGATTCACTCGTCACTGTACATCACGTCTGAAGTATAAACAAAGCCCATACAATTTTTTAGATGAATGATTGTGGATATAATATAGAAAACACATCATTATGATATTGTCAGATGGCGCAAAATACAATGGTGAGTGAGAAATATATCTCCAGTGATAAAACCCAGTGCTCTATGTCTCTATGATACACAGCGTGGATGGGCTTTCAGAGGGAGAGGCATGCATGTACATAATTTCACCATAATCAAATACAGACATAACGTTATATGTTATTTCGCCCGTGGAGGCTGCTGAAGCGCCAGCGGGGCGACGCGGTTGTTTTTTCCCCGGCTTCCGTGCGCCGCCCGCGGCTTGATCCAGCTCCAGCAGCAGCAGCGGCCGCGCTCCGTTGTAGGAAGCCCTTCAATGACAGCGCTCTCATATTTTGTGACCAAACATAATCCCAACATAGATAGGAGGTGTACTGTATGTCAAATGTCGGTCATGTGGTGGAAGAGTTTAGTACAGTCACACAACAGAACACCAGTGTTTCTAGTAGATATGTTTATTAATATAAATAAACACCTCTGTCTGGACTGGTTCGACCAGCGCGTTGGTTCGACCAGCGCTTCTGCCGCGTCTCTCAGCGGAAAAGGGCGTGTGCTACGGCGGTCACGTGGCCGTGTGGCCAATCAGAGAAACGCTGAACGAAAAGCTGAACACAAGTTGGTTGCCTTTAATATTCACGCGTCCCGGAGAGACTCTGACTCATAAGAATTACACATTTTAATTACATTGGAAAAATAAACAATTGAATACAAAACGGACCAAAAACATGGGAGCTACTGTACACATACCTGTTAGGTTACAAGGCAACAAAATGCACCAGCATTAGGAATACAGTCATGGAATCTGCAGCGCGAGCAGCAATCTCATTGCATCATTTAACCCTTTCACTACCACACTACAGAAGGTTAACCTTTCACTTTTGGGTTCCTTTGGCCCCTAGGAAGAGTAGTCTCACTTTGGTGTAGACTAATGGGGATCCACAATAAAACCTTTAAAAAAAAACACTACAGACGGTGATAGTGAAAGGGTTAACCTTCTGTATTGTTGCAGTGAAAGGGTTAACCCTTTGGTAGTGTGGTAGTGGCATGGTTAACCAAAGGCATGTCCATTGTAAGCTTAACCCAATATGTTATATTGCTGAAGTTGTGACTTAATCCCTTTAGGGAACTAACCTCCTGCTGCTTCGCCCATCAGTCAGCAGAGCTGATTCAGAGTTTTATTTATATAAATCATACAGTTCTCATACAAACACATGAATCGAGTTCTACCATGGGCAAAAGGAGCAGGAAGAAGAAAAAATCTTATAATTACCTGCCCCCTATTCCTGAACTAAACAAGTAACACTTGATGGTACAACCTCATTTACACAAAATAATAATTCATACAATATACAAAGAAACAAACAATTCACAGATTAAACAAGAAAAAAAGGAAAGAAAGAAAAGAAAATATCTCACTATTCAGATTCATATTTGATAATGACTAAATATTACATTTAATTTATAACAGAGTCATTGTTTTGCAAGTACCGAGTAAGTCTCAAGTCTTTACACTCACGTCCAGAGTCAAGTCCCAAGTCAAGACAAGCAAGTCCCAAGTCAAGACAGGCAAGTCCCAAGTCAAGACAGGCAAGTCTCAAGCAAGTCACAAGTGTGATTCTGCACTGTCTGACTCACAGCTTCCTGCTCTGCTCGTGCAACTTGCTTGGTGACGGATTGGTCCAAAGTGGAACATTGATCAGGGAAATTGAGTTTACATTTTGGGCTTTATGTTTATTTAGGATCCCCATTAGCTTTTGCACTTGACAAAAGCTATTCTTCCTGGGGTCCGGCACTTACAACAATACAACAATGTTCAATACATTATGTCATTATCAACATCAATTACATCATCAATTACATTATTATCAACATCATTAACAATCTCATCCTCAGTTAAGGATGATATTGTACAAGATACTTATTAGTATAAAGTATTAAAATAAAATTATTAAAAGTATCAAGTCTTTCAAGTCATAAGGCTCAAGTCCGAGTGACGTCACAAGTCATCGATTTTAAAGTCAAGGTCGAGTTGTGAGTCTTTTATGATTTTGTCGAGTCTGAAATCATCAAATTTGTGACTCAAGTCTGTCTCAAGTCCAAGTCAAGTGACTCGAGTCCACACACCTCTGTCAGTCTGTCTTTGTCAGTTGTCAGTAGCTGTAAAGGATCATGTGTTTTGTTTTGATGGTAGTATAAAAGATGCAGGACTGCACCCATTGGTCAGAACTTTCACTCTTGAAAGGGATATTGGCTAGCTAGAGGGTGCACAAAAACAATAACGAATAAAATGATCAGGGCCGCCTCAGGGGGTGTGCGAGCAGTGCGGTCGCACAGGGCCTCGCGGGAAGGAGGGCCTCGCACAATTTTATTTTTTTTTTTTTTTGCGAGGCCCCCCTTCCCGCGAGGCCCTTTTTCATCACAGACCTAAAATCTAGTTTTGCTTATATGCTTATATATTTCACATTAGACACGTTTGTAGAATGTGTGTGACTTGTTCCTGGCTCTGCGGCTCTGCAGCAACCGTACTTTTCGCACTATAAGCCGCACCTGACTATAAGCCGCAGCAGCTAAATTGAATGATGTGTACATATATAAGCCGCACTGGACTATAAGCCGCAGGTGTTTTAATGTTTAATTACCATATGTAATTACCATTGGGACACAATACTGTCGGATAAATAACAAGAATTAACTCATTTACAAGTTGTATTAAGTTTAGCAAATAAGGGAACAGATAAATAACATTTCAATGCAGTCAAAAAAGCAATATTTAGATTTTTACATTTTTGGGTTTGGTCACGTCGAGTCACATATAAGCCGCACCGTTATATAAGCCGCAGGGTCGAAAAATTGGGGGAAAAGCCGCGGCTTATAGTCCGAAAAGTACGGTACTCACTATTGGAGCTCTGGGGCTCTGCAGCAGACATACTATTGGTTTCAACGAAGGGAGGGGTTACATCATGTGTACGCCGGCGTGCGTCAGCTGCGTTTGACTATTTCGCGCGTGCAGCTTTGGAGGTTATGCTTAGTTATGCCAGCCAAGAGGAAGAGGACGGTCATTCGGCAGATGGACTGAAGATGAAAGTTGTTGCATGTTAGACAGTTCAGTCAAGCTAGCCATGTCGGCTTAGCTAAAGGCAGGGACAGCTAGTTAGCTTTAGCTACGTTATAATATCGAGTGCTAACGTGTGGTTCAGTCGGGATAGCCATGATGATGTCGGCTAGTAGCTAGCTTAGCTAAAGGCTAACTAGCGTTAGCTAACCTAGAGAGAGCGCGTGCAGCATTGTTATGCCAAGATGAAGAGGACGGTCATTCGGCAGATGAACTTCGTCAACTCCATGCGGTTGTCTCCATCCTCTTGGACGTTTGGTGAGTTTTTAATGCACTCTATTCTATTCCCGCCGTGGATATATCTCTCTCTCGGGAGCCAAACGGGCCGGCTAGCTGTTGTAGCTAATGTTATATTGAGCCAAAGCGGGCCGGCTAGCTATTGTAGTAGCTAACGGTGTGTGGCCTGGTGTCAGTACCTGGCTACTCTATTTGCAGTTAGCCTATTTAGCTGATGTCGGCCATTGGCTCCTTGCTACTTTGTTTTCTCTGGTATAGACCCTCTTCTCTTTGGATTTAAGTGTTGATCTTTGTCCTTTTGGATCTATGTATATTCATGTTGCCTTTGTGAAGTTATCTTTTCCTTCTGTTTTGTTCTTCCATTAAAAGTTGAATATCCTTTAGGGGCTCATCTTTGCTTATCTCTCTCATACATGCTCTCTCTCTAACACACACACAGACATGCTCTCTCTCTCTAACACACAAACACACATGCTCTCTCTCTCTATATTTCTCTCTCTTTCTAACACACATATACATGCTCTCTCTCTAACACACACACAAACAGACATGCTCTCTCTCTATCTCTCTCTTTCTAACACACACAGACATGCTCTATATCTCTCTCTAACACACAAAATGACATGCTCTCTCTCTCTATATTTCTCTCTCTTTCTAACACACATATACATGCTCTCTCTCTAACACACACACACAAACAGACATGCTCTCTCTCTATCTCTCTCTTTCTAACACACACAGACATGCTCTATCTATCTCTCTCTCTTCAATTCAAATGGGCTTTATTTCACATTCTTGTATTTCTCCCAGTAGGTATGGGAGTTTTGAGTTATTGTCGATGTTTTCAAAGTCTCTTTGGGTGTTTGCAATTTGTGGGAAGTATGTCTTGGTATAGTGGGCAGGTTGTTAAGAAGTGGAGCTCGGTTTCCACCTCATCTTGTGTGCAGTGGGTCTATCTTCGCTTGGGAGCCAGGTCTGCCTTTGGCGGCCTTTCTCGATGGCTAGGCTGTGCTCGCTGAGTCTGTACCTAGTCAAGGATCTTCTTAGTATTGGGTGAGTCACAGTGCTCAGGTATTCTGCCACTGTGTACTCTCTGTTTAGGGCCAAATAGCATTTCAATTTGCTCTGGTTTTGGGTTGTTTCTTTCCAATGTGTCTCTCTCTCTCTCTCTCTCTGGCCTTGCTCTGGTGGAGGGTCAGGGGCATTGCCGGGTCTGTGCAGCGATAACACTGTATATTGACTGTAGAACGGGAGCTCTCTCTCGCTCTCTCTCTTGCTATATGTTGACTGTATCATGCCTAGCCTCGGGCAGCGCTATTATTTAAGAATATGTTGACTGTATGAAAAAAAAAAACTATATATTCTTTTTCTTTTTTCTTTTTTTACCTTTTAGGGGGGGGGGGCTCGCATTTAAATCTCGCACAGGGCCTCGCATTTCTCCCAGGCGGCCCTGAAAATGATACATCTGAAGCTCAAAAGAATGACACTCCTTTGGCAATGACATTAACATTCCACAATAAGCTTTCTCTGACTGAATTAACATCATTGTACTGGTTCTTTAAAGCCTCAAAGCTGAATTTGACTGGTTTCTCTCTTGCCGTTACCCCCCCCCCCCCTCCTCTGCATTCACCTGCTTATCATTAGCACATCCCCCCTCTAGCCAGACTGTCCAGATGCCTGCATGTCTAGAGCAAGTTATGCAATCCCTGCACCAGACATACATGATTAATATCATTATACGTGGGAGGAACACCAGAGAGAATACTGCCAATGTACTTTTTTTATCTCCAGATGGGAAACTTCTGTTACAATCACGGCCAGAGCCTCTCTCTCTCCCCCTGCTTCCACGCCCTTATATGGGCAACTTCCTGTCGATGTGTTCACACACCTGAGACTCGTCAGGTCATCACCAGCTCTGATATGAGCCATGGGGTTCCTGCCACTCACTGTCCGAGTGTTGCTTGATTGATTGATTGAAAACTTTATTAACAGATTGCAGAATGGGTACAGTACAGTACAGCTGAATACACACAATTGTTAAGGGGATGCAGACCAGAGAAAGACTTTCGTCTTGTTTACATCAGGGTCCCCCATTTTCAATTCATCATAACATATGACATACACGACATACAGATAGACAGTACTGCTACATCTATACATTTATGACATACCAGATTTGGAAATACAGTACTGTTTGTGATACAAAAAGAGTTTAAAAAAGAGAGTATATACATTTGATGTAGAAACTGTACATTGGAGGAGGTTGGGTAGGTGGGGTGGGGGGGGGGGGTTGGGTGGGGGAGAACTGCACATTGGAGGTGGTTAGGTGGGTGGGGTGGGGGGGGGGGGGGGGGTTGGGTAGGCGGGGTGGGGTGGGGGAAACTGTACAACTGTACAAGCAAAACTGTACATTGGAATATCGACGGTTCCAAGAGGAGGGTCTCGTGTATTCTTGGGTTAGGTCATTTACTGTACATTGGAGGGGGTTGGGTTAGGACATTTACAGGGGCCAGTTTCGAATTGCAGTCTCCCGTAGGTGTTCTTTGAGCGTGGTTTTGAAAGTGATTCACATTCCTTTACAGCTGTGGGTAGGGCGTTCCACATTGATGTGGCATAATTGCGAAACGTGTTTAGTCCCTTGTTTGAGCCGAATCTGGGTTTAACATGATTTGTGGAGCTCCCTCTGGTGTTATGGTCGTGGTATTCACTGACCTTTGGGAAGTATTTTGACATGTACATGGGTATCTTAGTCGTGTAGTGTATCTTGTAGACCAGGCCCATTGCAAGTTGCTGTACTCTGTCTTCTACTCTAAGCCATCCTAGTAGTCCTGCTATACCTACCTAGGTACGAGGACATAACCTACCTTGCTGCTCTATCTTATTCCCTGCCTTATTCTAACCTCTGTCTCCCTGTGCCCAGGACCATCTGATGCCGGCCTACACTGTCTCACGAGACACCGTCCACCAGGACGTTCCTGTGGAGCACGAGGAGTGCTCCTGCTCGCACCTGTCGAACATTCCTGTTTACTAACCCTGTCTGCATGGTACCTATTGGAATTTGGAAACATTAAACAATCTAAACCGCTCCGTTCTCTCTCCCTTGTGTTCTGCTATTGGGCTCCAGTTTAACGCTACCCTAACAACTTCAGCCCTTTATTATTATTATTATTATTATTATTATTATTATTATTATTATTATTATTATTATTATTATTATTATTATTATTATTATTATTATTATTATTATTATTATTATTATTATTATTATTATTATTATTATTATTATTATTATTATTATTATTATTATTATTATTATTATTATTATTATTGTAACTGAGGGGTACAATTCCCTGACTGTATTAATCAAGTATTGGTATCATTAAACCACTACCGTCTTATGTACATTACTGGCCATACCGTACACAAGTATATCAGATGAGAACTCCTCCACAATGAAACGGTTTCCACACAAGTACTCGTTTAGAATATTTATTAGCAGCAAAGGATATTATATTACATTACCAGAATGCGCTTATAAGGCAAATAGAATGTGCATAGGCAAATCAATAATGAATGTTAGGAATTATCTATGGTACTCTGGGAAGGGGGTGTACTACCGGTTGTAAGCCAGCAGGGGGAGGCAATGCTCTATGCAAAGTCAAGGGTTCCACAGGGACTTCAACAAGCCCTGCTCGGGGGGCGATCTTACTCCCTGGAGCAGCGGATGAAAACGGCAGCTGTAATCCCAGGGTGCGCGCCGCACAGGTGAAGCCGTGGAGTCTCTCCTTGAGACGGGCTCGAATGATGTCCTCACGGTAGATCCCACACAGCAGCGGGGTAGACGGTTCTCTGCTCCAGCAGCCAGATCCTCCGGTGCGCGGTGGTCCACGGTTGAACTTGACGTTACTATCCTATTAGCACGCGGCAATAAGTGCTCTATGTAGACACACAATTACCCACTTCACGTGGTCTTTGACTCGTAATGAAGGCTTACTAGTAAATAGCGAACGATACGTTGAACAAACGTAGTAGGATAACACGACTCTATTTGAGGCAATACGAGCCCTACTCTACCGCACGTTGCATAGTGGGTGAGACGTCACTTGGGTAACTGAACAAGACTGAACTCCAACTCGAACTGAAAGGGGGCGAACTGAAAAAGGAAGTTCTGTATTCGCCGCGCCATATTTATATGTACGGGGGATAAACGAGTGCCAGCCTGCTCACTGTCTCGTAGCCCTGGGCAGAAGCGGGCATGTTGAGACAAGTCGTGGCGGTAGCTTTCAAGTCGGCTCTAGGGGTAAGTCACTGGCGCTGGTGGCACGCCATCCAATAGGAGAATGAAATATTATGGGCTATAGTAGGCTAAAGGGATATTCCGTGTATATGTACAAGGAATATACAAGGGATATCAACGACATACAAATACTATTCAATATATATCCATAAATAAATATATATATTCGGTTTAATCTGATCCTTCGTAACAATTATTATTATTATTATTATTATTATTATTATTATTATTATTATTATTATTATTATTATTATTATTATTATTATTATTATTATTATTATTATTATTATTATTATTATTATTATTATTATTATTATTATTATTATTATTATTATTATCCCAGATAATCAGACCAGTTGTGGCATAGCATAGCAGAGAAAGTACAGGCTGAAATGGCAGAGAATTGAGAGGGAGGATGTGTAGACAGTGGCTCAGGAAGTAGAGCGGCCGCAGGTTCCTGGTTCGATTCTGGCTCCTCCCAGGCAGCGTGTCGAAGTGTCCTTGAGCAAGACACTTAACTCCTAACTGCTCCCACTAAGGTCGGCACCTTGCATGGTTGATGTGTGAATGTGTGAGTGAATGGGCGAATGAATGCGAGGCACAAGTTCTAAAGCGCTTTGGCTAAAAGCACTATATAAATGCACCATTTACCATTTATGTAGAAGATGAAAAGGAGTGTGCTGAGTACAGACCCTTTGGGGAACACCTTGTGTGACTGTGGATGAGACAGAGTGGTTGTGAAGTGAAGTGTGATCTGTTGGAGAGGTAGAACCGGAGGGGATAAGTCAATGTGACAGAACAGAGGGCAGATGTAGGATAAGGTTATTTTGTAATGCCTTACCCACTGTTCACTTCTGGCTTTACAAGCCCAGAGCTCAAGTGGGGCCTGGGGGATTTGCCTGCCCTATCATTGGTCCATTCGAACATGGGGTTCTGGCCTGGGGGCTTTGCCTGCCCTATCATTGGTCCATTTGAACATGGGGTTCTGGCCTGGGGGCTTTGCCTGCCCTATCATTGGTCCATTCGAACATGGGGTTCTGGCCTGGGGGCTTTGCCTGCCCTATCATTGGTCCATTTGAACATGGGGTTCTGGCCTGGGGGCTTTGCCTGCCCTATCATTGGTCCATTCGAACATGGGGTTCTGGCCTGGGGGCTTTGCCTGCCCTATCATTGGTCCATTTGAACATGGGGTTCTGGCCTGGGGGCTTTGCCTGCCCTGTCATTGGTCCATTTGAACATGGGGTTCTGGCCTGGGGGCTTTGCCTGCCTTATCATTGGTCCATTCGAACATGGGGATCTGGCCTGGGGGCTTTGCCTGCCCTATCATTGGTCCATTCGAACATGGGGTTCTGGCCTGGGGGCTTTGCCTGCCCTATCATTGGTCCATTCGCAAAAATGCACGCACTGTGCCAATGTGGATAACTGATGCGGAGTGGATCACGGTGGAAACGCTTGAAAACACCATGTGACGTACCCTGATGATACCCCCCCCCCCCCTTTTCTGTTTGCCTTTCTCAGGTGCCGCCCACCCCTTCCTGTAGAGTGGCTGATTACCCAATATGACAACAGCTGAGGGCAATCACTCATTAAGGGGCGGGTGGATAAAGCCTGAGAGGCTGCACCAACATGGGCGCCTGTGGCGAATCCTCCTGGAAGCCAACGGAAGCCAGGCTTCCCCATTATTAAAATATGAATTAATATGAAATATGAAATATGAAAGAAAAAATAATAATAATAAAAAGAAAAAGAAAAATTATATAGTTTACAATAATAATAAAAAATCATTATTTTTCATCTCTGTGTTATAATTTTTTTTTTTAAATTTCTCCCTCTTCTCCTTCTCACTCTCTCTAACACACTGAGACACAGTGCAGTCACTGAGGCAGTCACTGCAGCAGAGAGGAGGCAGAGGGGAGGTGTCTTTCTCCAGCTTCCATGTATGTGGAGTCCAAAACCAATACTAGCCAATCAGATTCGAGCTGACTAAAGCCCTTCCCACACCTTAAAACGGGTCCGTCAGCAAACTAAGTACTCTGGCCTCTGCACATTTGCCGCCCTGGAGGTGTGGGAAGAGCTTTACTCAGCTCAAATCTTATTAAATCTAGCCCATGGAATAGTATAGCTGTATGTTTACATGTATTTTTATTTAGTGTGCATTTTTATTTTGTCACAATATTATTTGGCTTAAATATATATATATATAAATTTAATAAAAAAAACACATTTTTAATTAAAAAAAAATTGGCATCCCCAGTTATTTTACCCACGCGACGCCACTGCGCCTTTTGTCATTGCCACTGACCTGAGTGGAATGTGGGTTGCCTATTTTGCCACTGTTGTGTGTTGAGCGATATTGTGTTGACTATTGCCACTACTTGTGTGGACCAATTGTATTATATATTATTGCTGGGTGGTTCCCAGTGCCAACCTTTCGGCTTGTTGGCTTGTGTCCGGTAACATGTGTCGATAACATGTGTTTGTTTAGTGTTTTACCTTTGTTTAGTGTTTGTCTGTTTGTCTTATTATATATCCCGTTTGTTCACCTTATCCCTTCTTCGCCCACAGCCATCATGCTCAACCCCACTGTCATCAGACCCCTGGACTGTTGTCGAGCGCAACGACAGGAAACGGGGCAGGACCCCAGCCCTCACCCCCCATCTGCTGCCGCCCATACACACAGAAAACAGGTATTCAGCTCTAAGCACCATGGTCACCCGATGCCCAGGTTCTGTTAATTTCACTCCTTGTCCCTCTCAGCTTCCGCGTACTTCCACTAAGCGGATCAGAGAATGTGCCTCGAGTGAAGCAGCTGTCCTTGTGCCCCAACAAGCACAGTCCAGACCAGCCCTCCTCCCCACTCCTGCCATTCCACCACTCTTGTCACTGAACTTAGAGCAGCCACCCCAAAGAACCAGAGGGGTTGCGGAGGCTGGAGCAGCGTTCCCATCGACCTGGCCATCGCAGCGCGGAGCGGATCGCCTCCCCACCCCCTCTTCCCAGCATTCCCACCCCCGCCCATTACGTCAAACCCAGAGACCACACCAGCCAGAGATCTGTCGAGCGGCCGCAACCAGCCCCCCACCTCCTCCTCCCTCTGTGCTTGTTATTGGATCCTCCATGGTGCGCCATCTCACTGTTCCTACGGGTGAAACCGGCTCCTTCTCCGGTGATACGGTCCTGGATCTCAACGCCCGCATCACCAACCTCATCGAAGACCGTCCACAGATCTCCTCCGTCATCATACACATTGGGGCCAATGACATCAGGCACAAACAGTCAGAGGTGCTCAAAGAAAGTTATAACACACTCATCACCACCGCGGCTGCAACTGGTAAAACACTCATCGTCTTCGACCCCTTTCCATCTCCGAGATACACAGACATGATCTTCAGTCGCGTCCGGGACCTCCACATCTGGCTTAAGGCATACTGCATCTCCAAACACATCACCTACATTGACAACTTCCTGGCCTTCTGGACGAATAGAAATCAGAAAATCAGAAAGAGAAAGGACTGATGTAAGATTAGTCCGATCGTCACTGACTCAATCCGACAACGCAGCCCACCTCTACTCATGACTCGGACTACACCAACTCCACCCTCCCCCATCACAATACCCAGACAGCCTGACCCAGGACCAGGTAACATACCTCTTCACCTCTCCTCCAATTCTTCCTATCACTGTTGTTCCTATCACTAACTCACTATTACTCCAGAACCCCTCCAGCTCTGATTGCCCACCATCGTAGCATCTTAACACGACCGAGATACATTCACCGTGGATCTGGACGAAATTTTTAATACACACAGTACAGTAACAAAATAATCCGTTCCTTCTGGTCCACTGAACCACGCCCCTCACGCAATGCCCGTGCTGTCAATCACAGTGTGTTATCCCCTCTGCTTAAAGCAGCCACATACACACCACTCAACTGTCTGAAATGATGTCTCTTCAACGTGAGATCACACACTAATAAGGCCCTGCTGGTCTCTGATTTTATTGCTGACAGAAAGCTAGATTTTGTATGCCTCACTGAGACCTGGCAACAGCCTAATGATTTCTCCCAGCTCAATGCAGCCGTCCAGGTTATGCCTATATTAGTCAACCCTGTGGCACTGGAAGGGGGGGGGGGCTTGCTGTGCTGTACCGTGAGAACATTAAAGTCACTGCTGTCACTGTCCCCCAACACTCCTCTTTTGAATGTTTAGCAGTAAAACTCACAGGCCCCAAACCCACTATCATTGTTAACATCTACAGACCACCAAAGCCCTCTGCTATTTTTCTCACTGAATTCTCATCACTGTTAACATCTGTTTGTGCAATGTCCCCGACTGTTATTCTCGTGGGCGACTTTAACATCCACATTGACGACCCATCCAATGTTTTTGCATATGATTTCACCTCACCCCTGGACTGCCACAAAGCCGTGCTCTTCGACATTCAGGCCCCCCTTTCTAAAACCAAAGAACAACAGCGCATCTCCTTCAGAAGTATTAAAAGGGAGATTAACTCCATCTTAAGACAACAATCGAGGTGATTTATCTAGAAATATCTACAGCAAGAATTTTGGGTCTCAGTGAATCCAAAATTACAATGTGGTTAGAACTTAGAAGTGGCGGAGAGAATAAAAGCTAGCATATGAATGGTAGTGCCTGGTTAGGAGCGAAGGATACTGGATGGATTATCCAAGGGGGGGCCCGGGGGGGGGGGGGGGGGGGGGAGCGAGCGAGAGCATATGTGTGTAGGGTATTAGATAGCAAGTATTAGGTGTATGTCTTGTATAATACATTTATTTAAGTGGTGATTTCATTGGATGTGCACTGTTAATTAATGCTTGTATATCTAATTTTATGTTGTTATGTTTATGTTTATGTGTTTGTTTAAAAAAAAAAAAAAAAAAAAAAAAAAAAAAAAGACAACAATCTGAATTTCAAATACACAGAACAAGACAACATTATTACTTTCATGGCTCTAAACCTAGTCACCTACTAGCTATGAAGATACGATCCAGTGAACAATTTGCTGATATCCCTGTCATCAAGGACCAACAGGGAATGGTTATCACAGACCCCAAAAAAAATCAACAAGACTTTTCGTACGTTTTACTCTAACGTCAAAGCTTGCCTGCCATCAATCTCACCCATGAGATTCTTCCAGACAGGGTCTTCCAGACAGGGTTGCCCTCTTAGTCCCGGACTATTCGCTTTATCATTAGAGCCTTTAACACAATATATAAGACAATCCCAATCCATAGAACCAATCGCAATTAAGGGCACACAACATCATATTAGTTTATATGCGAACGACATAATATTGTTCATGCAAAACCCTAACACCTCAATGCCTCATCTTCTCAAGTTGATTGATGACTTTGGCAATCTATCGGGATTTAGGATAAATTGGCCAAAGTCGGCCTTCCTTCCACTTAATGCCCCTGCAAAGAATATACTCCTTCCAGAAAAAATACCAATGGTTAAACACTTCCGATGTTTAGGAATTGAGGTATTCCCTAAGCCAAACGGTGAAGTACAATTACACAAAATTCAAAGATAAGATCAAATATGACTTTGACAGGTGGTCCAAACTTAAAAACTCAGTACAGGCACGAGTATCAAAAGTTAAGATGGATGTTTTACCTAGAATCAACTTCATTAGCTCAATGTTACCGTTACCCCCTCCTGATGGTTACTGGAAAAAATTACACTCCACCGCATATACATTTATTTGGAATAACAAACCTCCACGAATAAAAAGATCCACCGCACAGAGAAACAAAGCCGACGGAGGTTTGGCATTTCCAGACTTTTACCACTATTTTAAAGCGTACTCTTTAAGACCACTGACAACCTGGTTTGACTCCCAAGCATCTGTATCCTGGAGAAACTTAGAAGAAAATATAGTAGCACCACATAGACTGCAGGACATAGTATACACCATATTACCAATTAAGCAATGCGAATTGAAATTTGGCCCCCTTATTACACATGTGATCCGGATATGGCGTGAAACACAAAAGAAATATTCTAACCAACATAAATGGCATAGCCATACTCCCCTATTCAATAACAATGCACTCCTTATTGGAAAACGACCTATAAGATACCCCAAATGGGAAAAGCAGGGCATACACACATTGGGAGATGTTTTCAACAAACAGGGTTTTTGTAGCTATCAAGATATACATAAAGAATTTAACCTCACCAGTTCCACATATTATTTTTACGCAGTTATTGGATTGTTTGAAGGCTCGTGGAGTCCCATTAAGGATACCAATTGAGCACCACAGATATCACAAATTATTCTATGAAAGAGAGACATCGAGAGGCTTCGTATCTGATTTTTATCATCACTTACTAACGTCTTCGTATGGAATCCTCCCCTTACACTCAGTTTGGAGGAGGGATATACCAGACTTGGAAATAGATTTTGATTGGCAAGAAGTCTGGGCAAACGTTCGAATTGCGTCACGTAACCCGGACCATCAACAAATTAATCTTAATTATATTCATAGGACATACCTGACTCCTATAAGATTGAACAGAATGGGACTTAAACAAGACTCCCTATGTTCCTTATACAAATGGGGATGAGGGTGTGAGGTTTCTGTCCATGCTCACTTACTCGCTCTGTTCCTTTAAACCACCTCGCTCTGTTTTCCATTTGTTTCTGTTAATAATTTCATTCCCCCATTCACACGCTTCTTCCCAGAGACGTCGTTGATTGGTTCTCTCCCGTCCACACGCTTTTCAATCACATCCCCCAGCTGTCACTGCTTGTCAATCAATCAATCCCGTATTATTTATACCCCGTTTCCCCACTCAAGTTTTGTTGGATCGTTTTGATATTTTCTGTTTGCATTCGCCGTTCCTGCTGCTGCTGTTGTTCCCTGTGCTTTACCTCCAGGATATCCAAGGAGCCTTCCTCTTGGACACCTTTTTTCCCGTGGCGACGCGCTCGCTCCGCTGCTGTTCCAGCGCTCTTTACGCACAACGCCTGGGTTAGTTTTTAATGACTGTCTTTGATCAAATTCCGTTTTCGTGTGTTTTTATAACACTGAAGATTACCACCTTTTTATCAGACAGTCACTCACCCAGCGGTTGCCTTTTTGATTGTTTCACTGGGATAATATTTTGACCTAACATCTCCCACTGTGTGTTTATCACACCGAAGATATTATCACATTGGATTGTATTTTGGACTTCGCTCTCAGTGTCTATTTTTGCACCGAAGATATTTTTCACTTGGGATTGTGTTTTGGAACATTGCTCACTGTGTGTGTTTACACGAAGATTAGTTCACTTGGATAACTTTTGTTTTTGGGTACAAGTCACCTCTCCTGTTCTCCTGCTCGTTCTACCTGCACCCTGTGTTGACTCGCTCCCTCTCTCTCTCTCTCGGTCCCGCATCACCTCGGAGATTCTGCCGAGAGAAGTCTGCAGAGCGGCTCTGACGTCAGCATCTGCTACCCCCTACTACCACCTCGGGAGAAGCTGCAGAGCAGCAGAACATTTTCATCCTTGCTTGAATTCCTGTCTTGTTTAGACTCTTCCTATTCTATGCTGTTTAATTAGTCTCAATAAACAAGCCCCTGTTTTTGGCAACTCTGAATCCTACTCTCTTGTGTCGTTGCGTTTGGGGTCGGTGTCAAACCATAACAGAGGGTACATTTATGCACATGTATTGGGATTGCCCACCGGTTAAGATATTCTGGAAAGAAGTGTCCCAGCAATTATCAGTATTATTATTTCTGAACATACCTGTACATCCCTCTGTATTGCTGTTGAATGATGTGTTTCAGTTTGCAGCCCCTATACAGCTAAAGAGACTAGTTTTATCTGGTCTCACAGCTGCTAAAAAGCTGATAGCATCACGATGGATTCAACCGGAAAAAATTTGCCGGAAGGTATGGGTTCTTACCTATCTCGATGTGATTTATCTAGAAATATCTATAGCAAGAATTTTAGGTGTCAGTGAAACCAACATTGCAATCTGGTTAGAAGTGGTGGAGAGAATAAAAGCTAGCATATGAAGTGTAGTGCCTGGTTAGAAACGAATGAAAATGGATGGATTATCCAAGTGGGGGTCCGGGGGGGGGTGAGCGAGCAAGAGCATATGTATGTAGGGTATTAGATAGTAAGTATTAGGTATATATCTCGTAAACTACATTTATAATGATTTAAATGTTGATTTCATTGGATGTTTACTGTTAATGCTTGTGTGTCTAATTTGTTGTTATGTTTAAAAATAATAATAAAAAATATATATATATAAAAAAATTAAAAAAATACTCCCTCGCCTCTGGAATCGTACCCCCCACTCTCAAACTGGCTGCAATCACCCCCATCCTCAAAAAACCCGGTGCTGACCCAGCTGATTTAAATCATTATAGGCCCATCTCCAACCTTCCCTTCATCTCAAAAACCCTTGAGAGGGTGGTTGCCGCACAGCTGCAATCCCACCTCGACACAAACAATCTCCACGAACCCTTTCAATCCGGTTTCCGCTCACAACACAGTACCGAAACAGCCCTTGTCAAAATCACCAACGACCTCCTCCGTGCAGCTGACTCTGGACTTCTCACCATCCTCATCCTCCTCGACCTCAGTACGGCATTCAACACCATCTCCCATCCACTACTCCTGGACCGCCTGGCTGGCATTGGGATCACTGGTGTCGCACTCTCCTGGTTTTCATCTTACTTCACTGACAGACAACAGTTTGTTCAACTCAAGACTCACAAGTCAGGGTGTTCAGCTGTTTCACTGGGTGTCCCCCAGGGGTCAGTATTGGGTCCCCTCCTATTCGCCATCTATCTCCTTCCCCTGGGCACAATCCTCCATCACCATGGGGTCCATTTCCACTGCAGATGACACACAGGTCTACATCTCCTCCAAACCCTCCACTGCCCTTCCCCCCACCTCCCTCACCACCTGCCTTGAGGACATCAGATGCTGGATGAGCAGAAACGTCCTGAAGTTAAATGGCAGCAAAACTGAGGCCCTGCTCATCGGCTCCAAATCCACCCTCGCCAAATCACAAAACACCCCAGTTCCAAAGATCACCATCGACGGCTTCCCTGTACCCTTCTCCCCCCAAGTTAAAAGCCTCTGTGTCATCCTGGACGGTTCCCTCTCCTTTGCCCCACATATCAAAAACATCACCCGGTCTGCCTTCTTTCACCTCCGACAGCTGCTCGGCTCCCAGACTCTGGAACTCCCTGCCCCCACATATCCGACAGTCTGACTCACTCACATCATTCCAATCACAATTGAAAACACATCTGTTCAAACTCGCATATTCACTATAACCTCCGTCACTGTCCTATACCCCCTGCTGTTTGTTTGTCTCTTATTTTAACTTCACTGTTTCTTATACTTCTTGTTGTTTGTTTTATTTAATTTTTTAACCTTGACTTTTAACTGCCTTGCACACTGGGCATACTCACTATAACTGTACCCGGTGTGCCACTGTTTTATATTTCATACTTATACACTGTTTGTTTAGTTTTTAACTCCACTGACACTTTTGCCAAGACCATTGTTTGTAATTTTGACTGTCTGTTTTTATGCCCTGTAAGGTGACCTTGGGTGTTTTGAAAGGCGCCTCCAAATAAAATGTATTATTATTATTATTATTATTATTATTATTATTATTATTATTATTATTATTATTATTATTATTATTATTATTATTATTATTATTATTATTATTATTATTATTATTATTATTATTATTATTATTAATTATTATTATTATTATTATTATTATTATTATTATTATTATTATTATTATTATTATTATTATTATTATTATTATTATTATTATTATTATTATTATTATTATTATTATTATTATTATTATTATTATTATTATTATTATTATTATTATTATTATTATACTTCACTTGTATTTAGTGTATTTAGTACTCCTAAATTGTAATAAACTAGTATAAGCTTCAGGGGGCCCGTTTCAAGATAAAATATGGGACCCTTATCACATGACTCTCTGATGCACAAATTCGCTCTTTGACTGAAAAGTGTAAATGCTCTCAGGAAATGATCTCTCTGTCTCTCACATAATATGCACATAAGGTAGGAAACTTCTCATGGCTATACTAGCCATTGTGCCAAACTCACAAGACACAGCTCAACTAGATTTGCATTACTTGGTTTATGTCAGGAGCAAGGTTTCTTCTACAAGGTGAACATTGTCATTAAACATCTTTCTGTGTTGGTGATGTGCCTTTTCAAGGCCCACATCAGTCATCCACATTGGCACAGTGCGCATTTGCTTTGTCAATCCGGGGTCCTGCTAGCTAGTGGGGCCCGAAACATATCGAAGGCCCCCTATGCATGAAGTACATTTACAAGATTTACAAAATGTCCAACCCCCCCCCCCCCCCCCTCACAACTCGAGTACTGAGTATAACCACACCTCTATGATAAGAACACACAGGGAACAATACACCTTTAAAATGTTTATTTCACCTCATTATCATGGTGTTTGAAAAGTAGATGTATCATGGTGTTTGAAAAGTAGATGTATCATGGTGTTTGAAAAGTAGATTTATCATGGTGTTTGAAAAGTAAATTATCATGGTGTTTGAAAAGTAAATTATCATGGTGTTTGAAAAGTAAATTATCATGGTGTTTGAAAAGTAAATGATCATGGTGTTTGAAAAGTAAATGATCATGGTGTTTGAAAAGTAAATGATCATGGTGTTTGAAAAGTAAATGATCATGGTGTTTGAAAAGTAGATGATCATGGTGTTTGAAGACCTAAACCATTGCTGCAGAGGTACATTTATCAATGCTAAAGATATCAGTGAGGAATATACATATTTGGGAAACAGCATTTTAATATGGTCTGGGTTGAAAAATAGTGAACCCATTCTTTAAAAGCTATTTACAACATATATTTTACAGGATATAAAACAGTTTAACAGTTAAAGTTAATTCGAGTGCCGTTGAGCTTCTTCCTTTCTCTCTCCTAACTCTCCTTCTCTCCTCCTGCCCTCCTTCTGTCCTCCTATACTGCCCTTCTCTCCTCCTGTCCTCTCCTTCTCTCCTCCTGCCCTCCTTCTGTCCTCCTATACTGCCCTTCTCTCCTCCTGTCCTCTCCTTCTCTCCTCCTGTCCTCTCCTTCTCTCCTCCTGTATACTCCCCTTCTCTCATGCCCTCTCCTTCTCTCATCCTGTCCTCTCTTTCTCTCCTCTATCTCTCCCTGCGCTGTGATTGATTGAATGAAAATTGTATTAACAGATTGCAGAATGGGTACAATACAGTACGGCTCAATACACACAATTGTTAAGGGGATGCAGACCAGAGAAAGACTTTCGTCTTGTTTACATCAGGGTCCCCCATTTTCAATTCATAATGAATTGTAAGTAAGGGTGCAATTAGCACCGTGCAATCCATTCTTTGTGGATCTAGCCCTCAATCTTTGCAACTTCAAAGAAAGCTTGCTGTATTACCTACCTCACACACAGCAGTAGGATGCAGGGTTACAGCTCAGACTGAGGGGATGTGTCTAAAACTGAAAACTTAAATGGATGGAATATTGTAGTGACGGGGCTGCTCAGAGTTGTGCCTCAAGTTCCCAGCATGCTTGGACTTTGTGCCTCAGTTAAACTAACTTACTCTAACCCAGGGGTCGGGAACCTATGGCTCGCGAGCCATATATGGCTCTTCTGGTGACAGCATATGGCTCCCAGAAATCTTTGAGTAAATTTTTTTTTTTATTTTATTTTTTTAATACTTGTGATATTTCTTAATAATACTGTGTCATTTTAAAGTAAACAGAAATTAGTTTTGAAGATACAGCTAATAGTATCTGTAGCTGAAGATATAGCGAGCAGAGCTGGCGAGGGAACACAAGTAGACAGAAATTAAAAATCTTCAACCTGAAGACCAGCTGATTCTTAAAACTTGTAACGAGCTTCCTGTGACATACCACACAATGCAGCGTGAGTATTGCCGTATTGACCATGTTTGGCTCTACATATGCATGTGGGCAGTCATTCTCGCATATGAGGAACATTAAGACCAACCTACGCTCACGTTTAACTGATGGAATGTATGGAATGATGACGTATCAGCTAGGCCCAGGCAAATATTTGCTAATGGCCATATAATGTGTTTAGAATATAAGCAGGGCTTAACTATTTTGCAACACCCCTAGACTGTCTTCATCATGGCACCCACTTTGGGAAAGCCTGCCCTAGTAAGCGGCATCACATTTTATCCACTAACAGAGCAGTCATTAAGACACGTTTTTCAACCGTGGGGGCACATGGTCAAGTTTAGACCATTGGAGGGGCACCAATGGGCACGTCCTCTAATTTTCACCACTCAAAATGGCATTTTAGCGTGATGTTTTCAACTGTGGGGGCACATGGTCAAGTTTAGACCATTGGAGGGGCACCAATGGGCACGTCCTCTAGTTTTCGCCACTCAAACAGGCATTTTAGCGTGATGTTTTCAACTGTGGGGGCACATAGTCAAGTTTAGACCATTGGAAGGGCACCAATGGGCACGTCCTCAAAATTTTTACACTCAAAAGGGCACTTTAGGTTTAGTGCAATGTTTTCAACTGTGGGGCACATGGTCATGTTTAACCATTAGAGGGGCACCAATAGGGCACATCCTCTTTTTTTCACTCAAAAGGGCACTTTTTTCATGACATTATTTAACCGTGGGGGCACATGGTCAAGTTTAGACCATTGGAAGAGCACCAATAGGGCACTTTAGCGCACATTTTTCAACCGTGGGGGCCCCCTGAGTCCGCCAGTGCTCTTAGCAGTTGTTTGTATTAAGCCGTACTGTATATTGTACCTATTCTGCAATCTGTTAGTAACGTTTTCAATCAATCAATCAATCAATCAATCAATTCAGTCCCCTAACAACATTTGCATAGTCAACCAGTGGTGCAGTGCTGGTATAACTCGGTATAACGGCGTTATACCTCGGTCACTGAGGCTGAAGTACGCGCAATCGCTTTTTACATGGCATTATCCAACCGGACTCCCGGAGAAGCATGCAGCTGCAGAGCCGCAGAGCCAGCGGCGCTCTCTGGGCCGCGCGCTGACGGCCGCGCTGTGAGGCAATAGTATCCAGCTGCAGGACGAGAGCAGCAAAAAAAAACTGTGCATGCGCGGGCACGCGCGCACGCGCGTGGAGCGTTTGACCTACTGTCAATTTGCCACTGCACCACTGTAGTCAACATTCATCAACGATAATCAGCCAGGCCCAGGCATCACACTTGCGCAGTGGAAATGCACCCGCAGGTTCAAGTAGAGGCCATTGAAACCAATGAAGCTCCTTTCTCCCTTTCACTGCACCAGAGACGGTCAGGCACTTATACTGTATCTTGCGCAACAGCACCGAGAGCAGCGGCGGAAAGTCAACTTTCGTCTCGATTCGCGTCTCGTGAAGAAGGAAGGGCTCATGTGGAGGTGAGGTGGGATTCGTGGGAAACCCGTGACTTCCTCGTTTTCCCTATGAATCAGCATCAGCGTTTTCCCTATGAATAAGCATAATATAATTCTGCGTAATATTGGCACCATTCACTCAAGAGCAACCGATGAATACAATATATTTAACGTCGACGGTCGACCCATAGACCATTAGATATAATATAAGACCGCAGCTCCCGTGAGGTCAGCATACAACAACTCACTTTCTGAGGTTGTATTTACAACTTGGAACGGTCTTCCCTCAAAAGGAACAGTATGGAACGCGCCCCCGCGACCCACGACTGCACCACTGGAAGGAAGAATCTATATATATCTATGGTGTGAAACCCGTGACTTCCTCGTTTTCCCTATGAATCAGATCGTATAAATTAAGCAGCGGTATAAAAGGAACAGTCTGGAACGCGCCTCCGGGACCCTCGCAGTGTCCAACCTGTTGGATCGCCAATTACGCGCAAGGATGGACGTGGAATCTCTGCACAAAACGACCGCTCGCCCGCGGAGCCGCTGCATGAACGTTTTTCTGGTAGTGTCCGTTATTTTTATTTGTATAGTGGTCGGAGGAGCCCTGGCTGCCGGAGGAATATTAGTCGCGATGGACCTACTACGGCCTTTATTAAAAGATGAGATCCAGAAACCGCCTTGTAATACACAACAAGGGGATTCCCTAGCGCCAATGTATAAAGTGAGTGATGCACTACATATCCTTACCTCATTTTTGCACGTTTGCATTAAAAAGGTTAGCATTTTGTACTTCATTGTTTGCATTTTCTTTTGTACTTTAGTTGAATGAATGAATGAAAACTGTATTTAACAGATTGCAGAATGGGTACAATACAGTACGGCTCAATACACACAATTGTTAAGGGGATGCAGACCAGAGAAAGACGTTTGTCTTGTTTACATCAGGGTCCCCCATTTTCAATTCATAGTGACATTTATGACATACACAACATACATGACATTTATGGCATATGGACATACGTGACATACAGGTATTTAATCCTGTTACATTTGTGACATATACGATATGCAAATATACAGTACTGTTACCCATAGATCCTGATAGAGTATGATGGGGAGGGCACTGTACCATAGGAGGGGGTGGGTGGGTGTTCATACTTTTGTTGTATATTGTATAATTTGTAGTGTTTCGTCTTTATTCGTTTTATTGTTTTACTGTATTTGAAGCACAACCTCAGGGGGCTCATACAGAGCCCAGCATTCCACTGTCATGTACATTTACCTTATATGTGACAAATGAAACAAAACTTGAACGTGATGACATAACCCTCTGTAACTTTGCGTGTATATCGCTTCATCTGTCTCTACTATTATATATTCATACTCTAACCCTCTTCATCTTTTTTGATCATAAACAGATAAACAGTGCTTACCTGCAGCCCACCGCAAGTAAGTCAATCGCTGTTTCTTTCAACAACAAACAAACACAATCAATAAAGCAGAGCTATAGTAGATATACTAGTATCATCGTGAACGGACGCAGGCTGATTTAGGAAATGCCTCACTAGATTAGCCTACACAGACTAGCAATAATAGTCTAATATGCTGTTGATGATAGTGTATGCTACCTTAGTTTATGGTCGTCTATCTCTATATGAACAGACTATAGCGCTGGGCGATCATTCAATATGATAATTTTGTCTTTCACTGGGGTATTGTGGTGAAGTCATGATATATTGTTATATACAATGATGTTGTCTGAATTGATAATAACTAATAACTTGATATATATATATATATATATATATATATATATATATATATATATATTAAAAATGTATATTTATTTGGAATAGCTGAGGGAATTTCATTTGAAAATTGGTTTGGGGTTTTATGTCATTAATATGCAGTTGAGTGGGAATAACATCAACCGCATTACATAACATGTGATTACACAAACATGAGCCCATATTTGACATATCAATATTGAGGAAAAAGTCCTGATGATTATCGTGATATTGATTTCTTCCATATTAACCCAGCCCAACTTCAGACGTTTGTTAGTGTGCATTGTTCAATTTGTAAACCTGACTGTTATGCCAGAGTGGCAGTGCACTGGACGCCTTGTGTTTTCAACTCTGCCAGTCCAGTTTAGATCAGATCTAAAAAGTAGTACATGACAGGAGTTCAAATGTTTGATGTTTGATTGATCTGTGAGGGGAGAGGAAAGGAGGATACAGGGGGAGGGGTGACCAGGTGAGGGGAGAGGAAAGGGAGGATACAGGGGGAGGGGTGACCAGGTGAGGGGAGAGGAAAGGGAGGATACAGGGGGAGGGGTGACCAGGTGAGGGGAGAGGAAAGGAGGATACAGGGGAGAGGGATGACCAGATGAGGGGAGAGGAAAGGAGAGTACAGGAGGGAGGGATGACCAGGTGAGGGGAGAGAAAAGGAGGGTACAGGGGGAGGGATGATCGGGTGAGGGGAGAGGAAAGAGGATACAGGGGGAGGGATGACCAGGTGAGGGGAGAGGAAAGGAGGATACAGGTGGAGGGATGATCAGGGGAGAGGAAAGAGGATACAGGGGGAGGGATGACCAGGTGAGGGGAGTGAAAAGGAGGGTACAGGGGGAGGGATGATCAGGGGAGAGGAAAGAGGATACAGGGGGAGTGATGACCAGGTGAGGGGAGAGAAAAGGAGGGTACAGGGGGAGGGATGATCAGGGGAGAGGAAAGAGGATACAGGGAGGAGGGATGACCAGGTGAGGGGAGAGGAAAGGAGAGTACAGGAGGGAGGGGTGACCAGGTGAGGGAAGAGGAAAGAAGGATACAGGGGGGAGGGAGAGGTGTGAATAAAAGGCCTTGGAGAGGAACTTCCACAACCCCCACAGATGTTTCCTCCTGTTCTAATCAGTGTGTTTGTCTCCTGCAGGCGACTTGAGGAACGGCACCATGAAGTGGGCTTCCGTCAGCCACGGCGAACGCACGTCTATAGGAGGCTACTTCTCCTTCAACAAGAAGCAGCAGGCGCTGCGTCCCATGAAGGAGGGCGACTACATCCTGTACCTGAACCTCAACCTCACCTGCACCTCTCGATGCAACGCAGGCCGCCTCACCGTCCACCTCGGCGACCAGCTCACCTGCCACGTGGAGCTTCCCGAGCGCAACGAGACCCCCGTGAACGCCAAATGCTCCGCGAGGGCCAAGATGGACGGGACGAGGGCGCTGGTGGCTCAAATGACCGTGCCGCCGCAGGGACTGGACAACTGGAGGCTGGAGCTGAACGAGTCCAAATTCGAGATGGTCCTATTGGACTGATGTAGGAAACGCTACACGGGGTTGACCACTGTATAGCCCCAGGGCTCACCGTCCAGCGATGGCTAGTCAGTGGCTAAGAGGTGTGACTCAAATGAACACAGAGTCCGTTTGTCAAACCCTTTCGGGGTCGTCTCTCAACCTGTGAACCCTTGACCTCTAACAAGGAGCCAGGTTGAAGTCCCTCAAGAGCAGCCCTGAGCTGGAGCCTGAAGAAAAGGGGTCGTTGGCCCACCCACCCAGGCCACGTATCAGGGCTGTACGCTAAGCTTTTTCACTAGGGGCACACTAGGGGCAAAACAAATTTTTTAGGGGCAAATTTTTAAATAACAATTTTACCATTATTTATATCGATTGTTTTTGATTTAAAAAAAAAAGAAAAAAATATATAAATAAAATATATATATTATATAATCGTAGTTGTATTATCTGCGAGACATCGCCACCACGCAACAAGTCAAAATGCTCGCTATATGCAACCAGCTCCACTGTCTGTGTGTACTCGAGTAGCCTCCAGCTACGGCCAGGATTCTCCGGAGTTGCAGCTGGACCCTATACTGTAGCCTCCAGCTACGGCCAGGATTCTCCGGCGCTGCAGCTGGACCCTATTGACTATATTCAGCGTGCCCTCAGCTCGAATACGCATCGACTCAGTGTTATAAGACATTGATATCAGGAGCTATCTGAACTATTTAGTTTAATGGGACGTTTCGTTTTGAACAGTAAGCTAACGCGAGCTATCATGCACTACTAGACTTGCTGCCGCATTTGTTGATATCAGTAGCTAGCCGGCTGGCAGGCTCACCGAGGTCCCAGTGTCCCACTAGAGCAGACCTGGGCATTGTACGGCCCGCGGGATGATTCTGACCGGCCCGCGAAAGATTACATAATAATAAAAAAAAAGAAAAAGATTCTTTTTTTTTTTTTTTTTTTTTTTACTTTTTTTTTTTTTTTTACTTTTTTCTTTTCATGTCAACGTTCACACGCACAATATACGCTTACCTAGGATTTGACTTGATTCAACAACAAAGCAGTCGGGGCAAGCCGAAAACGGTCGAAAGTGTGGTTATTTGAAGTTTGGATTTCTTTTTTCACAACTGAGGTAGGTAGATTACATTTTTTGAGACTAAAGTACAGAAAGGGTACCGGTATCGATTCACAGGTACCGGTACCGTATCGGTTCAAATGTGAACGGTACCCATCCCTACTGAACACACAACTGCAGGGCAAGGGCATTTTTGCTCATGAAATGCATAGCCATGTGAAAGCCTTCATGACAAAGTTGCAATTAATTTCAAGGCAACTAGGCAGCAACAATCTCAGGCTACGTTTAGACGAGCGTTTTGGGATGGAAGTCTGAACAGAAACCGCAAAAGTCGTCTTGCGGTTTCACTTTTAATTTTGCGTTTAGACAAGCGTTTTGGGGTGGAATTCTCCGTGCAGACGAGGCTGTAACGACGGAGCCCCGCTGTCACACGATTGGCGCATATGTCACATGACGTGCTGTGAAGACCCGCCCTACTCTGCCTCTGATTCGCAGACTGTGGATGGGGAATGTGATTGGACCAAAGCAGAGTCACTCACAGACAGTGGGTCCACTCACGCCGCGGGACAGATTCTTGTGTATTTAACCCTTTCACTGCCACACGACAGCCGGTTGTGTGATAGTAAAGGGTTAACCTTCTGTCGTGTGGCAGTGAAAGGGTTAAAAGTACTGCCAATGTAGCCTTCAGGTGATCGCCATGGATAGAATCAGACATGCTTTGCAGTACGCGCAACCAGAGCCGTGACAACCCTTTCGTCATTGTTTTATGCGGTTTGACAGTTTAGATGAGAGCGCAAAGGTTTAGCGTTTCTAGGAATTCCACCCTGGAAGGTAGTCTCACTTTTTTGCGGTTTCACCCCGTAAAAACGCTGTTTCCGTATAAACGAAAGGCACATCCGAAAAAATATTTTTGCGGATTCACCTGCTAGCGTTTCCGTCTAAACGGGGCCTCAAACACATGAAAACCCTGAAAGAAGTCAAACCATCAGCTGATCACCGGCACAGGTACTCATCCATGTTGGGAGCACTGCATGATGAATTTTCAAGGCGTTTTCAAGATTTCAAAAAGGTTGAGGATGAAATGCAGCTTGTTTCCTCTCCCTTTACCTGCAGTGTTGATAGTGCACCCACTGATGTTCAGCTTGAACTCATTGACCTGCAGTCTGATTCACTACTGAAAGAGCACTTTAAGTCAGCATCACTGCTAGAGTTCTACTCTGCTCTCAAGGAGGAGAACTTTCCAAACATGAGGAGACATGCTCAGAAGATGTTGGTTCTCTTTGGATCCACCTATATGTTAACAGACATTCTCAGTCATGACGTTTACCAAGTCCAGGTACAGATCCTCTCTCACTGATGAACATCTGGCAGCTGTGCTTCACATCTCCACCTCAGACATTTGATATTTTTTTTCTTTTTTTTGCACAGTTCTGAAAACATTAAATGTTTAATATAGGCATGTAAAGTAAAAAAGGCTACTGGGACACTTTTCTTTACACAGTTCAGTGACATGTCTTGTTTATTTTGGCTATAAGATGATGTGATGTCTTTAGAAAGCTAAGAAAATCCTTGTTTCAATAGTATATGAAACTCAAAATAATAACTTTATTTGTATAGCACTTTTTCATACATGCCCTTTGTTATTAACATTTTGTTTATCATTTTGGAAATAAATTCTATTTGAATAAATTATATTTTTGAAAGCTAACCTCACATTTTAATTGCCAAATAATAACATACACTATTACCAGGGGTCAAAACAATGCCATTTACTGCTTTTTATATAGAAATAAAATGTATATTATGCATAATTGAGTTTGGAATTTTGGCCCGGCCCTCCAACATATTTTCAGTTGCTCATTCGGCCCCCCGGGAAAAATAATTGCCCACCCCTGCACTAGAGACTGAATGAATGAATGAATGAAAACTTTATTTAACAGATTGCAGAATGGGTACAATACAGTACGGCTCAATACATACAATTGTTAAGGGGATGCAGACCTGAGAAAGACGTTTGTCTTGTTTCCATCAGGGTCCCCCATTTTCAATTCATATAGACATTTATGACATACACATACATGACATTTATGGCATAGGGACATATAGGTATTTAGTACTGATACATTTGTGACATAAGCGGTATTCAAATATACAGTACTGTTACCCCTCGATCCTGACAGAGTATATACATATGATGGGGAGGGGACTGTACATTAGGAGGGGGTGGGTGGGTGGGAGGGAAATACGGCGGGGAGGGAATATATACATGCGGTGGGGAGGAGACTGTCTATTAGGAGGTGGTGGGGGTTTTGGGCATTTACGGTGGCCAGTTTCGAATTGCAGCCTCCCGTAGGTGCTCTTTAAGAGCGGTTTTGAATGTGGTCAGGGATTCACATTCCTTTACAGCTTTGGGTAGGGCGTTCCACATTGTTGTGGTGTAACGGGGAAGTCTGTGGGTATGTCCACAGTCACTGAAACAGGTGTGTTGACGGGTGACTGTGGCAGTGCGGGCTGGTAAGTTAAACTCACTTCCTCATAACAGGGTTAACAGACGCATAGGGACGGTAGTTAGGAGTGAATTCACTTCTTAGTGCAGCGGCCTGTGTCGTCGCCCGCGGACGCGGGAGCCCCCTGTTCGACTCCCCCTCTGGACATTCTCATTTAACATCAAACACAACGCAGACCCAATATGATCCGTCACAGTGGCATAATTGCGAAACGTGTTTAGTCCCTTGTTTGAGCCGAATCTGGGTTTATCATGATTTGTTGAGCTTCCTCTGGTGTAGTGGTTGTGGTATTCACTGACCTTTGGGAAGTATTTTGACATGTACATGGGCACCCCGGTCGTATAGTGTATCTTGTAGACCAGGCCCATTGCAAGTTGCTGTACTCTGTCGTCTACTCTAAGCCATCCTAGGTTGTCAAAGTGGGCAGGGGTGAGGTGGGTTCTGGGGTTCAGGTCAAGTAGGTCAAGTAGTGTTTACAACAGCCACGGGTGCGGGAGGAGCAGCAGACGCCGCAGCTCTCTCAGTGTGTCTGAGTTCAGTTCAGTTCGGCTCACTATAAGAGGTCGAACGCGTCGAAAATATGAAGCAATACTAACTTTACTTTTCTTCATAGTTAAATCAGACAGCCAGTCTATCAGAGTGAGTGCTCAGTCGATTGTTCCCGCTGATCATACCTGCTGAGTGCTCACTGCTCAGCTCGCGTGAGTGACGTCATCGCGTCATCACACGCCTTGGATAATTTAGGAGTGAAATGCGAATGCAAGGCTTGAAAGCACTACTCGCAAGCCCGCCCCCAGATAATATTTACCAATCGCAACGGCCAATTAAAGGGGCAATTCGCGACCATCTCGTCGCAGTGTACAGCCCTGCGTATCCGACGTATCAGGGATTTACACGCTGCACTTGCACCTTCACTGCATATACTATCCACTAGTGAATAGTATGTACATAGTATCCGCAGAATCCGGATTCTCCATTTTGTTCAGATCAGGTGTGTTTCTTTCTGACATTGAAGTTCCAAATGTTAAGATTTTGAGTTAGCATACTTAGTAGGCGAGAAGTGTGAGTGTTTGACAGTATTGTGCTGGGTGTGTTCTGTTTATTTGGCACCCTGAGATTGTCAAAAATATATTTATCATATATTTATTTATTTGGTCAAATGGAAGTTATTATGTACTTATATTTATAGTTACCACTACAGTTAGTACTGTGATTGAGAGTGAAGCACAGCGCGATGCTGTTGTCCCTTAAAGGGATAGTCCACAGTTTTAGGAAGCCTGGCGGTTTTGTCACGAGCAGGTCTTTTCAACCCACGCAAAAAAAAGGTTTCTGTTGTCGTGTTTTTTGTTGTTGTTTTTTTCTTTCTTTTTGAGATATTGGAAGCAGCATTTGTTAGCATCATGCTAAGCATGGTAATGTTAGGTCAGAGGCGTGTCTGAAGCGGGACTAATAGCTTAGCAACAAAATTTAGAATGCGTCCTGACCATCCATTGGCTTCCACCCAGAACAGTAAGAAGGCGGACACGGGTCAGTGTCACAGAAACGTTGGAAGGCAGCTTCCCTGTGATATGAAGCGTCTTCCCTGTGAGATGAAGCGCACTGAGATGAAGCGTCTTCCCTGTGAGATGAAGCGCACTGAGATGAAGCGTCGCCGTCTTCCCTGTGAGATGAAGCGCACTGTAAGATGAAGCGTTGTCTCCCAGTGTCCTGTGACCCAGCCCTCTTCTCATCACTAGGGTGCATTATGCTAACAAATGCTAACATGATCAGCTTACAATGTTTACAAAGCTTACTTATGTTAGTTATGTTGGCGATGAATCAGATTGGCTTCTTGTAGATCACCCATACGCCTGGCCCTGGGTCATGTGTTCATTTTATTTTCAGGTCGTTTTGGGTAAGTTCCTCAGGATCATGACTTTTACTTAACTATTTCCACACAAGATATTTTACTTAACCATTTTAGCAGCAGTGCTCCCTCAGCCACTGGTTTAAGTTTCAAGTTTTGTTTTATTTGTCACATATAATGTACAGGCTAATGTGGTGCTAAAGCAATGTCCAAACATGAGACAATTCAAACTGATGTATAAGGAAATGATGTTCACAAGGTACAGGGATGAGGAAGGGACTTGATATTCACGGGTGTTTACATTTTATTTGATTTCTTTCATGTTTTAAATTACATATATAGTTTTTGTTTTTTTGTTTTGCATATATATATATATTTTTCTTTTTTATGTTTTAAATTAGTACACTCATTTGAGTAGTGGAAAAGGGGTAGGATTAAATAAGTGTATACTTCTTCCTACTCCTTTTCGAACATGTAGATTGAGTTGTGTTTTGCTTTTGTTTTTTTTGTTTTTTTTATTATCTTTCTTCCCCTCCTTTTTCCCGATTTTCTCTCCCATCCCACCCTTCCTGGTTTTTGCGTACTTTCCCCTACTGTTGGTCCGGGAGACCGGAGACTGTCACATGCTTTCCTCCGATGCATGTGCAGCCTGGGGCAGGCCAACCTGGCCGCGCAGGTTCTCACCGGGGAGAGTGTAGCGTGTGGGAGGCCACACTATCTCTCTTCAGATCCAACCCTCGCTGAGCAGGCGCCCCGACCGAACTGTAGGGGTCGCTGTCCACAACGCCCAGGACCCACCCTTCAGCTTTCCCACCCTCTGATACGGCCAATTGTATCAGTGCGAGGGGCCAGCCAAGCTGATAGCAACGCCGGGAGCTGGAGCTAGTGTCTCCCGGTGTTGGTGACGAACGTAATCTCCGTGCGCCACCTGCCCCCCCCGTGTTTTGCTTTTGTTATTGTTTGTTTGTATTCATTGCATGTTCGAAATAAAGATTTCAAATCAAATCAAATCAAATAGTGAAATGCTTGGTTCCGTATGACTCTCCTGAATTTGTGCTTCATACAGTAAAAGGTAGAAGAATAAAGACCAAACAAAATATACAATATACAAAACTAAAATGTAAATGTACAAAATGCTAAATGAGGTAGAAGAGGTATAGTGCAAATCTTTTAGGAATAAATAGATGAAATATGGTGTAATGTTTCAACAAAAAACCCGATCTCAACGGAGCCCACGCAGAGGCGCCATCTTGGTAACTGCACTGCCGCTTCAGAACCTTTTCAAAAGAACATCGCTCTGGAAGATGAAGTTACCCCTTGTCGCATTGGAGTTCTAGAATCTTATAGTAAAATTTAACCTACAATCTTTTTTTCTTTTCTTTTTTTTCTACCATTAAACTCTTGGTATTGCAGATTAATTTTTTATTTTTTCTATGTTGGCTTATGTTCTTTTCAGGAAAGTTTTTTTTGTTGATTGTTGATTTTTTTGTTTGTTTGTTTCATCTTGCAAACTTTAACTATTTTTGTTCTTTTCTGGGTCGTTTTTTGTTGATTTTTTATTGTTGATTTATTTATTTTTGTTTGTTATATTTTGAAAACTTTAACTTTTTTGAATTTGTTTTTTTGAATTAGGGGTAGGTTGCTCTATAAGCATTCGGCTTCAAACCTATCCTTTTCGTTTGTTTATTTGTGAAAATTTTCGAATTTATTTTTGTTTGTTTATTTATTTGTAAACATTCGAAATAAAATAATTCATAATTCATTCATTCATTCAAAATAATTCATTCATTCATCGCATTGGAGTGACATTGTCTTCTGTGTGTTCTCATTCATTGAGTGAAAGAACGAGTACTTCTTTTGTGCGCTAATCTATATTGGTATTGGTGAGTGTAAGTCCTGCGGACAAACTAGTTGTGGGGGGGGGGGGGGGGGGGGGGGTTGAGATTTTGCACCGGGCTGAATGGCCCACTGTTGAATGTAGAAGGAGTTAATAATAAAATGTGGATAATATACACAAACTCAAAATACATTCCTCTCTCTTTGTTCGCATGTATGAGTCAGACTTCTTCAGCAATGTGTGTGGAACACTGTGATATTTGTAAAATACATTCATGTCAACGGGATCATCTTTAGTTTTAAGGGTTGAGTCATGGATTTCGGGGTTATGAAAGGGTTGAGTCATTCCCTCAAAATAGATACGGAGAGCATTGGTTTTGGAAAGTCCTCAGATGGGAAGTGGAGAAGGTGAGGGGAGGGAAGTCCCTGGTGATGGTATATATGGGTTAGAGGAGTGATGGTATGCTATGGTAGAGGAGTGATGGTATACTATGTGTTAGAGAGGAGTGATGGTATGCTATGTGTTAGAGGAGTGATGGTATACTATGTGTTAGAGGAGTGATGGTATACTATGGTAGAGGAGTGATGGTATATATGGGTTAGAGGAGTGATGGTATACTATGGTAGAGAAGTGATGGGTTTGAGGAGTGATGGTATGCTATGGTAGAGGAGTGATGGTATGCTATGTGTTAGAGAGGAGTGATGGTATGCTATGTGTTAGAGGAGTGATGGTATACTATGTGTTAGAGAGGAGTGATGGTATGCTATGTGTTAGAGAGGAGTGATGGTATACTATGGTAGAGGAGTGATGGTATATATGGGTTAGAGGAGTGATGGTATACTATGGTAGAGAAGTGATGGTATATATGGGTTTGAGGAGTGATGGTATGCTATGGTAGAGGAGTGATGGTATACTATGTGTTAGAGAGGAGTGATGGTATACTACTGTATGTGGTAGAGGAGTGATGGTATACTATGTGTTAGAGAGGAGTGATGGTATACTACTGTATGTGGTAGAAGAGGAGTGATGGTATACTATGTGTTGTTTTAGTTTTTACTTCTGCTGGGGCCTCTGTAGAATAAAACAAAGATCAAAAAACAGTCTGAAGGCCCAGCTGACACATTCTAGGTGTGTCGTGCAACTAGTCGGTAGTTGAGAATGTGACACTCCCCGGTCTATAAGATAAGATAAGATAAGATATAGACTTTATTGATCCCCTTGGGGAAATTCATGCCCAAATAAGGCCACAGGATGTTTCTTCTAACAAGGGAATCCCAATCCTTGGTGAATAATTACCGCCCTATAGAACTGAAACTGCTAAAGTGCTACAGAGTGCATAGTAGCATAGTAGGTAGTATTATGTGACCGGGCCCAGCAGGAAGAGACGCATGTCTGGAACTCAGATCACGGGAAAATGAATTCAATTTTTTATTTATTTTTTATTAAATGTTTTTTTTTTTTTATATTATCACAGTTTGAATGTTTATGAACACATTTACTAACAGCTAACAGTTTTAGTATCTCTAAATAGTAAAAAACCTTTGTTTAAAAAAGGCAGTTTGAGTTGGGGCAAAAGTCTGAGTTCGGGGGGCGGAGTCACATTTACATGAGAATCACATGAGTGGTTTCATTGGCTAATCGCCAGGCATCAGCCTTAGTTCTCGAATTTTTGTTGACGCCCATAAAAACCACAGGTGTTTGTGTTGATGTGCAACTATGTACCAAGCTATTCAACACATGCATCCTGCACTGCACCAGGTTCAGCGCCAGAGGTCGCTGTGGGCGTATGGCCGTGTGTGCCAGCGCTGTAATGAATGGGGATACATGCCGGTGTTTGCAGTGCTAAAACTATATTAAATATTATAGCTATGGATCTAATAATATAGTCGATTGTCATTGAGTTCCTTCCGGTCAAGATACAAAAAACTGAAAAATACATTTCCGTTTTATACCGTGGTGAATATGAGTATAGTTTTCGAATAATTCTGTGTAATCCCAGGAAACACAGCCAAACAGCGTTTTACTGCATTTCACTATAAATCGTGCCATTCCTCGCCTGGATCAATAATCAATCTGAAATCAACGCTAGATTATCGGTATTATGTTTAATCATGAAAGGGGGGGGGGTTCTATGCTTCGATCGTCACCAACGGAATACGTTACACAGTACATTACAGACACACGCTCCGATCGCGGGGAAGGAATTATCGGATCAACGCATGATTGATAACATATAGCCCTTACCTTGTCTATGATGTACTGCAAAAAGAATATTCCAATTATCTGATCGCCATTCCAAGTACTGATCGCGATCGTGTTTCCAACGTAATCCAGCATTGAACATGAACATGAACGGGGTCGGGGGGTGACCCTCGTCGATGCATCCATTATAACCGCTTGCCCTGCCCGAGTAGTTAGACCCCGCCCGCACGCCGCAGCTCGGCCCAGACACCAAGCCACATCGTTTCAAATGGAGTGCAATAGCGGCCGCAAGGTGTTAGGCGGCGGTATTGGACGTTTGCGATCTCAGACCCATTCCCAATGAATTCCATCCATCAGGCTGGATGGATGAATTATGAATGGAAATAGCGAATAAAAGAAATAACGACCAAAACCCGACTTTTCTCGTGTTTGGCGCTCAAGCGATGGGTCGGGTCTGGCGTCCATTGTGTTAAGATGCACAATACACTTTTACGCAAGACACTTTCTGTAGAAATTTACTATTTCATTTGATCATTTTGATATTTTATTTTATTTATTGTACTACTACTACTTATTTTTATTGGACACACACACTGGACACTTTCTGTAAATAATTGACTTTTATCTTACCATTTAATATTTTATTTGATGTTATTACTACTACCGTACCTTGTTACCATTCTTGTATTAATTGATGTTTCTTAATTGTGCACTGTTGAGTCTGAGCTCGACACACAAGAAAGCCCTATAGAAGTGCAGCCATTGTGTGTGTGTGTGTGTGTGTGTGTGTGTGTGTGTGTGTGTGTGTGTGTGTGTGTGTGTGTGTGTGTGTTTTTAACATCTAAGCTCACATACACCCGTTGTAACTGCCACCGTTATTGCAGTCGGGACATAAGATGCACTGGATGCTTTTGATAAGCATGTGCCTCGTAGTCGTAAGTGGTGCGTTATTGAAATCATCTGGGGTGACACGCACCACGTGCACGCGCGCTCCCGGCGCGTGCGCGCGCTCCCGCGAATGCGCATTTAATGTCCCCTCGCTTGGGCACAGACTAAAGACAGTGCCTAATTGCCTCTACGAATGGAATGTAACACGTCTTCACAACAAGTTAGGTGTGAAAGTGTCTGAGAACGTATTTAACACACCTGACGACCGGCGCTATTGATATGCAAATAGCGAGTGAGCTTGCACACCGTGCTACCCCGTCCCATGAACAACGCATGACTCGTTACGACACTAAGATTGGCCTTTAAACAAGCCCTGAACAGCGACCCGAGCCCAACACCGGCTGGAGATGTTTGTGTAGACTTCGAGCAATACGTGCGACCAATGACAGATTGCGAGTGGATTACTTTCCAGAGACATGAAAGAGCGTACAGGGGGACACTGGACACAAAACTGCTCCAGGTAAGATCGAACTTTGCTGTTACTCCCGGAGGCGCAGAGAAGTGGGGCAGACTGGTGTCTATCCTGATCAGCGTTTTTTTTAAGAATGGAATATTCTCCGTGACGCAAGGAAACGCGCGTCCGTACGGATTCCAGCTTCTAAAGTATGTCGCTAGAATCCTGAAGAAATTCCCTCTCTCTGCCGATTTCCCAGTGGACCTAACACCTGACTCTCTGACACATTGGATAGAAACGCAGCTCTGCTTCATCCGTGAGAGAATACAACCAGCGTTGCGCGCCTCTGGGACAGACAGAGACACATCGGCAGAAAAGAAAAGTTTCCATGACCAAGCTGGCATTCCTCTGGCAACATCGCAAGTCAAAGGCAATCAATATCATTTTGAATAATAGCTGTTTTCCCGAACCCCCCCCCCCCCCCCCACTGTTAGTCACCAGCCACGGAGAGGTGCTGGAACGCCCTACCCAAAGCTGTAAAGGAATGTGAATCCCTGCCCACATTCAAAACCGCTCTTAAAGAGCACCTACGGGAGGCTGCAATTCGAAACTGGCCACCGTAAATGCCCAAAACCCCCACCACCTCCTAATAGACAGTCTCCTCCCCACCGCATGTATATATTCCCTCCCCGCCGTATGTATATTTCCCTCCCACCCACCCACCCCCTCCTAATGTACAGTCCCCTCCCCATCATATGTATATACTCTGTCAGGATCTAGGGGTAACAGTACTGTATAGAGAGAGAATTAGGATACAGCATGTGTCAACTTATGCAAAACACGCCCATTTTAGTTTGATTGATTGTAGCCACGCCCCCTTTTGGAATTTGGAGCGTTCTGATTGGCCGAGAGGTTTAAGGGGGCGGGACTTAGGGTAGGTTATTTTGAGATGATTTATGACCCCCTAGGGCTTCTCTGATTGGTCTAGGATGTAAGGAGGCGGGACATCCGGTTTTGAGGGAGGGTCATCCGGTTTTCGGAAGGGGAGGAGTTTTTTTTTTATTAAATTTTTTTTTCAAAAAGAGTGTATTCCATGGTTTTACAGAATATGTATTTCTGTATTTCCAAACGTTTTCAGAATATATCATCACAATTAAGTTTTACAAGGTTGAATACATTATGTGTATTCCAAAGTCTTAAGAATATATATTCAGAATAAAAATACAAGATGTGTTTTCTTCAGAAAGTGCATTTATTTCAAATGTGTGTGTGTGTGTGTGTGTGTGTGTTCAGAATATAGTTTCACATCAATCTTCAGAAGGTGTTTAGTGTATTGTCAAAAACCTTGTATTTCTTTTCAGAAAGTGTATTTATTCCGCGCGGAGATGCGCCTGTCTCTATCCGTATAGCGTGTAGGCGATTGCTTGCTCCTGCTGCTGCTGCTGCTGCTGCGGGGAAAAGTCATGCATTATCGTGTATGACAGTGTGTGTGTGTCGTGTTTTAGTAGAGAGTCTGAAGCAACACTCTTCAATGTGTTGTATTGAAGGCAGTGATGCGCGATGGTGACGGGTGGCTGGTGGTTTTGAGATCGCTAGACCGTTGTACTGACTTCTGAAGCAGCATCCCCCCCCTGCGGGGAGTGCAGGTGCGGTAGAGCGATCTCAAAACAACAACACAGTTTTTTTTAGAATGAAAGTGTAAGGTCTGTCGAGGGGGGATAAGATATCTCTCTATGTCAGAAAAGCCGTTTAATGGGCCAGCGACTTCCCCATTGCGTGTGTGTGTGTGTGTGTGTGTGTGTGTGTGTGTGTGTGTGTGTTTTTCAAAACGGCTAACTGTTGTAGACTGAACGACGTCTTACAGTATAAAGTATTATGCAATTTATGTGAGGCCTTTATTAAAGGAAAGTTAAAACTTGTGAGTTGAAGATGTCTCTAGAGAGAATGGAAAACCCTATTACCATGGACATCAACGTTGATGAAGATCAAACGAGTATTATATCGATGGAGAGTTTCACTAGGATATTAATAAACGCAAGCCTTATAAGTATATTCTTAGGGGGTGTAATGGGCGTTTCATTTAGCGTCTGGATGGTTTGTGATATTATACATGACATAAATGGGGGCGTGATGTAGAAAAAAAACTATATATGTTTCTGATCGTGACTGAAAGACTTACGGATGCAATGGCTGACAATATTTGTACACCGCATATACACATATCGGGTAGAATACAGCGTATTAGGGACTTATTGAGAGCTCCTTACAGATATGGAAGGGGTATTTATAATGAAGCATGGACAACGAATGACGGAATATTGTGTCTGGAATATGAAGGAAAATTGGATAGAGTAGCAATATACAAACTGGGCCCTGAGAACTTCGAAGACGACGGAGAAAGACAGGAGATCTATTTAAGCGTACGAGAATTCTGGCAAGTGAAAAAGAATTCTTTTGAGGCGCTAGACGGTTTGGCCGCCAGAAAACTCCAGGAAGGACAGTTAATTAAACTGTTAACATGTTCCAGTGACGTAGAAGGGTATCTTGTATATTACACAGCAAGTGTCTCTATACAGAGCACCCCCGGAGTTGTTGGGGTAGGGGATATGACCATTTTCAAACGGTATGCAAAGGGTCCCTCGAGAGTTCTATTTACAGTGCCTGTGGCTACATGGCTAGATTGTCTCAAAACATGTGGAAACATCACGTGTGAAATGTTAAAAATCCAACAGGATATGGATCATTTAAAAAGACAACTCTTTCCTTACGCCGAGTCTGAGGATGAAGACATCCATGGGGTTGGGGAGGGGGTGATGGAAGGGGAGTGTCAAGCGTAAAAACAACCTTTAAAAAGAAAAAAAGTTACAAAGGACTTTTAAAGCTCTTGACTTGACTTGACTAAGCATGGCATCTTTCAACAACGGATACAACATGGAGTCAGCTGTACCAGAATCTGCCTTACTCTACATTTATCCAACGATGGTTACCTACGAGACACCTGATCAATCATCACAAGAGACCTTATCCGATGGAGAGGATGGAGGCATAACAACAACACAAAACGATGAATGGGTATCACACGCACCGGAGATGGGTCTCCCTCAAGATCTGCCAACAGTCGAGAGAGGGCTAAGACTTACAGTACTACCGGTCGTAGTGGATGAACGAGCTGGATTCCTAGATCACCAAATGATAGCTTGCATCAAGTTACTTATGACAGAAGTTTTGAAGTGTTGTGTCGATCTACACCTCATCGAGCATTGCTATGGCTGTAGCATACAGCACCCGAGTCAGCGTCAGCATGAATGTCTATTTGAACCTGCTTTGTATTACATGATTAACGAACCAGCCCTAATGACAATGCTGTGGAGTGGGCAGCTGACTCCTACCATCAGTGGTCTCCTAGGACGAATGAATCTAGCCATCCCTTCCCCACTAAGAATACAGGGGATCTGCGAAGGATTGTTGTTTGAGTTTCAATCTTTTAAAAACAGCCAGTGTCTCAAGGATATGGCTAAAGAGATTCACAATGATTACCCTGAGATTGATACTGAGGCTGTCTACGATTCAGTACTGTTATTCATGTCCTCAGTGCCGAAATTACCCAAAGTGTACAGAATGTAATTTGTTTATTCCTGAAAATAAAATAAAACGGTGTGTTTTTTAAAAAAAAGAAAAGGTTTCCTGTTTACTTATTCACTCGTGTATTATAATCCAAAGGGGTTGGTGGTTTTGAAAATATGGATGGTATACTAGCTAAAATATATTATGATCCTGCAAATCCAGGGTCGTTTGGGGGTGTTGCAAGGCTTAGAAAAGCTGTGGAGTTTACCACAGGAGATAAAGTGGGAATAAATGTTATTAAAAACTGGCTAGCTAAACAAGATAGCTATACTCTACACAAGCCAGCTAGAATAAATTTCAAGAGAAACAGAGTATTCGTACCACGGCCTCTTTATCAATTTCAAATTGATTTATGCGATATGCAAAACTTAAGTCAGTATAATGATGGTTTTAAATATTTAATGACAGTCATAGACGTCTTCTCTAAAATGGTTTATGTAAGGCCTTTAAAAAATAAGACAGGTTTAGCCGTTACAAAAGCCTTCGCTAATGTTTTAGAGGAGAGTCAAACGCCTGTAAAAATTCAAACAGACGAAGGCCGAGAATTTTTCAACAGACACTTTCAAAAACTAATGGATGTATATAACATACACCATTTTGCAACAGGAAGTGAATTGAAGGCCAGTGTTGTCGAACGACTTAACCGTACATTGAAGGATAGAATGTGGAGATTTTTCACAGCTAACAACACGTTTCGTTATATAGATATGTTGCCGGATATGGTACAGAGTTATAATAACACGTTTCATTCCAGTATTAAAATGAAGCCTTCAGAGGTCAATAAAGATAACATACTACAGGTGTTTCAGAATCTGTATGGGAGGCAGCCTCTAACGCATAAAAAAACTAGATTTAAGTTTGATTTAGGCGACACAGTGCGTTTAGCTCAATATAAAGCTGTTTTTGACAAACGTTATGAGCAAACGTTTACATTCGAAACATTTATCATAGTGAAGCGTTTAAAACGTGAACCAGTTGTGTATATTATTAAGGACCAAGCGGGTGAAACTGTAAAAGGAGTTTTCTACGAATTGGAGCTGCAGAAGATTGTAGAGTCAAAGAACAAAACATACATGATTGAGAAGTGTCTGGGTGATAAGAAGCTAAATGGCATGCTCTATACCATAGGTGTCAAACTCACGGCCCGCGGGCCAAATCCGGCCCGCCACGTCATTTGATGTGGCCCCCCAAGAGCTCAGGTAAAAAAAAAAAAAAAAAAAAAATTTTTTTTTTTTTTTTTTTTTTACATTAATATTGGGTTAAAAAATAGCAGTGTTAAAATAATTGTGGGTTAATGCGTTAATAAAGCTTTAACTTTGACAGCCTTAGTTATTACACATTCTTACACATACATGTATGTTGAACATCTGAGGTAACAAAGGAAAAAAGCCAAAAGCACTTACTCCTCAGACATTCTTTGACAATTTTACAGCCCAAAATACAAAAAAGATCCAGGCGGAATAGGTAACAAAGGGTTGAAGAAATATTGTCTGAACTGTCAGATGCAAACTGGCTGTGTGACATAACCGAGCATCTCGCTCAATTGAATAAGAAGCTGTAGGGACGCAAACAAGTCCCACCCAAAACTTGACCAATATAGTTGTGAACTGAGACAACCCTTATTTTGTTATTTTTGAGTACAGTTACAGTTGTGTGTTCATGCAGACACATAATAGCAATTTCATTACGAATTGAAAATGGGGGACCCTGATGTAAACAAGTCGAAAGTCTTTCTCTGGTCTGCATCCCCTTAACAATTGTGTGTATTGAGCTGTACTGTATTGTACCCATTCTGCAATCTGTTAATTAAAGTTAATTAAACTATCTTCCATTAGTTGGATGTATGGCCTCTGCAAGGTTGTGTGCAGCCATTTGTTTTTGTAACATCTGCTACATCTGTCCCACGTGTTCTTTGCAGCTCAGTTGTTAGTTCTGCCCCTCTTGACTGTGACAAAAAGGTTTTGAACAAACTTAATGTCATAGCTTGTATTTGATGATATTCTTCTTTGTTATTTACTTGAATGGTTTGATCATTGATTGGTGGAGTAATATGGGGTTCTGATAAACTAAAATTATTTGTTAAAATAACATAAGTTAACATATATTTTTACATTTATGCAAATGAATATGCAATATGTATAACTTGAATAAGTAATAAATACAGAAACACCATGTTTAACAATATGTAAATGTGTAGCTACATTTACATATGGTCTTTGGCCCTTTGAGGGCAACCATAATGCTGATGTGGCCCTCTGTGAAAATGAGTTTGACACCCCTGCTCTATACCTTTGTGAAGTGGCAAGGTTGGCCTGCTAAATTTAATTCTTACATCTTAAAGAGTAGTCTCAGAGCTGTATAAATAAAAAAAAAATAAAAAAATATATATAATCCTATACTTTTTAAAGACTGCACTCATAACTCTGTATATTAGCATTATGGAGGGCTTCTATGTCACGCTGCCTTCCAATGCGTGCATGTCTGTGTTCCGTAATAATAAGGCTTCGAGTTTCACTATTAATCTGGCTAAAAGTCTTCAATTAAAAGGTGAATGGCTTGTGGGGTTGGCTGAAATAACTTACCCTCATACATGGTATAATATTCCCCCAGAGTTTGCATATTATGAATGCAGACATATAGAACAACATCCTCATAGGATAGTTGAAAAAATAATCGTTGGGAGTGGTGGTTACTATAAATATATCAAGCCTTTAATAAAACTAATCACAGATACTTTACGCATGACAGGTGATATAAAAGCAGAGCTCCAGTATAACGAGATCACTAACAGATGTACTTTTAAGGGTAGTGGTGTGTATGAAGTGAGATTTTCTCCACGTTTATCATACGTTATAGGCTTGAAACCCAATAAATGGTATGCTTTGACCGACCTTGAAGCACCGTATCCAGTAGATTTGGGATCTGGTATATATAATTTATTTATATATTCTAATCTCTCGGAACACCAACTCGTAGGGGATTCATATGTTCCATTATTATCAACGGTACAGATTAAAGGTTCATTTGGAGACGTTATTAACATACATTACGATCATATTCATTATTCAAAAGTTTCTAAAACAGATATAAATACGATTCACATAGAAATCAAGACAGATACGGATCAGTTGGTAAATTATACGTACGGGAAGGTTATAGTAAAATTACATTTTAAACCTTTGGAGATAGGCTTGTAAAAAAAAAAAAAAAAAAAAATATTATGGAGCAATACATACATCCTAACCGTTTCGTTAATTATTATGTAAATCAGGTGGGACACGGCTTAGCGGGATTTGCAGGGGCGCCTGTACAATATGGTAGGGGAGTAGGGTCTATTTTCTCTAGATTATTCAAATTTGTTATGCCTTTTCTTAAAACAGGTATTAACATAGCTAAACCGCACATCAAAGTAGCTGCTAAAAATATAGGTAAAGAGGTTTTAGACACCGTAATACAGAAGGTCACCACTAGGATGGGGGAACAGAACGGTTCCGGTTTCGGTTTGAGACCCTTGAGAACGGCGATGTCATCTAAAAGAAGGATACCCCCTGGTTGTAGATTGACAGCTATAAAGAAGAAGTTGTCTTATAAGAAGAGACCTTTTAAAAGAAGAGTTGTTAGTCTGAGAAAGAGACCAACAAAGAAGCGTGTAAAGGATATTTTCTAAGTGAGCCATGATTCATCAACGGTCCCAAGAGTGTTCTAGATCGGAGTTGGATATTTTTACAGCCCCTTACACACAGCTATCGATCGAACAAAGTGATTATATCGAAATATCACCCATAACTGCTCTAACTAGAGACTCACCTATAGAATTTAATATAACGGGTGAAGGAGAGCGTTACTTGGATCTCAACAATACATTACTATGTTTAAAGGCCAAAATTACAAATACAGATGGAAGTAACTTGGCTGCCGACGCGAATGTCTCTATAATTAATTATCCTTTAAATACCTTTTTTAGCCAGGTAGATGTAACTGTCCAGGATCGTTTAATCAGCCAATCTAGTTCGACGCATCCTTATAGAGCTATGATTGAAACATTACTGAATTATTCCCCCGATAGTTTAAAAAGTCAATTTACAGCTGGTTTATTTGCTAAGGATACAGGCGGTGCGATGGAAGATATTCGTCTAGGAGCTGCGGGTTTAAATAAAGGCTTAAAAACCAGGGGGCAGGCATGCGCTCTATCGCGAGAGTTTCATCTACTGGGTGGAATCCATTCGGATATATTCTCTAGTGATAGATTATTGTTAAATAAAGTGGATTTAAAAATAAAACTAACTAGAGCTAAAGACGATTTCTGTATAATGTCTGCGGCTGCTGGAGGGTTCAAACTACATATTATTAGTGCTACCTTATTTGTAAAAAAAGTTGTTGTATCCCCCGCTGTACAGTTGGGGCATGCTACGGCTTTACAAAGGGGAAATGCTTTATACCCTTTAGCGCGAATTAATGTAAAAACCTTTTCAATCCCTATTAACTCTCGGGTATCAACTCATGAGAATATCTTTCTAGGGTTGTTACCAAAATATGTCATAATAGGCTTAGTCGAGCACGAAGCTTATAATGGCACACCTATTAGAAACCCATTCAATTTCCAGCATTTTAATTTAGAGTATGCTGCCTTAAGCTAAGACGGTCGACAGATCCCATCGAAAGCATATCAGCCGCAGTTTACACAGGGAAACGCTGTTCGTGAATATTATAGCTTATTTTCAGCCACGGGTCGTCATCTGAAAGATTCAGCATTAATTTTCGATCGAAGTGATTTTCTAGCAGGGTATGGTTTATATTATTTTAATCTAGATCCTGATGAGGAAGGCCTAGCCTCATCCCCCGCTTCTACAGGTAATCTACGGCTGGAGATGAGATTCCAAGAACCGCTACACACCACAGCTACTCTAATCGTATATGCGTGTTTTGACTCAATTCTCGAAATCAACGACCGTCGCCAGGTTATGGTTGACTACTATTAAGCTATGAATAATGTAGAACTAAACACGTTATGTACATCCTTGTTGGGGTCTCGTTTCCATGGGGTTTGGCCTTGTAATGAGTTGAAAAACAATTTACAGAATACAGGGACTAGACCTTTTTATTTTATAGTTAATACAGATCCTAGCAATAAACCTGGTGTACATTGGCTCGCTGTGTGCCTTGATAACGAACGAGAGGGTGTTTTTTTCGATTCCTTCGGACTCAACCCCAACTCTAAAGCATATCCTTCAGACATTACTGAATTTCTACAAGAAAATGTTACAGAATGCTATTATTATTCAACACGTAGAGTGCAGAATGAGCTCTCTGCCTTTTGCGGACATCACTGTGTATATTTTCTATGTCAAAGAGCGAGAGGATGCAGTCTTAACAACATCATATTTAAACATTATACTGGCGATAGCCTGAGAAACGATCTCCTTGTTCGTCGATATGTCATGAAATATAAGAATTGCATATTAAAATGTAAAGGTAACCATAGACAAATCTGCTGTAGTTTAAGAATGTTAAATGAAATGTTAAATGAATGTATGTAACAAAAATAATAAAAAAAAAAAAGACACATGTTGAAAGTATTTCATTTTTTGTTGTTGTTTTTATTAAAAAAAAATACAAAACATTAATGCATTTCATATAGAGAGCCAATCTGTAACCGTATCATTATTATTACATCGCTTTTTTCTACAGGTGTAATAATTTTCTTCTGAAAAGACATTCTGATTCTTTAGAGAATTCAAAGAGGATTGTGCCTCTTTATTTGCAATATATGATAGAGGTATATTAACCTCTGATAAGGTTTGTAGAAATAAATCATAACCAGGGCCGGGTGCAGAATGTTTAGAGTTACTAGTTAACGTTTTTAAATAATCAAGCATATGCAAGCCTTTTATAGGTACACCGTCGCTAATAAATTCGCCTTTAAGATTCCATGATTCAGTGGGTAGAATTTTTAATTGTTGCATAATCATACGTGCTTTTATTTGACTTCTAACGGGGAGTGCAGAGACTAATTGGTCAATATCTTGCGGGGTTCTGACCTCAGCCGCTTCTATCGGTACTGTCATAGGTAAAACTTTGGGTGTAACATGTTCTTTTTGTCTGAGTAAACCTAGATAACGGTGTAGAAGAATATTCATTCTCTTAGATTTATCCGAATCCGAGGCGTAAACAGCCGGATTATGTAATCGTGATGCATTGTTGTTAATGGGAGGTAGCACCTGTTCCTTTTTCTCTGTAATATCGTTCAGAATATTATACATTCCTGAATGTAATTTATCTGACGCTTTCTCAGTGATATTAATAGGATTTGTAGAGACAGGGTTCCATTGACTCTTAGGAATTAAAATCATCTTCTGCATGTTGATCCTTATTAGTTATTTTTTAAGGAATAAAGATGTTAAAAATGGAAGGGCTACGCTTAGTAGCGGTAGAAAAAAACCGTCGCCAGTCTGCATAAGCTTTTTCCTCTTCTTTGACAAATTAACTTTGTTATTAGCCAAAAGCTTTAGAATCTTCTTTTTTCTACGCAGTTTATGTACGTGTACTTTTTTAAGAGGAATAACCCCTTTCAAAACATTTAAAGCTATCTCACACACACACCTCAACAACTCTGGTGAAGCCCTAGTTAACATCTGCTTTCGAATGAGGGGTGAACTGTTATATAAAGCTTTCAACATATTCATATGACCCCGTATACGAATAGACATGATCCTTATTTTCTAATGTAAACAACAGGGGGTCCTTCTTGAGGTAGTAGGCCTGTTCTAAGTCGCAACTGATCAGGACAATGAGGTCGTAGGTCTATTAATAGGTACGAATATGGTTGTATAGTAGCCTCTTTGAAACTATCCAATAGGAAGGATCTCTCCCCCGGATACATTTGACCCGCTAATACTGAAAGTTGTAACCTGTCTCTGGGATTTTTAAATAAAATTAAATAGCTTGCGTTAAGACTAATTGTACGGTTGTGTTTACCTTGTTGAAAAAGATTCTGTGTAAGCATTATCACACTCATTTTGCGATGGTGTCTGTACTGGGTAAAAATTTTGGCCACTTCCATATGTTCCCCGGCTGAAAACACCATATCATCGAGAATAATTAAGTGATTCATATTCCTAGGGAATAGTGTCTCATCGTTAAATGATTCTGGTAACCCTTTGACAAAAGTGATTTTTAATGTCTTCAACAGTTCATCATACATAGGTTGATAGCAGTCATAAATCCATACGATATTATCTGGTACATTTGACAAACATTCATCACAATTTTCTAATATTTTCTGTACAAGATAGGTCTTCCCACAGCCGCTAGGACCCGCTATAATTGTGGACATGGGTAGTTCTAAACGAGGATCAAAATCATATTCAGCTGTAAACTCCATTTTTCACTCAATACCCAAAAGGTTTCGTCGTACCGTCAGAGTATAACCGTCTTTTGTCGTAAACAACTCTGACCTTCTTCAGCACATTGGCGTTAGAAAGAGTTAAATCTTTTTTACATCTGTTTATAAGGAATTGGGGTGCAAATAGAATGTGTTCAGGGGTTGACGGGTCACGTTTTAGATATTGTTCAACTAAATTACACATAGAACCAAATGAGACCGTTTTGCAGCTATCGTAAGTCTGCGTAATTCCCTTAGCCTTCAAGACAACATTATCTTGGTTTGTACGATAGGCGTATGATTTGGGTCCACATGCTACCCAATCGATGATGGATTCGTCTGGACGTAGCTCGCTAGTCAGTTCACCTAAATAGGATCCTAAAGGTAAACTCTCATCATCTTTAGAGGTTTTATAAATTACACTATCTGTGTCATGATATAAAACATTTTCACCAAGTTTATGTAGATAACTATACAAATGCAGACGACCGTAACCTGTTACAAAGGATGCTATGAAAATATTGGTATCTCTTTGACTGAGAAGATGTCGTTCTGTATAAATCCACTGCACTAATGCTATGTCATCATTAAGGAATGAAAAGTATTTGACCTCATATTCTTCAGAGAATAAAAGTTTGAAGAAGTCGGTGGGGTTTCTTAATAGCACTGTGTTTGGTAAATTGGTACGTTGAGCAAATTTACCCCAAAAAGAATTCAACATCAATTTGAACAGACACCTTTTAGCGGGGTTCGATGTGATTGAGTCCTTATCTAACAATACCCCCTCACGGTTATGGTATTCGGTTATGTATAGATCTTTTTCGGCCTCGGTGATCACGTCAGCGGGGTATCCACTAGCTTCTGTCTTGCCTTTCAAGAAAGCTTTAACGTACGATCCAAAGATATCGCTACTACGATCCGGGAAATCCCATACTTGATGGATTTCAGCTACGCGATAGCCTAGCTCTATAGCTTTGTTTAACTCGGGGGTGATCCATACACCTGTTAACGAGCGTTCGACATCAGTGTGCAGACATTCACTTTCCTGATTGTTTGCGAGAGCACAAGTTCGGCATAAAGGGAATAGAAGTTTACCGTTTCCTCTATAGGGTAGTACAGGAAAAAATAAACCTCTTGGTGGGATCATCGTGGCTTTGACCAATCCAAAATAAGTGTTTAGGTCCTTGAAATCACTGCGTATAATAACGGGGTGACCTGTAGGGTAAAAACACTCTGCACTACTCATAACATGGGGGTATAAAGAACACACATCGTTATACGATATTTTCTCAACACCTGTTGTTGTATAACGTAATCTAATAGCGGATGTCCGTCCTCCATACAAAGCCTCTCTAGGATCAAAGCATTGGTCAGTCAGACTGTACGGATATTGTTTAAGGAATGCTTGAAGTTCTACGTCTGTATCTTTCAAAACATTCCAATCATGTTCCCATATAACGGTTGTGTCCACGCCGTACGTTGATTTTAAAACATCTATCTTAGTTAAACTATCTGTATACATTTCTCCATACAGTTTACGGGTCAAAGGATTCAGATCGTGGGCTTTGTAGCATTTTTTACACCCGTGAAAAAAGCAGCCATAAAATTCGAAAGCGTGTTTCTCTATCCCATTGTCCTGATATCCATCTAGATAGTAGGGGCCTACATGTGTCTCGCCACCATTCAAAGCATGTTTTATGGAAATACCGTGTTTTTTAGACATGTATTCGAGCCATTGTATGGATGCACTAGAAAAACATTTCTGATTTTTATAATTGGTCGGATCTGGTATGGCTAGAACGTTTGGTTTTAGATATTGTGTTTTGAAAACTCGTAAGCATGCCGAGGCTATGGTGATAGAGTGAAAAGGATCGACCGTTGTTTCTTTAATGAAATCCTCCCGAAATTTCAAACAACCGCGGCTGAGTATATCCACATCGTTGGTGCAGTAACGTTTAGCTTCTGACGCAAAATTAAAAACACCTGTCTTAACCCCGTCGTACCATTGAAAGAATTTCGCTCTTTCTGACGGTAACATTCCATCAGGGTTATAACACTCGGGTGCCGGATAGTTACCGATGTAGTTAAGGTTTTCTAGAGAACTGAATGAATGGGGAAAATACCCTTTCATTTGATCAGTAAACCCCATTGCTACGGGTATTTGACTTAATTTCATAGGTAGAAAGGAGACGGAGTCTATATAACGCTGATGAAAGGTCTTATCGTTTAAACATAGGATTTTACTACCTTGGGTGATCAGATTGGGGGTTAAACCGTCCATAACCATCGGTTTTAAAACTAGATAGCTATCGAAACCGTGACTATTATGGGCTATGAAGGTGTGACGTGCATAGCAAGGTTTTCGAAAATGTTTAAGAAACTGCTTGACGCAGTCAGGACCACTCCAACAATCCTTACGATTATTATTTTGACAGCAAATGAGGTACGGGACGTGAATATTATTACAGTCGACATAAGATTCAATATCGTAAAACACTAAGCTGGGAGGCTGATTAGTCTCGACGGTTAATGTTTTGAAATAACATTTATGATCCCGTTTGGCTATCTCGTTAGGTAAAGGATCCTTACAGGTGTAACAGCTAGCCGTCCTGCACACGTGTTTTTTAGGTTTCAAGGCTGCAATGTAGACGATCGCACCACATTTTTCACATTTTTTATTAGCGTCGCAAACAGATCGCTGTTTTAGCGTGGTAGTACGACTTGCTTTATGTTGCTCATAACAGAAAGATGATTGACAAATCCTATTGCAATTTTTACATTTCCGTAGCTTTTTAGGCTTTGTATGACAATCAACGTGGTGACATATGGAACAAGTAGTCTTACATGAGTGTGCACCTTTACGTGTGTAACCCGCATAACACCCCGGACAAACGTACGGTGTGCCTAGAAAAGCCTGTAGTCTTGTTATGCCGTAGTAATGCTCAGAATGTAGGAGAAGATGTAGAGTTGGCTCCGTTCCTACATACCCTGAATTATAATGCGAGAAACCTTTATCATCTCGAAAGAATACTATTATTGAACGATTTAAAACCCTCTCGAAGCGTTGTATATCGGTGAAACTCACACCTCCTTCAGGAAGATCTGCAAGTGTTTGTAAAGCATTACCTCTCTGGTAGGCAGTATCTTGATTTATAGATGGATCTAATAGTAGCGCAACGTTCGTTGCAAAACACTGTTGATCATCGGGATTTATTATGATGTTTAAGTAACAACGTTTCTTGGCTAAAATTTCGCTGTCTAACAACTCATCTATTTTTCTTCTGGCACTACCTTCACCCCTAGGCACTTGTATGATCTGTGCCATCAGATGTAAGGTTGGATCAGCGAGTATTGCATGATTTGATTGCACTATCTGTTCGAGTATCAGGTAGAAATTCTCAAGATCATCACGACCTTTAGTGAGTTTTCTATAAACCGTTTCTGGCATAGTCTCACCCATTAACGATACCTGTATGACATCACCGTCGGTTGTTAAGTGTTCAATTCTAGTCAGAAGACGTTCCACGGTGTCCGTAATATTATTATGGAATGCAATGAAGTCGGGGGGTCCTTTCGTGGGTTTTAAGTTAAAATGTTCTCTCAGTTCTAGGTTATTATAGCGTCCGCGATTATGTATTGTAGCGCCACCTCTACCAGTTTGGATAGTAGGATTCTCAGCGTTTGAGGTAGATGCTATGGGGCTCGCTAACGATGCATGCATTTCATCTAATTCTACAAATAACTCCTCCATTTCCGCAGAATCTTCAGGTTCATTGTCATCATCATCGTAGGTATTTCTGCACAGCAATCGCATACTAGCCTCTGTCTCAAGTAAATCGCTTGATAAGGTATCATTTTCGAGCGATGTATCGGATTGTAAGGCCAGAATACTATCCTGTGCTGCATTTATAGCTGTGCTCAAGGCAACGTTTTCGAGAGACGTTTGGGTATTTAAACGTGTAAGATTGTTAAGCATTTCTATTGACTTATTATAATCACGATTGACGCTTTCTAAATCTATGTTGTATAGCAGTTGGGGGTTTGTATAGTCATCAACTCTGGCTCTAAGCGCGTCAAGCATTTCTATTGACTTATTATAATCACGAGTGTCTGATAACCATTCGTTAGAGTTATTAGAGAACAAAAAGGCTTCAAGCTCTTCCATATCAGGCATTGAGCAGTCCAGTATATTAACACCGTTTAAATTTTCCTCCATGATTAGTTATTTAAAATAAAAAATAAAATAAAAAAAGCGACTCCCTCCTCAAGTTAATTAGTTACAATCAATGATATCTGCATTTCTGATACACATGGCATTAGGGCATAGCACCATGGAGTCTTGCATAGCATGATAGTACTGTACGTTTGTATTTCAGGGAGTACTGCGTTTCAAGGGTCCTGTGATGTTGTCGACGGTAGGCCTCCGGTTTGTGGTGGTGGTGGTGGTGGTGGTGGTGGTGGTGGTGGTGGTGGGGGGCGACCTCCTCGACGTCTTGTTGCTCGATGGCTTGTTGCTCGATGGCTTGTTGATCCATGAGATTCACCTCCTGCAGTTCCGCGGGCGTTAAATCATCATCCTCGATAGTGGAGGCTGTGTAGAAACGAGAAAGTTTTAGAATACTATAATCTTAAGACACACACACACACACACACACACACACACACACACACACACACACACACACACACACACACACGTACCTGTATTATCGAGGACGGTAATCTCGGCCAATGCTTCAAAGCCCCAGACGTCCGTATAATCTTCCTGATTTAGATGATTCAATCCAGGCGACGTAGCCGGTTTGCACACCAGCTCTTCCTCCTCCTCCTCCTCCTCCTCCTCCTCCTCCTCCTCCACCAACACCTCCTCCTCCTCCTCCTTCACCAGCACCTCCTCCTCCAACTCTGCCACCTCGTCGATTAGATTCAACCACACGCTTCCGTCTGTAAAAAAATTATAAAGATGGGTTTTTATTTCAAGTAAAAAATCACATTAATATTTTAGTGTTATATAAAATGTATTAAAAAAAAACACACCATTTGCATATGATCCCCAGATGATATCGGCGTCTATTGGATTTACTTTTTTAGAAAAAAAAACAGTAAAATAAGTCACATTTTTATAAAAATCAAACCATCCAGATATTTTGTATATTGAATAATACTTTAAGGTACTTACCAAGTGGTATTAATATGTCTGCGTATTCCCCCTGGTTTTCTGTAAGGTAGAGATCGATGTTTAAAAATAATATAGAGTTATAATCATGATTTATAAAAGGCTTTATCAGGAATCATTTAAAACGCCATGCGAGCTGTCGTACCGTTGTTATCGTGATATACAGCCATCGTAGGTATTTTGGATGTCTTTTGTTTTTCAAAAAAAAAGATACAAAATGGTTATAGGACCATGGTATCATTTATACAGGGGGTCTTACTTCCTCTTTTTTTTTAGGCCTTCCTACTTTTGAAAACGTATTTTCTTTATACTTTATACTGTAAGACGTCGTTCAGTCTACAACAGTTAGCCGTTTTGAAAAACACACACACACACACACACACACACACACACACACACGCAATGGGGAAGTCGCTGGCCCATTAAACGGCTTTTCTGACATAGAGAGATATCTTATCCCCCCTCGACAGACCTTACACTTTCATTCTAAAAAAAACTGTGTTGTTGTTTTGAGATCGCTCTACCGCACCTGCACTCCCCGCAGGGGGGGGATGCTGCTTCAGAAGTCAGTACAACGGTCTAGCGATCTCAAAACCACCAGCCACCCGTCACCATCGCGCATCACTGCCTTCAATACAACACATTGAAGAGTGTTGCTTCAGACTCTCTACTAAAACACGACACACACACACTGTCATACACGATAATGCATGACTTTTCCCCGCAGCAGCAGCAGCAGCAGCAGGAGCAAGCAATCGCCTACACGCTATACGGATAGAGACAGGCGCATCTCCGCGCGGAATAAATACACTTTCTGAAAAGAAATACAAGGTTTTTGACAATACACTAAACACCTTCTGAAGATTGATGTGAAACTATATTCTGAACACACACACACACACACACACACATTTGAAATAAATGCACTTTCTGAAGAAAACACATCTTGTATTTTTATTCTGAATATATATTCTTAAGACTTTGGAATACACATAATGTATTCAACCTTGTAAAACTTAATTGTGATGATATATTCTGAAAACGTTTGGAAATACAGAAATACATATTCTGTAAAACCATGGAATACACTCTTTTTTAAAAAAAAATAAAAATAAAAAAAAAACTCCTCCCCTTCCGAAAACCGGATGACCCTCCCTCAAAACCGGATGTCCCGCCTCCTTACATCCTAGACCAATCAGAGAAGCCCTAGGGGGTCATAAATCATCTAAAAATAACCTACCCTAAGTCCCGCCCCCTTAAACCTCTCGGCCAATCAGAACGCTCCAAATTCCAAAAGGGGGCGTGGCTACAATCAATCAAACTAAAAGGGCCGTGTTTTGCATAAGTTGACACATGCTGTATCCTAATTCTCTCTCTCTGTATATTTGAATACCGCTTATGTCACAAATGTATCAGTACCAAATACCTATATGTCCCTATGCCATAAATGTCATGTATGTTGTGTATGTCATAAATGTCTATATGAATTGAAAATGGGGGACCCTGATGGAAACAAGACAAACGTCTTTCTCAGGTCTGCATCCCCTTAACAATTGTATGTATTGAGCCGTACTGTATTGTACCCATTCTGCAATCTGTTAAATAAAGTTTTCATTCATTCATTCATTCATTCATTCATTCATTCATTCATTCATTAATTCATTCATTCATAGGCTGTACCTTTGACCTGTACATGGACCAGGCCTTCCGGGACAAGTATATCAAATACCAACCTGTCAGAATGCAGGTAGGTGAATTCCAATGGGTGAAGGCAATCACAGAGACAGAGAGTGTTTACTCTTGAACAGGTTCGACTTTAATAGTAAGAACACAGAGTAAATTCTAAGAGAGAACAAGTGCTAATAGCACAAGTGGAAAATAAGGTAAATGGGAGCTTATTGGAGGTCCAGAGTAGAACCAGGCATGCGTTGTTCATGGGACAGGGTCCCACGGTGTGGGACCTCACTCGCTATTTGCATATCAATAGCTCCGGTCGTCAGGTGTGTTAAATACGTTCTCAGACACATTCACACCTAACCTTGTTGTGAAGACGTGTTACATTCCATTCGTAGAGGCAATTAGGCACTGTCTTTAGTCTGTGCCCAAGCGAGGGGACATTAAATGCGCATTCGCGGGAGCGCGCGCACGCGCAGGGAGCGCGCGTGCACGTGGTGCGTGTCACCCCAGATGATTTCAATAACGCACCACTGAGTAGAACCGTCCGCGTTATCCCCGAACGCAATTAGTGAAGACCTGACAATGGACAAGCAGAAGAGAGGTATGTTACATAGACACCAAAACCAACATTCCACACACACCCCCGTGACAGCCAATCAGGAACCACCCCTAAGTGACAGCACTAATTGACAGGGAAATGACAGGTGACAAGCCCAGTGACATATGCCAGGAATGTGGGTGGTCACCGACCGAGGTCGGTGTCCAGAACGTAACAGTACCCTCCCCCGACGAACGGCACCAGACGTTCACCTAGGAGCCTCGGGATTCAGCCGCCGGAAATCAACGATCAGGCTGGGATCTAAAATATCCCTTTGAGGCACCCAAGAACGCTCTTCTATCCCGTACCCCTCCCAATCCACCAAGAACTGAAACCCCCTACCCCTCCGCCTACAACCCAGTATCCTCCGCACCGTGTAAATGGGTTGACCGCCAATAAACCGGGGCGGAGGAACCACAGGCAGTGGCGGGGCCAAGGGCGATGAGAGGAATGGCTTCAACAGGGACACATGAAACGTCGGATGAACCCTCATAGAGCTCGGAAGTCGTAGCTTGTAAGCCACTGGATTAACCTGATGAATCACTTTAAATGGTCCTATAAAGCGAGGAGCCATCTTCTTGGATTCCACCCGGAGAGGGAGATCCCGGGTGGAAAGCCAAACCCGCTGCCCTGGACGGTAAACTGGAGCCGGACGACGCTTACGGTTAGCCTGCCGTTGGGTACTAACCGAAACCTTCTGTAGCGCCTTCCGAACCTGTTTCCACGTCCTGCGACAGCGAGCCACATGTGCCTGGGCCGAGGGCACCTCCGCCTCCTGCTCCTGCTCGGGAAACAGAGGAGGTTGAAAACCATACTGGCACTGAAAGGGAGACATACCGGTAGAAGAGGAGAGAAGGGTATTATGCGCGTACTCAGCCCAAGCCAACCTCCTACTCCACGTTGCCGGACTACCGGCAACGTAACATCTCAAGACCCCCTCCAAATCCTGGTTGACCCTCTCCGTCTGCCCGTTCGACTGTGGATGGAACCCAGACGACAGACTGACAGAGGCGCCGAGGCCGGCGGCAAACGCCTTCCAGAACCTGGAGGCGAACTGAGGACCCCGGTCCGACACGATATCTACTGGCAGCCCGTGGACCCGAAAGACATGCTGTATAATTAAATCAGCAGTCTCCCGGGCCGAAGGAAGCTTGGGGAGAGGGACAAAGTGAGCCGCCTTAGAGAACCGATCCACCACCACCAAGATGGTGGTGAATCCGTCCGAAAGGGGAAGACCAGAAATAAAGTCCAGAGATATGTGTGACCAGGGTCGTTTAGGAATAGGAAGTGGTCGGAGGAGACCTGCCGGTGCCCGTCGAGAGGTCTTACTACGTGCGCACACCGGACAGGCCGCCACAAAGGAACGCGTATCCCCCTCCACTGTCGGCCACCAGAACCTCCTACGGATAAATTCCAGGGTCCTGGTTGCCCCTGGGTGGCTGGTGAGGGATGACGCATGTGCCCACTGTAGCAAGCGTGAGCGCGCCACCTTGGGAACATACGACCGTCCCGGAGGACCCCCACCAGGATCGGGCTCCCGCGTTAGCGCCGACCTTACCACCTTCTCTATGCCCCAAGACACGGGTGCCAAAATCAAGGCCGGTGGAATAATGGGATGGGGCTGCTCCTCCCGACCAGGAAGATCAAACTGGCGCGACAACGCGTCAGGTTTGATATTCTTGGAGCCGGGTCTATAGGAGATGGTATATCGAAATCGTGTGAAGAACAACGTCCACCTGGCCTGGCGAGCGTTAAGGCGTTTAGCCCCTTGGATGTAAGCCAAGTTCTTATGATCAGTCCAAATAATGAAAGGATGTGCCGCCCCCTCTAACCAATGTCTCCACTCCTCCAGTGCCAATTTGATCGCCAATAACTCCCGATTACCCACGTCGTAATTACGCTCGGCTGGTGACAGACGGCGAGAAAAAAAAGCACACGGGTGCACTTTCCCATCCTTTAAGCATCTCTGAGAGAGCACCCCCCCCACCGCGACGTCAGAGGCATCCACCTCCACAATGAACGGAACCTCCGCGTCATGGCGGATCAATACAGGAGCGGATGTAAAACGACGTTTAAGATCGCAGAAGGCCGACTCAGCCCTAGGCGACCATTCAAAGCCAGGGAGAGAGGCCTTAGTGAGAGCTGTTAAGGGATTGGCTAAGGCGCTAAAATTGCGAATAAAGCGCCTGTAAAAATTTGCAAAGCCCAAAAACCGTTGTAACCCCTTGAGCGACGAAGGCCGTGGCCAGTCCAAAACTGCACTCACCTTGGCTGGATCCATGCGCAGATCGCCCTTCGTCAACACAAAGCCCAGGAAGGACACGGTGTCCGTGTGAAACACACACTTCTCAGCCTTAACGAATAGTTGATGCTTGAGGAGACGGTCTAGCACCTCCCGAACGTGCATTTGGTGTTGCACCATATCGCAAGAAAAAATCAGGATATCATCTAAGTAGACAAACACCGACACCCCAATCAAGTCTCGCAGCACGTCGTTAACCAGGGCTTGGAAGACTGCCGGAGCATTAGCCAAACCAAAGGGCATGACCAAATACTCATAGTGCCCATTGGGTGTGTTAAATGCAGTCTTCCACTCGTCTCCCTCTCTAATCCTGACCAGGTTGTATGCATTACGTAAGTCAAGTTTAGAAAAGACCTGTGCCCCCTGTAAGCACTCAAAGGCCGTGTCCATGAGGGGTAAAGGATATCGGTTCTTGATGGAAACGTCATTCAATCCCCTATAATCAATGCATGGGCGCTGATCCCCATCCTTTTTATCAACAAAGAAGAAGCCAGCGCCGGCAGGGGAAGTGGAAGGGCGTATGTGCCCCGCAAGCAATGCCTCCTCTATGTAGGTGTTCATGGCCAAGGTTTCGGGGCGTGAGAGAGAGAACATTCGCCCGCGAGGCGGGGAGGTACCGGGTAGAAGATTAATGGGACAGTCGTATGATCTATGAGGCGGAAGTGCTTTAGCACGCGTCTTGCTAAAAACGTCCGCCAGGTCCCAATAGATCTCAGGCACCCCTATTAAATCGGGATTAGAGGGTAGATCAGAATCTGCCACGCTCCCCACCATCCTGGAGAAAGAGGGAGGAGACAAAAGAGAAGAGGGGGGGGGAGACAAGGGTTTGGGCAAACTCCCGCTGACGATCGACTTGACGTCGGCCGCCGTTGAGAGTTCGCCCGTGCTCCAATTAATGACACGAACACATGACGACAACCAGGGATGACCCAACACCATGACAGAATAGGGGGAAAAGATGACAAAAAAAGTAACACATTCCCACTCCCCACCCCCCACCCGGATGTGTAAGGGAACTGTGCGCTGGGTGACGCTCCCACTGCCCAGAGGCCGACCGTCCAGGGCATAAACTGGTAAGGGAACCCCTAAATCCTCCACTGGGGTTCCCCACTCCTTCACCAATCCCACATGAATAAAATTGCCCACCGCCCCTGAGTCAATGAGAGCCTTAGTTCCCCTAATGTCACCCCCACAGTTGATCGCCACCTCAAAAAATGTACGAGAATACGTGGTTTTGGCAGGAATGAGCCCACCTGCTGGCGCCTTTTCGAAGCCAGACGGCGCACCTTCCATCCCCGATTGGCGCCGAGCCGATACAGCCTGGACCCGACAGCTGCCGAAGCGGTGACCGGTGCGGCCGCACCGGAAGCAGCGTCGCTCTTTGATGAAGCGCTGCCTCTCGTCGTCCGAGAGCGACAGCGCTCCAAGCTGCATGGATTCATCACCCAGTGGCCCACTCGTGTAATGCATGGAATTATCAACACCAGGAGAAGAAGGAAAACATACCTGGGGCTGGGTGTTGTTGACATGCTCCTTCTCCCTCTCCCGGTGCCGATTGTCCATCTTGATGGTGGTGTTGATCAGCACTTCCAGCTGCTCGGGGATCTCACGCGCGGAGAGCGCATCTCGCATCCGCGCTGAAAGTCCCCTGACGAACAGAACCACGCAGACGTTCTCCGCCCAAGCTGTCTCCCGAGCCAAGATCCGAAAATTTATAGCATAAGCTGCGACCGTGCGGAGGCCCTGCCGGCAGTCGAGAAGGCGACCACCAGCCTCGAAGATCGAGAGTACCCGGGAAGTATCGAATACTCTTCTCAATTCCCGGGTAAAGGCGTCCAGACTGTCGCAGATTATCGCCCCTGCCTCTAATTCCGCCGTAGCCCAGGAGAGAGCTTGACCGGTGAGCAGTGTGATAATATATGCTACCTGCGCTGTCTCCGATGGAAATGATCGTGGTTGCAGCCGGAAAACGAGTAGACACTGGGTGATGAATTCCCGACAACCATCCGGTGATCCGTCATAGCGAGCGGGCGCCTGCAGATGTGGTTCGCGGGACCGCTCCTGGACCCCGAACACCCCCCGACTCTCCTCTGCGTGGAGCGCTGCTTCTCCCGCCGCCGACTGAACACCAGCCACTCCTTCTTGGGCTTGTCGGGCTGTGGCCAACGCCGACTGCGCCACCGCTTGGGATGATCCGACGACCCCATTGAGTCGGATTAACTCGGCGCTGACCAGCTGCTGATGTTCCTCCATCCGTGTCTGGGCTGCTCCCTGCGTCCGGAGCATCTCCATGATGGCCTCCATGGAATTCTGATGGTCAGGTCTTCTGTCAGAATGCAGGTAGGTGAATTCCAATGGGTGAAGGCAATCACAGAGACAGAGAGTGTTTACTCTTGAACAGGTTCGACTTTAATAGTAAGAACACAGAGTAAATTCTGAGAGAGAACAAGTGCTAATAGCACAAGTGGAAAATAAGGTAAATGGGAGCTTATTGGAGGTCCAGAGTAGAACCGTCCGCGTTATCCCCGAACGCAATTAGTGAAGACCTGACAATGGACAAGCAGAAGAGAGGTATGTTACATAGACACCAAAACCAACATTCCACACACACCCCCGTGACAGCCAATCAGGAACCACCCCTAAGTGACAGCACTAATTGACAGGGAAATGACAGGTGACAAGCCCAGTGACATATGCCAGGAATGTGGGTGGTCACCGACCGAGGTCGGTGTCCAGAACGTAACACCAACCACTGCTCAGTGTGATGGCTGACCTTGGGTATAGGTGTAGATATGGTGTACTTGTGTTCGGAAGTCTTGGCCATGTACACAAATCCACCATGACTGGTCTGAGAATTGCTGCAATGTCTAAAAGAAAAGCCAAACAAATTGCCAAATATTGCTCTGTCTCAGCTATTATTGGCAGCTTAGCCAAGCTGGAGAAGGAGGTGCTATGTGTCCCTTAAGTGTTCAGTGCTGCTTGGCCCCGATACATTTGATTCCCTGTTTATGTAATATAATTTGTGGAACCAAATAAAGTTAAAATGTGTGTGTGTGTGTGTGTGTGTGTGTGTGTGTGTGTGTGTGTGTGTGTGTGTGTGTGTGTGTGTGTGTGTGTGTGTGTGTGTGTGTGTGTGTGTGTGTGCGTGCGTGTGGGTGCGTGCATGTGCAGGTATTTTTCAGCTCTTTTCTCCTTCTCTCTGGCCCCACTCCGTGGGAGGAGGACATTCCAATCACTCCAATCATCTCCTTTTATAAAAAAAAAATAAAAAAAACTACGATGGAACATGAGAAAGTTTCTACACAACAACAGGAGAACAAGAGGAAACCGTTGCTGTTGAATAAAACCCCATGATGGGGTTGGTTGTCACAATGTGTCAGAGTGTCTTTGATAGGTGATTAACTCTTTGTTACAATATGTTGGAAAATGAGAGGGATACACATTTCAAGCCAACATCTTAAGTTCAATTTAATGTAGGAATGACTATTGAAAGATGTTTTGATTATGAGCAATTCACACTAGAGTAAAAAGTGTGACAACGTCCCCCGTTCTCCCCTACTATGCACTCAAGCTTGGGGACCAGGTTTCCATGATGCCGGGTATCCAGGTGGGGTATCTCCCAGGCCTTTCTGTGTGGAGTTTGCATGTTCTCCCCGTGCTCGCAAGGGTTTCCCCCCTGATAAGATAAACCCAATGTAAAAACATGCACAACAACAGATCGCTAACGCTGTGGCGTCCTTGACGAAGACGGACAGGAGCACTTGGATTGGTCCCCGGGGCGCGGCTCACGTTGATGCCCTATCTGCTCCCGGCTGCCCATGGGGGGAAGGACGACGGGATGGGTTAGGCGCTGAGACTCTATCGCATCGGCGACTGAGGAAAGACAATGCATGTGTGTGTGTGTGTGTGTATCCCGGTGTGTGTGTGCCACTCCAATTGCATGTCCAGTTTGTTGCATGCCGATTAAAGACCCCCTAAAGAGGTCCTGCATTATTATAAAAGTCTGTAACACTCAGGTTCAACACTGTTTGATGCACAATCTTACTTACACTTAGCTGCCAGAGTTCAGAGTTGTACCCTTCCTGCTGTCTTGTTGTACAGAACTTGTAAGTCGCTTTGGATAAAAGCGAATGACTAAATGTAAAATGCAAATGTAAGTGTTTTTCTCAACTTGGATTCACAAGCTTTCGTCATAATTCTGCCAAACTTTTCATCAGTTTCATAATTTCTGACAAAGGAAAAGGAGGCATTTGTAAAAAATGCAATCACCTGTATTTAAAAATAAATATATAAAATGTTGTCCAGTTACCATTTCTCACTCCCTGAGACAAGAACAACTCCCCCATTGATGTTCAATGGCCAGGCCACACATACTAGCATGAAATGATGCTGTCTTTTTTATATGGCCTGGATCTACGTCTTAAGCCTGGAGGGCTGTAGCACTTTCCAATGGAACTACACGTTAACATTTACTGCCAAACAGAGCACGGTAGCGGTGATCACGGAAATCCACAGGACAGTGCTTTTATCCAAAGCTTTATAATTTATTGTTTTACAATTTTACTCACATTCACCCATTCACTCACACACTCCCACACCGACGGCGGAGGCAACCCATGCAAGGTGCCAACCTGCTCACCGGGAGAAGTTAGGGGTTAAGTGTCTTGCTCAAGGACACTTCGACGCGCCGACGACCGGGAGGAGCGGGAATCGAACCGGGAACCATCCGATTACCAGATGACTGCTCTACTTCCTGAGCCACTGCCGTGCTCTTTGTCGCCCCCCACTGTCGCCCCTACGTAACACTACTATAACACTGTACATCTGATTAGCATTATTACTCAGTAGTACACGATTACACTGTGATGAAGCAGAGGTTGAGGCCCGCTGTGTGAGGAAGCAGGACCTCCTGAGGACATGGATCCACAGCCATGATGCCTCTGTCCCGCCTCTAATGACGTCTAAGAGAGGCTTGGAGAACCACCAGGTCATAACTAAGACTTTTTATAAAGAGAAAGGATGTAAAAAAAAAAAATGTAAAGACAAAATAATTATAAAATAAAATAAAACTATGATAATATATATTATATTGTATATTATAAATACACAACAAATATATATTTCTTTATTGAAAAAAAGTATATTTTGACCACCAATATTTTTCCTGTGTAAAAATGTCCCCTGTAAACGAGGCGGCAATGAGTTTGGAATGAAACACTTCGAAATATAGAGGATCTTCACAGAATGCCTAGAATGCCCATTTTGTCCTCCATGTTGGAAAAGACAGTGGTTGCTATGTGCAAAACAACGGTTGCGATACTACAGTATGATAAATATGTCAACAACAAGTTGTATAAACATGTCACAGTGGAACAGTAATAGCACGCTTTCCTACTCTCTGCCACTGAAAGTGCTTACATGTTGGATGAAAGAGAACTACACAAGCATTCTGCGCAAGGCCTCTATTATCTAATAATGCATAGCTTTGTTTATAGCTTGTAACCATACTGTACGTCTTTAGCACTTTCAGCTGTCCTTCTGTCAGACCAACACAAGGAGGCAGTAGATACTGTCACACTCCTTTAAAGGGTAATATAATGTTGAATAGTGAACTCTCTCTCTCTCTCTCTCTCGCCCTCTCTCTCTCTCTCTCTCTCTCTCTCTCTCTCTCAAAAACACAATTTTAAGCCAAGTCGTGTAATCCTTTTTTTGTTTTTGTTTAGTATCCTGTTATTAAAAAAAAAATGTTTAGAGTTCATCCTGTATTGGTTAGACACAACCTTTTTAAGAGTGCATCCCTTGTTGTTTCAACACGACTTTTTTTAAGAGTGCATCCCATGTTAGTTCAACATATCTTTTTTAAGAGTGCATCCCATGTTAGTTCAACATATCTTTTTTAAGAGTGCACTCACCACCAAAATCTGCACGATTCTCCAGTGTCTGTTTGCTAAAACTCCGACACGCATCTCTGACCAAACTCGACAGGAAATGACCCAAATACCACCTCAGCTGCATTTGAGGTGAGACACTCCAATCACTCTCAGAACTATACATCTGTCTTCCTGCCTGCCACTGCCACACCTGGTGGTATCTGTCCGCTTCATGTTGTTTACCTTGTGCGTTTTTGCTGCTGACACAGCAAACACCCCCAGGTTCCCCCTCTGGGAATATTAACAAAGTCTGTCTAAAGAGAAGTCAGTACAAGACTAACAAGACCTGACCTCTGTCTCTCAGAATGGGTTAGGGTTAGGAGTAGTGCTGTCAATCGATTAAAATATTTAATCGCGATTAATTGCATGATTGTCCATAGTTAACTCGCGATTATTCGCAAATTAATCAATTTTTTTTGGTATCTACCTTAAACGGATCTTTTTCAAGTTCCACGTTTTAATACTCTTATCAACATGAGAGTCAACAAATGCTTGCTTTATGCAGCCATTTAACACAAAAGGATGACCCTCGTGCATTGCAAATTTGCATCAAATTCAAAACAGAGTGATGCACAAAATAACTTAAAAGAAAATAATAATTTAAAACAATGAATAAAGTGTGCATGAAATAATAGGGGAAAGAAAACGTTAGGAACTTGTTAAATTCACCCACACAAGGGCTGAGTAATCACACACCCCCCCTCTCTCTCTCTCACACACACACTCTCCCAGCTCTCTTTCTCTCTTTCCCCTCTTCCTCATCTCTCTCACCCCCCCCTCTCTCTATATATATCTCTCTCACACACACACACACACACACACACACACACACACACACAAACATAGTATCAATGAGAGCATCAATAATACACCTGAGTGAAGTCTAGTAAAAAATGATATATATATAAAAAAATCTTAAAAGTTAATCGTGAGTTTAAAAAAATAGTGGCATTAATAGAATCGGGCGATAACGTGTTAATACCGCGTTAACTTTGACTGCCTTAGTTATCCGTATCTGTATCTATACTTTAGTGTTGTGGATTTCTCCCTCAGTGCTCCATCTCCTCATTATATACATTGTCTGTGTTATTAATATCTACAGTGTTCCAGGGTTCCAGACCCTCAGAGAGAACAGTCAGCCGGGGACCCTCAGGGCTGCCTGAGGGGAGAACAGCCAGCCGGGGACCCTCAGGGCTCCCTGAGGGAAGAACAGCCAGCCGGGGACCCTCAGGGCTCCCTGAGGGGAGAACAGTCAGCCCAATGGGAGCATGTGTAACCGAGTGGATTTGTCAGAGGGAATCGACGGTTGTGATTGGAAAGAGGGCGGGGTTTGAGATAGGTCAATTGAGGAAATTCTTTCGAATTTTGACGTTTCCATTGAGCTGTTCTAATGCGATACAAACACAGCTAGCGTCCTATCGCACACAGGAAGGCAGGCAAAACCAAACACTGGTTCGTACTAATTCGATGCAAGTAAAGCAGGGGTTCTCAAACCTTTTTATACCGCGACCCCATTTTATTCCGGATTTTCTTTGGCGACCCCACACTTAATGTATCGCGTAATTTCAACGTGGAATTAAGGAATATCAAAATAAAAGCACACATTGTTGAACTTGCTCATGCATATTTATTAGAAAATGTAATTACAGCACTATGTTATCAATACACATTATAAAACGAGGCATATTCAGCCAAAATATGTTGCCAGAACATAAACAAAAATATATATATATATTTATTTTTACTTGCCAATGCGCAACCCCACTGTCACCTATACCCACGACCCCACTTTGGGTCACGACGCGTAGTTTGAGAAGCGCTGAAGTAAAGCTATTGGCACAGCCATATTAACGATGGTGCCGGATAAGAATCAACTGTGAAAAATTATCGTAGTACAACAGCAGCATGCTTTCAATGTATGAGATTAGTCCCATCACCAAAGAATGGAGAATGGTTTTCCCTGCTGAACCAATTGTTTGAGTTCTTGGTACAATGACTAACAGTAGACAACATGGTCATGGCAGATTTTTTTACATTTAATGAACACCTGTATGTGCAATTTCCTGCAATATAGAGCCTTCAATCTTGACCAAAATAAAGCTGCTCTTTTCACTATAAAACTCAGTTTATATTGCAGTATGATAGCTATAATAATAATAACTTCACTGCGAGGGCTCTTTTAGCTAACGCTAGCTAGGCACGTATGATAGCCAATTACTATTATAATAATAATAATAATAACTTTCCCATCCTCCCAAAGCCCCTCCAGCCCCGTTCACATCCGCAGCACCAACAACAACAACAACAACTAATTGACGCTATCAATAGCCCCAGTGAGCGCGGCGGCTGAATGAATGAAAACTTTATTTAACAGATTGCAGAATGGGTACAATACAGTACGGCTCAATACACACAATTGTTAAGGGGATGCAGACCAGAGAAAGACGTTTGTCTTGTTTACATCAGGGTCTGTGCTGCACCGAGTGAATCCACAGTCACTTGCTCCTCAATGGGAAACCAACCTAGATTTACCATGAAGGACTGGTTCTGGCCGAACCGTTCGTTATACAAGTATCACAGAGACATTACAAAGGTGCACAGTTGCACGAGGGGTTCGCACAGAGATACGGGATGGTTTGAAAGCTCGGCGTTGCTAATAAATATTTTTTATATTTTTTTATAAACTGCTCAAAGCGGCATTATTTCCGCCGTTGGGTGATCACAGCGCCTGCGCACCATACGGGATTCACTCGGTGCAGCAGCGCCGAGGCTCACCATACGAGAAATATTCAGTTTCAATCTGTTTGCGCATTTAGTATACAGTCACAGTGTTCGACTTACGTGATGATTTGCTCCATTTTGATGTAAACGCCGAAGAATAATCCTCACGAGTCACAATGTTATCCAATATCCAGCCTGAATTTTTCAAACGCTTTCGAAAAAGCCGCCTCCCCCAACATGTCGTATACGTCATGCCGACGAACCGTGGCCCGTAAGCACTGGATCAAACCATTAAAGTGGGGGGGTCACACAATCTTTGGAAACTTAAAAACTTGCTATTAAGTGTCATTGCGTATTATTAATTTGATTGAAATTACGTAGTTATGGTTCGATAAGATTTATATATTGGGGGGGATATTTATATCATATGATATGATCAAAAAGTGAGGGAGCAAAGAGACAAGCTTGCTCCCCCAAGTTCAATAGTCCTGGAGCCCGTGCATCGTCTGCTCCGTTAAGTGGGCGCCTATGAACATGGTAACTATGAGGTTTTTTTTTGTATCCACTTTTTCTCCTTTTTTTCTATTTTTCTCCCATCCCAATTACCCACTGTGCCAATTCTCCCCTCCCCTGTCTTGAAAGTTGCTCGCATATGCCCCCCACTGGCCGGTTGTAGGGAGGATAGAAGCCTTGCATCACGTGTCCCCTCCGATACACGAGGAGGCAGCCTGTCACATCTTTTCACCTGCCAGCGCGGACTCTCATTGGCGAGGTGTAACGCGTGGGAGGCTCACACTATCCCCGCCATTTCCTGTCTCTGCTGTGCAGGCGTCCTCAACCGACCTGTAGGAGTCGCTGTCCACAACGTCCAGATTACCACCCATCGACTTCCACCCGCTAACTCTGCCAATTGAGTTAGTATGACGACTGGCCCAAGCCGGAGGCAACGCCGACAGCCGGAGTCGAACCCGGTGTATCTTGCGTTGGTGACGAGCGCAATGTCCGCTGCCCCTGTAACTATGAGTTTTTAATGGCATTCACTGTATTTTTTGGCTGTATAAAAGGTGTGTTCACATTGATAATGTTTGTAAACACTAGCTTAAAACAAATCTGCATTCTGATTTACAAAGTTCCAAATATCGTGTTTTTCAATCTACAGGTGGAACTCTTCAAGAATGTATGCGAATACTGTATACCCCACATTGATAGGTCACATATCACAGATTGGGGCTTTAAAGACCCAGTAAGTGATCTAAATGTAAACCAATGGGGGGAAGCCTCACCACCAAAAGTAACCATTGATCAAAATGTCTTGTCGTTGACATTTTCGGGTCAGGAATCAAAATGTCACCTCATCACATTTGATACAAATCTGTGATTTATTTACAACACAAAATATGTAACAAATAGTCCAGTAGAATTAATGAGCCTGAATATCAGATACTGAAGCAACCACTTAACATGTCGTAATTGATTCATCATTGTGATATTGTGAATCACATGCTTTTTTTTGGTCTAAATTAATAAAGTTAGTAAAAATCAAACATCAAGTAAAATCTAAATGTAAATGTATACATATTAAGGTAAATGTGGAAAGAATTGTGAATGTGCAGATTGAGTTTAACGTGTACGTTCCATAAATGTGAGGATCCTTGAATTACGCCCTGCGCACTTGGTGAGTGCATTTCGTTTTTGGTGAATCATTTAAACGGATATCAGGATATCAACCTGTGTTCGCTGTATTTCAGCAAGTGATTTAGGTTAAGGTAAATGGTGCATTTATATAGAGCTTTTATCTAAAGCGCTTTACAATTTGTTCCTCACATTTTCCCCATTCACTTTCACACATCGATGGCAGAGGTAACCATGCAAGGTGCCAACCTGCTCATCAGGAGCAGTTAGGGCTTAAGTGTCTTGCTCAAGGACCCTTCGACACACTGCCCGGGAGGGGTACCCTGTCTCCCTGTACTCTGTTTCCCTCTTAGTTTTGTACACTAATTGCAAGTTATGCAAATGTATCAAATTCAAAACTGCATAGTGCACTTTCAAATTAGTATCTTTGTGAGGTTACTGTTTTATTATTTACATTTATTACATTGAAAAGATACAAAGATATATTTTTAAAGCTGGATTTTCTAATACAAAATAGGTATTATTTAGAACATTGTTTCATATTTCTTTAGTTATTTAGTTTGTCCAGTAAGACTTGAAAAGAGAGCTATTATTTTGTTACAGGTTGATTTTTAAGTTATTTTCGTACCATTGAGATTCGTCAGAGAGATTACTTTAGGCATAATAAAGCATGTTGAGTAACTTTGGTTATAGAGAGATATTATTTTGTTATATAAAATAAAATAAATAAAACATTTCTATATCCATACAGAGGAGGCATAGGCTACTTTAAATATATTCAAATTATAAGGTAACTTTGAGTAAACTTTTAGTATCATTTAAGTATCTTGAGACTGGGGGCAGAATGTCCTCTTTTTTGGAAATCACTTATGGTCTTGGTCACCCTAAGCTAGCTTAGCTGTTGGCCAAAAACACCACTCCCGGAGTTTTAAGATAGGCTAGTGGCCCATATCCGCTTCCATTCATTTGTGCTAAGCTAGGCTAGCAACATAATGTTGGCGTGTTCCTTTAAGGTTAGTGAAGTGAGTTGAGTGGTTTGTTGTTGACGGCTTGTGTAGATAGGAGTGACTCAAACTTAAAGGGGAATTCCGTGGCGAAACATTTGGTTAATTTGATACACCTACTATTTCTATTTGAATCGTCGTTTTCCTGTGGTTCCTGGACGAGGGTGACGTCAGTTTGACGTCAGCGACTTCCACTAAAACTAAGAGTTTGAATCACCTGCTCCCCGCCCTCAAAGCCATGTATCAAGATGGAAAATTCACACATTGTTGCTATGCATGTAAAGTCATCTCTGTAAATATCTACACTCATAGAGCATTGATCTACATGTTTTTTTATACTATTAGTATGAAAACTCTTTGTGGAATTGTCCATTAAAGATGCTGTAAATGGTATATTTGTGTTAAAATAAGTGTTAAATAGCTCTACATTCCAACAGCCATCACTTGTATAGAGTGTGTGGTCAGTAACATGGGTCTCTCTGTCCCTCCACTCTGCAGTAAACAAATACTGGTATCCCTTCCAGTTCCCACATTATCCAATCAGGAGACGGAACCCTATATCTTTACTTATTTCAAGTATTCAAGATATTTTACTTATTTGCCAAGCCACATTTGCTTACTGCACTGGCAGATTATTTGACTTGTTTCAAGGACACATTTGCTTAAAACTATTTCTTATTTTTGTCAGACCGTTTTTGCAGTGTGGAGTTCTCGCTCCTGATTGGATAAAGTGGGAAGGGATACCCATTTTCTGTTTACTGCAGAGCAGGAGGGACTGGAAGACCCATGTTACTGACCAGACACTCTATATCAGTGATGATTGTCGGAATGTAGAGCTGCTATTACACTTAATACACTTATTTTAACAGACGAATAAAACACTACTTACAGCACCGTTAATATTTCAGATCCACTCAACCTAGACCAGTTTTCTACTTGTCTTAAACAGTAAGATAAGTCTACACTAAGAGAAACAAAGCGTTGTTTTTGTTTGTTTGTTTGTTTGTTTGTTTGTTTGTTTGTTTGTTTGTTTGTTTACAGTGTTACTGGACTACTACTACTAGTGCTAAATCATAAAGGCGCCTATGAAGTCGTCAGCGAAAAAGTTCATGTTCTTCCTGTTCTCCAATCTGACAAAGATGGCGTCTCCGGCCTCCAGCAGAAACACTCCGCCCAGGTAGCTGTTGAGCAGGTCCTCCTTGCCAGTGGCTCCGCCCACCTCCCTCCTCCCGCCTCTCTGCACACAGCCGTGGTGCCTGATGGGAGATACAAGAACACCAAAGGTTGTGGTGGATGTTGGTGTTCTGTGTGTTTGACTGCTTTACCCTGTAACCTGTCTCCCTGTACCCTGTCTCTCTGTACTCTGTCTCCCTGTACTCTGTCTCCCTCTGTCTCCCTGTACTCTGTCTCCCTGTACTCTGTCTCCATGTACTCTGTCTCCCTGTACTCTGTCTCCCTGTACTCTGTCTCCCTGTACTCTGTCTCCATGTACTCTGTCTCCCTGTACTCTGTCTCCCTCTGTCTCCCTGTACTCTGTCTCCCTGTACTCTGTCTCCCTGTACTCTGTCTCCCTGTACTCTGTCTCCCTCTGTCTCCCTGTACTCTGTCTCCCTGTACTCTGTCTCCATGTACTCTGTCTCCCTGTACTCTGTCTCCCTGTACTCTGTCTCCCTCTGTCTGCCTGTACTCTGTCTCCCTCTGTCTCCCTGTACTCTGTCTCCATGTACTCTGTCTCCATGTACTCTTTCTCCCTGTACTCTGTCTCCCTGTACTCTGTCTCACTCTGTCTCCCTGTACTCTGTCTCCCAGTGAATCTCCTGTGAGACTTTGTTTCTCATATTATGTGTTTGTTTCCAGCGATGCAGCGCTTCATAGTCACACAGTTCCACACATTCATGGAGCTGCTGGCTGGAACTGGAACCACAGGGGCGACCGAGGAGAACGCACCATTCATTCACTGCTCCTGCCGCTCCGGGTATCAAACCAGCAACCTCACAAGCCCGCTTCTCTAACCTTCTCTAACCACTGTCTCTGACATAGTATACACATATATACACCATAGTGTACACAACATAGTATACACATATATACAACATAGTATACACATATATACACCATAGTGTACACAACATAGTATACACATATATACAACATAGTATACACAACATAGTATACACATATATACAACATAGTGTACACAACATAGTATACACATATATACACCATAGTGTACACAACATAGTATACACATATATACAACATAGTGTACACAACATAGTATACACATATATACACCATAGTGTACACAACATAGTATACACATATACAACATAGTATACACATATATACACCATAGTGTACACAACATAGTATACACATATATACACCATAGTGTACACAACATAGTATACACATATATACACCATAGTGTACACAACATAGTATACACATATATACACCATAGTGTACACAACATAGTATTAATACACATATATACAACATAGTGTACACAACATAGTATACACATATATACACCATAGTGTACACAACATAGTATACACATATATACAACATAGTGTACACAACATAGTATACACATATATACACCATAGTGTACACAACATAGTATACACCATAGTGTACACAACATAGTGTACACAACATAGTATACACATATATACACCATAGTGTACACAACATAGTATACACATATATACAACATAGTATACACAACATAGTATACACATATATACAACATAGTGTACACAACATAGTATACACATATATACACCATAGTGTACACAACATAGTATACACATATATACACCATAGTGTACACAACATAGTATACACCATAGTGTACACAACATAGTATACACATATATACACCATAGTGTACACAACATAGTATACACATATATACACCATAGTGTACACAACATAGTATACACATATATACACCATAGTGTACACAACATAGTATACACCATAGTGTACACAACATAGTATACACAACATAGTATACACATATATACACCATAGTGTACACAACATAGTATACACATATATACACCATAGTGTACACAACATAGTATACACATATATACAACATAGTATACACATATATACAACATAGTGTACACAACATAGTATACACATATATACACCATAGTGTACACAACATAGTATACACATATATACAACATAGTATACACATATATACACCATAGTGTACACAACATAGTATACACATATATACAACATAGTGTACACAACATAGTATACACATATATACACCATAGTGTACACAACATAGTATACACATATATACAACATAGTATACACAACATAGTATACACATATATACAACATAGTATACACATATATACAACATAGTATACACATATATACACCATAGTGTACACAACATAGTATACACATATATACAACATAGTATACACAACATAGTATACACATATATACAACATAGTATACACATATATGCAACATAGTGTACACAACATAGTATACACAACATAGCATACACATATATACAACACAGTACACATATATACAACATCGTTTACACATATACACAACATAGCATACACATATATACAACACAGTATACACATATATAAAACATATACACATATATGCAACATAATATACACATATATACTACATAGTATACACATATATACAGATAGAGCTTGGACTCTTTCTCTGGGTATTTGGAAATATTTAGAATTTAGAATTTAGAATTCTAATTGGGTCCCAGATATGAATAGAGTTGAAAACAGCCTTAAGGTTGTGTTAAGTGAATGTTGGTCCTCCCAAGAATGACCATCTACTACTGTATATACAGTACCCACCCCCTCTTAGCTATATATATCTGAGGGTGTGCTATGGTGCTACTTTAGACAAGTAAGTAAGTAAGTAAGTAAGTAAGTAAGTAAGTAAGTAAGTAAGTAAGTAAGTAAGTAAACTTTATTTGTATAGCACCTTTCACAGATAAAATCACAAAGTGCTTTACAGACGTAAAACATAGCAACAGTTACATAGAGATGAACGCACTACACATAAAACAATTCTGACACAACGTAAGCATAGGCATAACATAAGTAAATTAAATAACTAAATATGAGTGCAACATAAATGTCAGTCCTAAAAACAAAACAACAATTATAAACAAATAAACAAAGTATACAACCAGGAATGAATTAAAATTAATTAAAAGCCTGTCTGAATAAAAACGTTTTCAACTGTTCCTTAAAAGTGGATAGGGAGTCAACAGTGAAGGCATAGAAAGGGGGGAGGGTGTTCCAAAGGGTAGGGGCCATAAATTGGAAGGACCGGTCACCTTTGGTTATTAAACGAGTCGCCTGAATACTTTAGACAACAAATGTTTGTTTCTGCGTCTCTGATTGGCCAGGTCATTTCTGGTCATGTGACATGTACGCCCAATCGTGGGACCGCAAGTGTCTACACTGGTTAAGCTTAGGCGCTCTTTCGAAGTTGGTTAAGGTTAGAGTTTGTCTTAGAGCATGGCGATAGAACGCATGCCCTTCTTTCGACGGTTAAGCTTAGGCACTCTTTCGAAGTTGGTTAAGGTTAGAGTTTGTCTTAGAGCATGGCGATAGAACGCCAGGTAGTTTGCAGGCTGTTAGACCTGGAAATAGGCGCAGAACTTGCTGTCCCACGATTAGCGCACATGTCACATGACCTGGCCAATCAGAGCTCAAAACTCGCACGCGGAAACAAACATTTGTTGTCGAAAGTATTCACGCAACCGGGTCCGTGACAAGAGACCAGCGGGGGTGCACCCTTCTCCGTGGGGGGGGGGGGCGCGCGTCTGCGTGGGTGTCTGGTACGCCATTGGCGCCCTGCTTCCTCAGCTACCAACAAACCACAGCACTGCTGAGAGTGACGCGGTTTTTAGTTGTCACAGCACAGTCAACGCTAATATGTCAGACGCGTAACCATAGAGACACTGCGTAGGGATCCAGACAGCGCGGGACACGCGGGCACAGGCGGAGAGACGAGTGGACGTGTACGTGGACACGGGACGGACAGAGAGGCGGGACGTTGGGCAGACCGGTGACGGAACGTGGCCCAAGCGCGGCCACTCCCCCTTTTATGCGGCTTTGCCGGTCTTCCAGAGTTAAGTGATTGTGAAATTAATTATACGTATTTTGGTAGCTATAGCCCCTTATGCCGAGGGCACATTTAGCATGCGTACCCAAAGTAATTTGTGATTTATTACTTGAACCACTTATAGCACATGCATGAGTCTGGTCTCTTTTGAAAGGAAACATTCTGAACTAATGTAATAGAGTTAGAGGTTTGAACACACTGAAATAAAAATAAATGTTACTCACGTTGTGTTTACTTGTTGCCAGATGCCTGTTTTTGAGTTCCAGCTGAGAGGTAGGAGCTGGAAAACATAACGGTTCCATAGCCTGAAGTCTTATCTACAGTACAGGTCCAAAGTTTATAACAATCCCTTGGAAGATTTGTGTTTTAGAGATGTAATAATTCGTCCAAAATGGCGGACCGCTCATTGATTTGGACGAGGAATGAAATTCTCCAAACAAACATCTTCTTCGTCTTCTTCTCTCCGTTTACCGTAGGAATCAGCCCTAGTGTAAGATACCGTTGGCTCCAGAATTTCATTGGCTACGAAGGTGGTCAATCATTTTCACCATCAGCTGTGACTGGTCCGTTCAGGACCCGGCCAAACCGGACGTGGTCACTTGTCCGAATGGCTTGTCAAATGACGTTTGTCGGATGTTTCGTCTTGTAACTCGAGACTGGAAGCACGCAATTGGGCGAGTGGGGTGACGATCTAAAGGCGGCAAATTCAACTGTCCAACAATGTATTGCTTGATCGGCAAAAACGCAGCCCGGAGCCGGCATGCGTGTGAGTATTCATCAACATTTTGTCATTTAAAGATGATTAGATATGAAGTTGTGCACCAGTAAGAAGAGGGGATCTTTAGATTGCGTTTTGGGGGGCGACAGCCTTTTCGAGTACGGGTAGCCTCTAATTGTCGTCCATATCTCTCTCCCCACTCGCCCCAAGCTGTGTCGAATAGGTTGGCTATGTTGCCATACAGCCAGTGTCATGTCCGACGAGGAGGGGTGACATACATCATCTTAAGCAGAGATCTGTCTTTATCTGACATTGTGATGAACGAGGAGGCACAGTATTATTAGAGAGAAAGAAGTGGTGCGAAAATTAACCAAACTTGACTGAACTATTGAGTTGCAAGAGAGTTAACATGAGAGTTAACGTGTCAACATGTTTAACTTGACACGCGAACATTAGACGTTATGCAGACACTAGACAGAGCGTGATATGGTCACAGTGGCTCAGGAGGTAGAGCAGTCGCCTGGTAATCAGAAAGGTTCCTGGTTCGATTCCCACTCCCCCCCCCCCTGGTCGGCGTGTCGAAGTGTCCCCGAGCAGGGCCGCGAATGTGTGAGTGAATGGGTGAGTGAATGTGTGAGTGAATGGGTGAGTGAATGGGTGAGTGAATGTGTGAGTGAATGTGTGAGTGAATGGGTGAGTGAATGGGTGAGTGAATGGGTGAGTGAATGGGTGAGTGAATGTGTGAGTGAATGGGTGAGTGAATGTGTGAGTGAATGGGTCAGTGAATGGGTGAGTGAATGTGTGAGTGAATGGGTCAGTGAATGGGTCAGTGAATGGGTCAGTGAATGGGTCAGTGAATGGGTCAGTGAATGGGTCAGTGAATGGGTCAGTGAATGTGTGAGTGAATGTGTGAGTGAATGGGTGAGTGAATGGGTGAGTGAATGTGTGAGTGAATGGGTCAGTGGATGGGTGAGTGAATGGGTGAGTGAATGGGTCAGTGAATGTGTCAGTGAATGGGTCAGTGAATGGGTCAGTGAATGGGTGAGTGAATGTGTGAGTGAATGTGTCAGTGAATGTGTGAGTGAATGTGTGAGTGAATGGGTCAGTGAATGTGTCAGTGAATGGGTCAGTGAATGTGTCAGTGAATGTGTGAGTGAATGTGTCAGTGAATGTGTGAGTGAATGGGTCAGTGAATGGGTCAGTGAATGGGTCAGTGAATGTGTCAGTGAATGGGTGAGTGAATGTGTCAGTGAATGGGTGAGTGAATGGGTCAGTGAATGAGTCAGTGAATGAGTCAGTGAATGGGTCAGTGAATGGGTGAACGTGAGGCCTAAGTTGTAAAGCGCTTTGGGTAAAAGGATTTTTATAAATGCAGTCCGTTTACCATTGACTGACCTGGTAGACTGCATCAGATCCAACGGCAGACCATACGCCGACGTGTTCCTCATGACCGTGTGCTTGAAGAAGTTGCACTCCTGGCTGCCGCTGAAGTGTACTTTGGAGTACACGTAGTAGTAACCTTTCTCGCGGACGAGCAAGGTGCCATTTTTGTAGTCCATGCGGTAGAAGGAGGTGTAGAAGGACTTGACCTCCCACAGCACAACACCGCTGGCGTTCATGAGCCTGCCCCCTAGAGGCCGAGACGAGAATGCAAGAGAGTTCGTTTGAGAGAAGAGAGGAGGAGAGAAGAGAAGAGAAGAGAGGAGGAGAGAAGAGAGGAGAAGAGGAGAGAAGAGAAGAGGAGAGAAGAGAAGAGAAGAGAGGAGAGGAGAGGAAAGGAGAGGAGAGAGGAGAGGAGAGGAGAGGAGAGGAGAGAGGAGAGAGGAGAGGAGAGAGGAGGAGAGAAGAGAAGAGAGGAGATAAGAGAGGAGGAGAGAAGAGAGGAGAAGAGAGAAGAGAAGAGAGGAGAGGAGAGGAGAGGAGAGGAGAGAGTGAGTTCAAATTGCACGACACACCTGTGCTCAACCAATATGGGAGCAGTTGAGATTATTTCGGCTGGTGTGTGTGTGTGTGTGTGTGTGTGTGTGTGTGTGTGTGTGTGTGTGTGTGTGTGTGTGTGTGTGTGTGTGTGTGTGTGTGTGTGTGTGTGTGTGTGTGTGTGTGTGTGTGTGTGTGTGTGTGTGTGTGTGTGTGTGTGTGTGTGTGTGTGTGTGTGTGTGTGTGTGTGTGTGTGTGTGTGTGTGTGTGTGTGTGTGCGCGTGTGTGTGTGTTGAGTGGTCTCTAACCCTTCATGTGTGCTAAGGGCTTCTGCTCGATGTCTGTTGTGTGTCCCTGCCTTGTGGTAATCCCTGGAATCTCATTGATCTCTGTGGAAGTAAGCAGGAAATTCATTGAATATAATCAATCAATCAATCAATAAGCAAATCAATCAACCAACTAATCAATCACCAGTATGTATGTAATCAATTACTAATCCAGTGAAGTCAGAGAAGGCTGAGACGTGTCAGTGGTGTATTTTGACGGCACTGATCTACTGTGTCAACAACCGGAGAGCTTCTGCATTCCTCCTCTCTCTCTCTCAATAAGTGCGTATAGGAAAACACGGGAGCTCGATCATGTCGGACATCTTCACTTGCAAAACTTGAACGTTGCAATGTTTTCGGTCGCTAGACCGCCATCTGGCACACCAGAGAGCGTACCTGATGACGACCGACTAACCAAAGAGTTTGCATAATTATTTCTTTTTTATCCACTTTTTCTCCCATTTTCTATTTTTCTCCCATCCCAATTTTCATATCGTCCAATTCAACCCTCCCCTGTCTCGAACGTTGTTTCTTGCCTCCCACAAGCCGGCTGCAATGTGGACTAAGTCGCACGAGTCCCCTCCGATACTCGAGGTAACAGCCGTCGCATCTTTTCACCTGCGCGGCTCGATCTTTCAGCGTCGGGGGTCTGGGCTTTGGAGGGGCGCCGCCCCCATCGCTTCCTGATTCTACTGCGCAGGCGCACCAACCAACCTGTAGGAGTCGCTGTCCACAACGCCCGATCCCCACCCTTCAGTTTCCCTCCCCGTAATACGGCCAATGTGTATTACTGTGGACGACCAGCTAAACTGAAAGCAATGTGGAGAGCGGGGCTCGAAACCTAGTCTCCAGCATTCGTTGCGAGCGCTTTGCCCACTGCGCCACGTAGCCGGCCTAAGAGTTTGCATCATTAAAGATATGAAGATACTGTGCGGGAATTCTCTTGCATAATAATCAATTGTGTAAAATGGCTCATATGAGATGTTATGCTACTATTTAAACTAACAAACTAACAAATCAGAACAATGATTCACAAATCGTGTCCTGAACGACACACAATACAGATGGGGTTCAATTCAAGTTGGCTTATTTGCATATTTCCCAGCATACATTGCATACTAGTTGTATGGTTAATGTATGCTATATATAGGTATTATATATATTACATATAGAGACTGATACTATACCTTCTCCTCCTATCTGACCCATGATGCTAGCACTCTGAAACAGAAGACAAAAATATTAGTAACACCCTCAAACCTGACAGTACACCCACACGTTCAAGTTTCAAGTTTTGTTTTATTTGTCACATTATCATATAAGGTACATGTACATTATCATGCTTGGTTCTGTATGACCCTCCTAAGATTGTGCATCATACAGTAAAAGAGTAAAAAAGTATATAACACTAAAGACCAAACACTATACAAAATATACAATATACAAAACTAAAATGTACAAAATGCAAAGAAACTAAATGCAGCTGGTCATGACCTTGGCTTTTGTTTTGTTTGGTTTGTTTGTTTCTCATCGTATCACTTACACGCACCACACACTGACTCATCCATGCACTCACTATCACTACATTACTGATCCACTCATTCTTTAATTCCTTTTTTGTAAACAGTTTCATAGCTTAATTAAAATAACTTTTCTTTAAAATCCTCAAGTACTTGTGTGGTCTCCCTTGTTTTGTCTGTACCCTGAGCATGGTTCATGACAACATTTCTATATTAAAAGCTCATGCTATGAACATGTTATGTCTCTTACTTAGATAACCTGACTGGTCAGTTTTTCGTATTACTGTACCAATCCAAAGTGAAGATCTAACCGATGTCCCAAACGTGTCGTGTTTTTCATATAATACTATGACGTTGTGTCAACATGATTGCTGGGCCATTTTTCACTATTATGTCATCTATATTGTCTAATACATTTACATTTAGTCATTTAGCTGACGCTTTTATCCAAAGCGACTTACAAGTTCTGTATGACAAGTCATCCGGAAGGGTACAACTCTATCAGCTGAGCAACAATGTTCATCAAAGTGTTGAGTGCTACAGTGTAGGTTAGTTTATTAGGACAAGTGCATGACAGTACGGTTAGTTAGGGTTAGATTTTTTTTTTCTTTTTTAAATTCAGATAATGGTTGAAGAAGTGCGTCTTTAGTCGACGGCGAAAATATTGGTTGTGTTTCGGCTGTCCTAACTGGGGTGGGTAGTTCATTCCACCATTGTGGGGCAAGGACTGAGAATAGGCGAATTCTCTTTGATGACCCTCCCGGAGCTTGGATAGGAGTAGGTCTGAGGCGGCCAGAAGATGCAGAGCGTAGGGGTCTTGAGGGTGTGTAGTTAGAGACCATTGACCGGAGGTAGGCGGGAGCGGTTCCCTTTGCCGCACGGTATGCTAGGTCGAGGGCCTTAAAGCGGATTCGTGCAGCAATGGGGAGCCAGTGCAGGTCCCTAAGAAGTGGGGTGACATGGGCCGACTTCGGTAGGTTTGAGATCAGGCGGGCCTTATCAGATCATTTCCGGTGCTTTGCACTGGAAGCAGTTGTCACCTGCGACGCTGAGAAATACAGCATTTAAGGCGAGACAGTCTAGGTGAATAGGCAAATTCTTTTATTAAATAGAATAGAATCACTATGAAACTTTCCCAGTTTGTTATGTACATAACAACTAAGAAAAAATTTATTGCAAATTTTCTGAGATTTTATGTTTACAGTATATATGCAAAATAGGCGTTACCTAATAAAAAATGCGCTACTTTGCATATATCGGAGGAACCGAATCACCAACATTGGATGATGCCAGATTCAAAATGTATGTTTCATTATGTTGACACATAACACAATGAACATTTTACAGAAGGGATTGTCTTTTTATCATCCCATAAATCAGGAAATACTGACTACAGTCATAAAATAATAAAAATTTTCGCCAGGTTTTTTGGTACAAATGTACTATTATAAATCAGGCTATGAATGATATATCAACAAACCCCTCTGTAAAAAGAAGCAGGGTATAGACAGAAATAAATGTGGAAAGTATTGTGTGTGCACTGCAGGTGCTATGGAAATGGTTATTTCATCTCTTACGTGTAAGACATTTTTGGGAAAGCGCCCTCAAAGTGCTGTATTGTAATTGTGATTTATGGACACAATCAGACTAAATTAAGTGAAATAAACAACTAATTGTGTGTTTTCGATATTTTATTGCCACTAGTTTGAAATAAGACACGTTAAGTAAGCAAAATATAAAAGAATATCAAAATCACAAAAATAAAAGATTTACCTATTCACCTAGGCTGTTTCACCTGTGATTGGACAGCTGAGTCTTGTGTAGCTCAGTGAGCCGGTATGTAGGCCAGGCACTGTCACCCGTGTAACGGTTTCGCAGGAAGTGATCCATATTACATTGAAACAACAACAAGGCTATATATCACATAAATCAATTGAAACTGTATGGGTGGAAATCCTATTCGAAAGGGCGAAATCCCTACTGGTTGGCTCAATCTACAGGCCGCCAGATCATAGTGGCTTTTATGATACACTGGATGGGTGTTTGGCTGGAGTTGAGGATGTAGACAAAATTCTTATTGGAGACTGGAACACGGATATGCAACGAAAAGATGCACCCGTCTTCAAGTCATTCAGTAGGTTTTGTGATCTGCACGGCCTCAGCCAGCTAATCACCCAACCCACACGTGTATGTGAATCAACTCAGACTACCATTGACCTCATTCTGACCTCCGACAAGTCCAAGATCTCCAATAAAGGGGTTATAGCATGCGGGTTAAGTGATCATTTTATGATATTCTGTACCCGCAAAAAACTAAAACAAAAGGCTGGCTGCCACAAAACAGTCACATCTAGAGACCTCAAAACCTACTCTAGCGAGGCCTTCAACCTTGAACTGGAGAGTCTGGACTGGTCAGATGAACTCAATGGTACACTGGTTGAAGAAACATGGCTTGGTTTCAAAACCAAATTCTCAACAATACTAAATGACATGGCCCCCCTAAGAACCACCAGGGTAAAAAATCGCGCTGAGCCGTGGATGCACTCCGAAATACTGGCCGCTATGAAAACCAGAGACAAAAAATGCTCTGAGTTTCGTAAAAGTCAGTCAAAGCTTACTAAAAGCACGAGCAGTGAACTCCAAGCCCACGTGACTGAACTCAAACTAGAAAGAAACAGACTAAGAAACGACGTAAACTCCATGATCAAAACTGCAAAAAAGAATTTCATCAATGACAAAACTGAGGAAAACAAAAACAAACCACGTGAACTTTGGAAATTACTCAATAATCAACTAGGATGCAGTAAAAAACTTAAAACCAGATTCTCAAACATAAACATAAAAACGGACAACACGCTCATCACAGACAAGCTGGATGTAGCCAATTACCTAAACATTTTCTTCACAAACATAGCCACAACACTGGTAAACAAACTACCCTCCCACTCAGGGCTTTATGGGGTAGAACACATAGTAGCTTACTACAAAAACCTAGGGGTCCGCAAGGACGACTTCAAGCTGGAAATGGTAACAACAGATGAGGTACTCAATAAACTGAGCGCCCTCCAACCTAACAAGGCCACTGGCCATGACAACATCCCCTCCAAATTCCTCAGAGACTCAGCAGCCGCTATCACCCCAATCATCACACACTGATAATGGCTCGCTGATAACAAACTATCATTACACATGGGCAAAACAGAGTCCATTCTCTTCGGTTCAAATAACAAACTCAGCAAGACCGACGGCTTCTCAGTTACAGTGGGTGACAATATTGTCACAAGGAAAGATGAAATTACCTACCTGGGGTCCATCCTAGAGGCTAATCTCTCCTGTGACAAAATGGCATCCAATGTAATAAAAAAAGTCAACCAACGAACTCGATTCTTGTACCGGATCTCCTCTCTGGTAAACAAGAACACCCTGAAGACTCTGGCAGGAGCACTCATTCAGGGGTACTACGACTATGCTTGCACCTCATGGTACCAAAGCACCTCAAAGGCGCTAAAAACAAAATTACAAACATCTCAAAACAAACTGGTCAGACTACTGCTTGACCTTACTCCTAGAACCCACCTCACCCCTGCCCACTTCGACAACCTAGGATGGCTTAGAGTAGACGACAGAGTACAACAACTTGCAATGGGCCTGGTCTACAAGATACACTACACGACCAAGGTACCCATGTACATGTCAAAATACTTCCCAAAGGTCAGTGAATACCACGATCACAACACCAGAGGGAGCTCCACAAATCATGTCAAACCCAGATTCGGCTCAAATAAGGGACTAAACACGTTTCGCAATTATGCCACATCAATGTGGAACGCCCTACCCAAAGCTGTAAAGGAATGTGGATCACTACCCACTTTCAAAACCTCTCTCAAGGGACACCTACGGGAGACTGCAATTCAACACTGGCCCCTGTAAATATCCTAACCCAATCATTCCAACCCCCTCCAATGTACAGTCATTTACCTAGTATGGTTTTGTCAATAGTTCAATGTACAATTGTGTTTGTTTGTACAGTGTCTCCTCCCCCCCCCCTCAATGTACAGTGTTACTTGTTTATACAGTATGCCCCCCGCCCCCCCCCCCCAACCACCTCCAATGTAAATTACCCAGTATGGCTGTCAATATCCCAATGTACCCAACCCCCCCCACCCAACCTCCAATGTACAGTTTCTACGTCAAATGTATATACTCCCTTTTCTTGACTCCTTCTGTATCACAAACAGTACTGTATTTGCAAATCTGGTATGTCATAAATGTATAGATGTAGCAGTACTGACTATCTGTATGTCATGTATGTCATATATGTCTATATGAATTGAAAATGGGGGACCCTGATGGAAACAAGACAAACGTCTTTCTCAGGTCTGCATCCCCTTAACAATTGTATGTATTGAGCCGTACTGTATTGTACCCATTCTGCAATCTGTTAAATAAAGTTTTCATTCATTCATTCATTCACATAATAAACCTCTCCATAAAACAGGGACACGTCCCCAAGGACTTCAAAATTGCAAGGGTGACCCCTCTGCACAAAAAGGGCAGCAAATTAGACCCAGGCAACTACCGCCCTGTTTCTATTCTCACCTCCATCTCGAAAGTCATGGAAAAAATAGTCTACGAACAGGTCGAAAAGTACCTAGCGGAAAAAAATCGAATCTACGAATTCCAATCTGGCTTCAGAACATCCCACTCCACTGACACATGCCTTCTCTATTTGAATGACCACATCAATCAAGAGGTGGACGCGGGCAAATACTGCGGCATGGTCATGCTGGACCTACAAAAGGCCTTTGACACAGTCAATCACTCCATTCTGATTGACAAGCTAAAAGCAATTGGTTTTGATAGTCTATCAGTGAGCTGGATGCAATCCTACCTTGAGGGGAGGGAACAGATGGTGGAGGTAAACGGTACCCTATCCCCCCCCCCTCACAGTGAGCTGTGGTGTTCCACAAGCAAGCATACTAGGACCGCTACTGTTCCTAATTTATGCAAATGACATGTCGTCAGCTTGTGACTGCAACTTGTTCCTGTTTGCGGACGACTCAGCCCTGCTGGTCTCTGACAAGAACAAGTTACAGGTTGAAAAAACCCTCAGCTCGGAACTAGGCAGAATCTGCATATGGCTCGCTGATAACAAACTATCATTACACATGGGCAAAACAGAGTCCATTCTCTTCGGTTCAAATAACAAACTCAGCAAGACCGACGGCTTCTCAGTTACAGTGGGTGACAATATTGTCACAAGGAAAGATGAAATTACCTACCTGGGTTCCATCCTAGAGGCTAATCTCTCCTGTGACAAAATGGCATCCAATGTAATAAAAAAAGTCAACCAACAAACTCGATTCTTGTACCGGATCTCCTCTCTGGTAAACAAGAATACCCTGAAGACTCTGGCAGGAGCACTCATTCAGGGGTACTACGACTATGCTTGCACCTCATGGTACCAAAGCACCTCAAAGGCGCTAAAAACAAAATTACAAACATCTCAAAACAAACTGGTCAGACTACTGCTTGACCTTACTCCTAGAACCCACCTCACCCCTGCCCACTTTGACAACCTAGGATGGCTTAGAGTAGACGACAGAGTACAGCAACTTGCAATGGGCCTGATCTACAAGATACACTACACGACCAAGGTACCCATGTACATGTCAAAATACTTCCCAAAGGTCAGTGAATACCACGATCACAACACCAGAGGGAGCTCCACAAATCATGTTAAACCCAGATTCGGCTCAAATAAGGGACTAAACACGTTTCGCAATTATTCCACATCAATGTGGAACGCCCTACCCAAAGCTGTAAAGGAATGTGGATCACTACCCACTTTCAAAACCTCTCTCAAGGGACACCTACGGGAGACTGCAATTCAAAACTGGCCCCTGTAAATATCCTAACCCAACCCCCTCCAATGTACAGTCATTTACCTAGTATGGTTTTGTCAATAGTCCAATGTACAATTTTGCTTGTTTGTACAGTGTCCCCCCCCCTCAATTGTACAGTTTTGCTTGTTTATACAGTGTTTCCCCCCCCCCCCAACCACCTCCAATGTAAATTACCCAGTATGGTTGTCAATATCCCAATGTACCCAACCCCCCCCACCCAACCTCCTCCAATGTACAGTTTCTACGTCAAATGTATATACTCCCTTTTCTTGACTCCTTCTGTATCACAAACAGTACTGTATTTGCAAATCTGGTATGTCATAAATGTATAGATGTAGCAGTACTGACTATCTGTATGTCAAGTATGTCATATATGTCCTGATGAATTGAAAATGGGGGACCCTGATGTAAACAAGACGAAAGTCTTTCTCTGGTCTGCATCCCCTTAACAATTGTGTGTATTGAGCTGTACTGTATTGTACCCATTCTGCAATCTGTTAATAAAGTTTTCAATCAATCAATCAATCTGTTCAAACCTGTTGTGAAGAATGAAACTACGATTTAAACAAGTAGCATTTGTGAGTTTTATTATTAAGCAAAATACATTACAATACGTGAAAATCTCCAATCTATCTACAGCATTTACGTTGACACTTTTATCCAAAGGGACTTGCAAGTTCTGTACAACAAATCAGCGGGAAGGGTACAACTCTGGCAGCTAAGGGTACGTGATGTTTGTCAAGGTAAGTGATATTCTTTGTCAACGTCTATAGTTATAGGATTAATAGGAGATAACAGTGGGATGAGTAAAACAGCTATGATTAAAACACACATCATGAATGGGCGATTCTCTCTCTCTCTCTCTCTCTCTCTCTCTCTCTCTCTCTCTCTCTCTCTCTCTCTCTCTCTCTCTCTCTCTCTCTCTTTACAATTACGTCAGTAATATAACCCCGCCGCAGATGTTATGAGG
>NC_140171.1:17013595-17054783 GCF_963971535.1 Notolepis coatsorum
GTGCATAGTTTGCAAAGGCTGCATCCCCGATTTTTCTTAGACTGTGGCTTGGAACCTTCAATAGACCCTATTCCCCGTACCTGGTTCAACTAAGTCGATCAAGAGTCACATTATCCAGATTCAGTTAACCCGATGTTTGAAGCCGGGATTTTCCTGTTCCTCGAAGGTGGATTCAGTCTCGTTAACTCAAACCAGACTTGAGACCCAGGATAAGTGCGCGCGGCCGCTTCAGTTGAAAAGCCAGCACGTATCGATAGCAGAGATCCTGATTCTCTAGCGGCATTGATTGATTAATTGATTTAAAACTTTATTAACATATTGCAGTACGGCTCAATCGCCTCGCCGACAAGTTAAATGCGTTATCTATAGGCTAATTTTAAGTCCCTCATTACCTCAATCAATCAGATTATATTCCTTTAAACTTGCCTGCTGGATTGAATAATCAAATGAGATCTTGCTAGCGAAAATAATTAGTTAAACTGTTATACAGAATAACGATACGGCTCTCTTACCCATTGATTGATGTATGGTCGATCTTTTACTTATCTCCACTGTGGTGTAACGGGTTCTTCTTTTGACTTTCACGCAGACGACCGGGGTTCGAAACCTAGTCTTTTCCTTCTCTTTGCAATGTAGGAATAATTCAATTTGGTGCACGTTGAGAGCTATATAAAGAATGACATCCTCAATGCATGTAGATTTATAATATTTTAACTTAAAACTAGGCTACTTCTGCGTATAATCATTAATATTATATTCCAAAAAATTATATTGGAAACACGGGGTTTCGAACACCGGTCGCCGGGTTGCCAGGATTGAGCACTACCGCTGCGCCACTGTGCCAGATGGGATAAAATCATTGTTTATACATTAATGAACGAGAGACCCGTGTTTAGAATATTCTTTATTTTGAATGAAGTTTCATCTCTTTATTCTCATTCATTAATGTGACGTCAACGGCTCATTCAATTTCTCAAATCCGTCAAACAGCGCATCTCATCAGACATCTTAATCCCAGTTACAATATCACACAAAATCCACAATCCACGCATAGACACTTCAATTTTATGCTTGAATGAAACAAAATCCAGGCGCTCCTCTCCTTCCTCGCTCCTCATCCACAGCGGAGAATATGAAAGGAATCAGAGCCAAACGAGCGATAGGTTTCAATCATTAAGGATATCCCCGCGGGATTCACATTTGCAATGCTGCGCGTTGTTAAAATAACCACATAATGTGTGTACATCGCACCGAGCGAGCGCCACGGTATATAACGTGCATTATTTAGGACAAAGTGAATTTAGTATCAGCATTTTGGGTCTATTTTACATTTCAAAAGCCCCCTCTGGAAGAATGGAGCACAAAAACGTAATTCAGAATGGTATAATGCAGATCGTAGACTGTGGGAATAATTTCAGGAAACGGGCTGTCATTTATTTGCGGGGGCGTGGCGATGGTTCATCCGGCTAACTTGAACTTAAACCCTGCTCTCGACCAGGCTCAAACTTTTTGATCTGTTGTCATGGTGATTTAGACAATCCAGCTTTGGGGAACAGGAAGGTCCGGCTTAAGTCAGACTTGACCGAAAGTTATCCGGCTAACTCAGTTATCCAGGTACGGGGAACGGGGCAGTAGTAAATGATACTACTGATGATGATACTACTACAATGATACTACTGACACATACCCCCACCACCTCCTAATAGACAGTCTCCTCCCCACTGCATGTATATATTCCCTCCCCGCCGTATGTATATTTCCCTCCCACCCACCCACCCCCTCCTAATGTACAGTCCCCTCCCCATCATATGTATATACTCTGTCAGGATCTAGGGGTAACAGTACTGTATATTTGAATACCGCTTATGTCACAAATGTATCAGTACTAAATACGTATATGTCCCTATGCCATAAATGTCATGTATGTTGTGTATGTCATAAATGTCTATATGAAATGAAAATGGGGGACCCTGATGGAAACAAGACAAACGTCTTTTTCAGGTCTGCATCCCCTTAACAATTGTATGTATTGAGCCGTACTGTATTGTACCCATTCTGCAATCTGTTAAATAAAGTTTTTCATTCATTCATTCATTTCATTTCATCGCAATGTTCTAGGAGGCACATAGTTGACTAGAGAATGTGCAATGTAGCTTGGTCCTGTTCCATTTAGTGCTTTGTATATAAGGAGGAGGACCTTGAAATCAATTCTAAATGTTACCGGAAGCCAGTGTAGGTTATCTATAATACAGGACTGATGTGGTCTCTCCTGGCCAGTGAGGAGTGCATTACAGTAGTCAATTCAGCTTGAGATAAAGGCATGGATCAGTTTTTCAGCGTCTTTTTGATTTATAAACGGCCGTACCTTGTTGATGTGTGATTTAAAGCTTAGGTCTGAGTCTATTATAACACCAAGACTTGTAACTTCGGGTTTGATCCAAGGAGTAAGTTGCCCCATATTGCTCTGTAACATTTCTCTTTTTGTTATAGGACCGACTAGTAGGATTTCAGTTTTGCTCTCATTTAATTTTAGGAAGTTGTTCGTCATCCATTTGTTTATTGCTAAGAGACAGGCGGAAATGGAGTTTATAGCTGTGTGATCATTTGGTTCAGCGGAGATGTACAATTGTGTGTCATCTGCGGAACTATGGAAACATACATTGTGCTTTCTAATGATGTCTCCGAGTGGCAGCATGTATAGTGAGAATAATAATGGACCAAGGCAGCTCCCCTGTGGAACTCCGAAGTAGGTGTCATGTTTCTCAGAAGAATGATCTCCAAGCCTGACGTAATATTTTCTCCCTTTGATATATGTTCTGAACCAGTTTAATACATAGTCAGAAAGACCAACTAACTTTTCTAGATGATTTATTAGGATATCATGGTCGATCGTGTCAAACGCTGCGCTTAGATCTAATAGGACGAGAATTAAGACTTTGTTCGCATCAGAGTTTATTCTGAGGTCACTAATTATTTTTGTAAGAGCAGTTTCTGTGCTATGGTGCGTTCTGAAGCCTGATTGAAATTCCTCCATGATGTTGTTTTCTTTGAGAAAGAGTTTATTTGTATTGAGAAAATTTTTTCAAGTATCTTGCTGATGAATGGGAGGTTGGATATTGGCCTATAGTTGGTTAGTACATTACTGTCTAGTTTGGGTTTCTTTAGTAAGGGTCTTACGACAGCTGTTTTGAATGCGTCTGGGAAAATACCTGTCAGAAGCGATGTATTTATAATATTTAGGACATGACTTGCAATACTCTCGAATATTCTCTTAAAAATGCTGTGGGTATAGGGTCAATACAGGAAGTGGAGGAGTTACATTCCATGACAGTTTTGTAAAGCTCAGTTGATGTAATGCAAGCAAAATTTCCTAAGGTTACTTTTTCGCAGGGTTTGCTGATGGTCTCCATGTTTGTATCAGGACTAATGCTGGCTCTAATTGAAGTTATTTTGTTATTGAAGAATAATGCTAGTTGAAGACATTTTGATGCAGATGACTGTGGAGGGGTGGGGCAGTGTTGAACTTGAGTAGCTGGTCGATGGCTGAGAATAATATTCTAGAGTTTCCAACATTCTCTGTGATAATCTTAGAAAAATAGTCCTTTCTTGCGACTCGTATTTCTTTGTTATAGGCAGTCATGGCTTCCTTATATATATCGCAGTGGACTGTGAGCTTGGTTTTCCTCCATTTTTGTTCAGCAGCTCTACAGATTCTCTTTGTCTGACCAACACTGCTATTATTTAACCATGGGGAGATTTTGTCACTTGACTTTATTTTTGCCTTTAATGGAGCGACAGCATCCAGTGTATATGATAGGGTGTTGTTGAGATTTTCAACCATGCAGTTTAAAGAACAGTCCAGGCTGGATGGTTCAGTTTGTCTCATGATGTTTGAGAACTTCTCTTCTGCGATGTCATCTAGTCTCTTCGCTTTACAACGGTTACCTTTTTTGTCTCTGTTAAGTTTAGGTTAGCATTGAAGAATACACAGTGATGGTCAGATATAGGTCATTCGATTACTGATACTTTATCAATGTTCAGCCTCACTAAGTCTAGGGTGTTACCATGTTGGTGAGTGGGTTAATTTACATGTTGTATTAGCTCAAAGCTGTCCAGGAGGTTGGTAAGCTCAATAGCCTTGGGGTCGTTCTTCTTATTTATATGAATATTCAGATCTCCATGTATGATTATTTAATCTTTCACATCTAAGGATACCGACTGAGATTAGCTCTGAGAATTCCTGCAGAAATATTGATGAGAATTTTGGTGGCCGGTACAATGTGATGACAGTTCAGATGACAGTGAAGACAGTTCAGCTTTGAGCTCAATAGATATTCAAGATATTCAAATGATGTAAATTCACCCATGTCAATGTCATTACATACAAACGATGTAGATAAAATAGCGGCAAGCCCTCCCCCTTTTCTATTTTGTCTGACCGATTGATAATACTTATAATTTGGAGGGCAGGCTTCTATCAGCGTTGTCGCACCAGTAATGTCATTTCAGGGTGTCATTTTGGTATGGCAAGGTATGGCACCTTGGCAAATAAAAATGTAAAAAAAAAAAAAAAAAAATTACAATTTTTTATGTTGATTTAGAATTCGAATGTCAACATTATGAACGAAGCTTCGAACTATTCGGTACAGCCCTAGCATGTTTTGATGTTGTCAATTATCTCACTTTTACTAGGTGACTTTTACTGTGACTAACTGAAATATGCCCAAAAAAAAAGGAAAATGGACATAGGGACGTTTTTTAATCAAAGGGCAGCAGAGACAAGTGATACAGGGACACAGGTAAGGTCTGGCTTAGTGATTATAATAGTGCAGTTCAGCATTCAGTAACCCATACTTTTTGTGAATATGTTTTTGATACTACATTCTGTTGAATGAACACACACCTCAAAACTGTACCTAAGGCAAATTGGCTCAATTGCAAGAAAAGTAATAGACAGTTATGATATTACATTCTGCATAATTCGTATGCAAAATATTGTGGTTCCCTGCTTTAGTCTGTTGACACATTTCTATACTAAAAATGCTTGTGTAGTCCTGTGTCATACCTAAATGTCATATAACTGAATTGTATAGAAACAACTCACCAAAAGTGACTATTGCACAACTGATTTGACAAAAAAAATCCACCAAGGGGGGGAAACCCCCCCTTCACCCCCACCCCAACCCCCCCCCCCCTCCTCGCCATACCTTGCCTTTTACTGAAATGACGCCACTGTGTCATTTAGCTATGTCTCGACTAGGAACATGCATTGCAAATTATTTTCAGTTATCAGATCATTGATTAAGAAAGATTTGTTGCTCAACAATCTAACATTAAGAGGAGCCATTGTCAGTGATTTTGTGACGGGGGGTGTGGCCGGCCTTGGCTGAGCGATGATGGGTCTGAGGTTGCTAAGTGTCACAGTACGAGTCAGGCATTTCTTCTTGAGTCTGATAGTAGTGAGAACAGGAACAGCATGGTTTGTTATTGCAACAAATTGATAGCAGTAGTTTGGGTGTGAGGTGGGGGGCGTGGTGGATGTTTCGGAGGTTGCAGTTGCGGGCTGTTGAGGAAAGATGGCGGAATAGTTCTTTTGTGATGTTTTGGAGATGCCTGGCTGTAAATCCGACCAGAAATTTACCAGTTCGACCATTTTTGGCGTGAAAGGCAGGTGGGGGGAGTAGGGGGAGAGCAGGGATGAGGAGGGAGAGGGGGGAAAGGGTGCCTGGTAATTTGGTGATGATGACATGGCAAGAGGGAGGGGCGAGGAGGAGAGTGACACAAGGGAGGAAAGATGGGGGGGGGGGCTGGGGGGAGGGGCGCCCTGCGTTTTAGGGTTGTTGATGGGGAGGGGGATCCCCGATCAAGAGGGAGGGGGGAGGAGGAGAGTGACACAGGGGGGCTGTACATTGGAGGTGGTTCGGTGGGTACAACTGTACAAGCAAAACTGTACATTGGAATATTGACAACCATATTTGGTCGTTTACTGTACATTGGAGGGGGTTGGGTTAGGACATTTACATGGGCCAGTTTCGAATTGCAGTCTCCCGTAGGTGTTCTTTGAGAGTAATTTTGAAAGTGGGTAGTGATTCACATTCCTTTACAGCTTTGGGTAGGGCGTTCCACATTGATGTGGCATAATTGCGAAACGTGTTTAGTCCCTTGTTTGAGCCGAATCTGGGTTTAACATGATTTGTGGAGCTCCCTCTGGTGTTGTGATCGTGGTATTCACTGACCTTTGGGAAGTGTTTTGACATGTACATGGGTACCTTGGTCGTGTAGTGTATCTTGTAGACCAGGCCCATTGCAAGTTGCTGTACTCTGTCGTCTACTCTAAGCCATCCTAGGTTGTCAAAGTGGGCAGGGGTGAGGTGGGTTCTAGGAGTAAGGTCAAGCAGTAGTCTGACCAGTTTGTTTTGAGATGTTTGTAATTTTGTTTTTAGCGCCTGTCCGTCTTAGAGCTTGTTGCAAGGCCGTTGTCGATGGAGTAGAAAATGTGGGAAGTGAACATTTTTCCTCCATATCTGTTCAGAGAAAATCCATTCCTTTGGAACAACTGTCCAGAACATGTCGAAGTTTGCAATGTAATTGACATTGTGTAGCACACAAGCAGTTGAGAGCCATTTGTTTAGCTGGAGAAGTCTGCTGAATCTTTCAGTAAATTTAGAGACTGTTGGCAAGGGGCCACTGATGTGCGATTCAATGTTTGTGGAATCCAGCATTTTCAGCAATTCAATAAAATCACATTTCAGATTTTCAGACTGTCGATTTGAGATGTCATTTGCTCCTACGTGGATGATTAATTTCCTGGCTGTTGTATTTTGAATGAATGAATGAATTAATGAATGAATGAATGAAAACTTTATTTAACAGATTGCAGAATGGGTACAATACAGTACGGCTCAATACATACAATTGTTAAGGGGATGCAGACCTGAGAAAGACGTTTGTCTTGTTTCCATCAGGGTCCCCCATTTTCAATTCATATAGACATTTATGACATACACAACATACATGACATTTATGGCATAGGGACATGTAGGTATTTAGTACTGATACATTTGTGACATAAACGGTATTCAAATATACAGTACTGTTACCCCTAGATCCTGACAGAGTATATACATATGATGGGGAGGGGACTGTACATTAGGAGGGGGTGGGTGGGTGGGAGAGAAATATACATACGGCGGGGAGGGAATATATACATGCGGTGGGGAGGAGACTGTCTATTAGGAGGTGGTGGGGGTTTTGGGCATTTACGGTGGCCAGTTTCGAATTGCAGCCTCCCGTAGGTGCACTTTAAGAGCGGTTTTGAATGTGGGCAGGGATTCACATTCCTTTACAGCTTTGGGTAGGGCGTTCCACATTGTTGTGGCATAATTGCGAAACGTGTTTAGTCCCTTGTTTGATCCGAATCTGGGTTTAACATGATTTGTTGAGCTTCCTCTGGTGTAGTGGTTGTGGCATTCACTGACCTTTGGGAAGTATTTTGACATGTACATGGGTACCTTAGTCGTATAGTGTATCTTGTAGACCAGGCCCATTGCAAGTTGCTGTACTCTGTCGTCTACTCTAAGCCATCCTAGGTTGTCAAAGTGGGCAGGGGTGAGGTGGGTTCTGGGGTTCAGGTCAAGTAGTAGTCTGACCAGTTTGTTTTGTGATGTTTGTAATTTTGTTTTAAGCGCCTTTGAGGTGCTTTGGTACCATGAGGTGCATGCATAGTCATAGTACTTTCCGATAGAATCTTTGGAATGTGCTTTGTTATTTCACAAACAGTTCCATCAGGGTATCAGTATATCTTTGTATTTCTCTTTTTGTTGATATAGCCTACAGCTGAATCACCTATTATCAGTGTTGTTGGTACAATGATTTCCTGTTCGTCAGTGTGCTGCGGCCTGTTCTTTTCCTGGGATCATCCCTATGTTCCCCGGGTCCTAGGCGCCTCGTTCTTCCTGAGCGGCGTGGGGTTGATGGCCGGGGGGTCAGGTCCTCCGATGATAATCCTGGTTCATGCAGTATAGTGGTAGGTCACTTTGACCCTTCGAACCTCCCTCTCTCAGGGCAAACCTCCCTCTCTGAGGGCTATAGTTCCAAACCTCCCTCTCTTAGGGCGCAGTTCATGGCCTGGGTCCCTTTCCACTATTTTTGCATTAGCATTAGCTACATTAGCCATTTTAGCTGGTTGGCTTGTTGATAAAGAGGCCAGCCAGTTGCAGAGTTTATTTCTGGGCGCTTAATATTTGCCGTTTCAGGCATCGTAATTCTGCCTGGAGATGGAAGGTGTTTTTCTGCCTGGAGATGGAAGGTGTTTCTCTGCCTGGAAATGGAAGGTGTTTCTCTGCATGTTTCTCTGCCTGGAGATGGAAGGTGTTTTTCTGCCTGGAGATGGAAGGTGTTTCTCTGCCTGGAAATGGAAGGTGTTTCTCCATGGAAATGGAAGGTGTTTCTCCATGGAAATGGAAGGTGTTTCTCCATGGAAATGGAAGGTGTTTCTCCATGGAAATGGAAGGTGTTTCTCTGCATGTTTCTCTGCCTGGAGATGGAAGGTGTTTCTCTGCCTGGAGATGGAAGGTGTTTCTCTGCCTGGAAATGGAAGGTGTTTCTCTGCATGTTTCTCTGCCTGGAGATGGAAGGTGTTTCTCTGCATGTTTCTCTGCCTGGAAATGGAAGGTGTTTCTCTGCATGTTTTTCTGCCTGGAGATGGAAGGTGTTTCTCTGCCTGGAAATGGAAGGTGTTTCTCCATGGAAATGGAAGGTGTTTCTCTGCATGTTTTTCTGCCTGGAGATGGAAGGTGTTTCTCCATGGAAATGGAAGGTGTTTCTCTGCCTGGAAATGGAAGGTGTTTCTCCATGGAAATGGAAGGTGTTTCTCCATGGAAATGGAAGGTGTTTCTCTGCATGTTTCTCTGCCTGGAGATGGAAGGTGTTTCTCTGCATGTTTCTCTGCCTGAAGATGGAAGGTGTTTCTCTGCATGTTTCTCTGCCTGGAGATGGAAGGTGTTTTTCTGCCTGGAGATGGAAGGTGTTTCTCCATGGAAATGGAAGGTGTTTCTCTGCATGTTTCTCTGCCTGGAGATGGAAGGTGTTTTTCTGCCTGGAAATGGAAGGTGTTTCTCTGCATGTTTCTCTGCCTGGAGATGGAAGGTGTTTCTCTGCCTGGAGATGGAAGGTGTTTCTCTGCCTGGAGATGGAAGGTGTTTCTCTGCCTGGAGATGGAAGGTGTTTCTCTGCCTGGAGATGGAAGGTTTTTCTCTGCCTGGAGATGGAAGGTGTTTCTCTGCCTGGAGATGGAAGGTGTTTCTCTGCCTGGAGATGGAAGGTGTTTCTCTGCCTGGAGATGGAAGGTGTACGAGAGGAATCCCACGCAGACACGGATCCCACTGCTGCCAGCCATGGAGGACGCATGTGGTGATGTGACTGCTGAGGCCTGGCAAGGCTTCATGCGCCATTGTAGGCGTTTCTTCCCCCGCTGCTTGGTCAGGGAGAACATGGCCTGCTGCGACGTGGTGGACGAGGTCCTGTGGGCCATGCAGGCAGGGACCGAAGGCAGGACGCAGCCTATAGTTGTTTTGTTTATTGCCTATTTTCTTATTATCTCTTTAATTTCATTCTGTTTTCATCCTGTTTGCTGTGATTTACAGTAGACTGCACATTTTGGATACAAATACTGTAAAATATTGTGTGTTGTTTTCTATTTTAGTATACGCAAAAACAATTATATGGTCATATTTTACATCCAATAGGTGAAAGAAAGTGTAACACTGAACATGCAAAGGCATAATTCTACTGTCAAAGCATTCATATAGTGTTTTCCATTCATACTATAGTGTTTTCCATTCTGCACAACAGTGTTCAATGAGTGCTTAGAATGTCTACTCATATGATGTATGTGTTTGTCATTTGAAAAGAAAAGACAATTTAGTAAAATAAAGTTATTATTATAGTGAAGAGTTAACACTGTTTTGAGGGAAAAGTGTACTTTTGAAAGAGAAATGTAGGATTTAGCATTTTGTGTGTGAGTTTTGAGATTTGTGTTTAGGGTTTTGAGAAAGTGAGGTAGTCTATCAGGAAATGTATTACTGCAGAGTATATTTGACTTGTTTCAAGCACATGTCTGTTTAAGACTATAGTTCTTATTTATAATTTTTTTCAGACCATTTTTGCAGTGTGGAGTTCTCTCTCCTGATTGGATAAAGTGGGAACGGGATACCAGAAAATGTATTTTATGTTTACTACAGTGCAGGAGGGACTGAGAGACCCATATTGCTGACCAGACACTCTATATCAGTGATGGCTGTCAGACTGTAGAGCTACATTTTAACATGTAGACCACGTATTTTAACAACAAAATACCACTTACAGCACCTTTATGTATCAAAAGCAGAAGCATTTGCTCAACATCCTGTTTTGGTACGAAAACTCCGTCTTTGATGCTCTGAGGTTAGAGGGAAGGGCTTGGCGGTCATTATGACGACTTCCTCTTTATACCCATTTTAGGGGATTACAGACAAAAGTATCATGGTATTTAAAAAATATATATAAAAAAATGTATCAGGGAATTTCCATTATTATTTTTGGTCACTACCTTAAAATGATGGAAATGCAATGAAGACGAAGAACAGAAGAATATCTTTATTGTCAAATACATTAACAGTAAGTATACAAGTACATTTGTCCCATAACTCCTGTTGTAATGCTGATGCCTCGGTCAAAGGTATTGTAGTTGTGTAAAATAAGATAAGATATTCCTTTATTGATCCCCTTGGGGAAATTCGGACGTCATGGCAGCATGGGGGAGGGGGGAGGGGAGGTACAGGTATGGGCCGGGTAATAGTAGAAAGACATAAATATAGGCAATCAAATCTGAATATAAAAAGATGTGAGAAAAAAAATTAACAGTGTAAACAATATAATTAACGCTGAGAGAACAATAAACAGTGTAAACATAGGTGCAATTGAGGGTCTGTATGCCTTTTCGGTTATATTGTTACAATAAATATAGGCAATAAAGAATTTAAGATATTCCTTTATTGATCCCCTTGGGGAAATTCAGGCATCATAGCAGCATGGAGGGGGGAAGGGAGGTACAGGTATGAAGAGTCAAGAGTCACTTTATTGTCCCATCAGCTGGGACATTTGTCTTGGGCTTACACCCACACTGCAGCCATAAACACATACATAGAGACATTTACATTTACATTTAGTCATTTAGCTGACGCTTTTATCCAAAGCGACTTACAAGTTCTGTACGACAAGACAGCAAGAAGGGTACAACTCTATCAGCTGAGTAACAATGTTTATCAAAGTGTTGAGTGCTACAGTGTAGGTTAGTTTATTACAAGTGCATGACAGTAAGGTTAGTCACGGTTAGATTTTTTTTTTTTTTTATTATTATCATTTCAGATAATGGTTGAAGAAGTGAGTCTTTAGTCGACGACGAAAGATTGGACGGGATTCGGCTGTCCTAACTGGGGTGGGTAGTTCATTCCACCATTGTGGGGCAAGGACTGAGAATAGGCGACTTCTCTTTGATGACCCTCCCGGAGCTTGGATAGGAGTAGGTCTGAGGCGGCCAGAAGATGCAGAGCGTAGGGGTCTTGAGGGTGTGTAGTTAGAGACCATTGACCGGAGGTAGGCGGGAGCGGTTCCCGCCTACCTGTAGTTAGAGACATGACGCAACTGACTCCAAACAAAGAAGATAAGCAATATAAAAGATACAAAAAAGTACTTGCACAGCAGGATGTCTGCCAACACCACATATATATAGTATGACCAAATATCGATAATATTATGAGTAAATATCGATAATTCGATCATTGCCGGCCATTTATCTGGCGCTATTTAAAAGTTTAACTGAAAACAGAATAAAGCTATTTTTAAACCTGTTTAGTCTAGACGAGCGTGGAACTCTAAACCTCCTCCCAGAGGGCAGTAGCTCAAACTCTGCATGTAAGACATGGGAGGGGTCAGAGACTATTATATTGGCTGGCCTTAAAGTAGCCTGTTCAAAAATAGACTGCAGGGATGAGTGACCTTTCACCCCGATGATCTTCCATGCAGTCTGCATCAGACAGACCAGTTTGGACAGACAGGTTATACCAAACCAAGCTGTAATACCGTATCTGATGAGACTCTCTAATACAGACTGGTAAAAAAGTTACATAAATTTTTTTATCTACACCATGGGCATGGTAATAGTAGAACACGGTTTATATTAGATTAAATGGTATCATGGTGATACATGACTTTTACCAGGGCAGTACCGCGGTAAATTATTTATTTATTCACGGTAAAACTAAAACTAAAATTACCATCAAACTACCATCAAACTACCATAATACTGGTGCGGCTGGGTAGCGCAGTGGACTAAGCACTCGCCTATCACCGCAGAGACTCTGGGATCGAGTCCAGCTGTCAGCGGTACCTCCGGCTTGGTCAGTTGTCCCTACTAACACAATTGGCAGTGTTAGCGGGTGGGAAGCCGGTGGGGTATGTGTCCTGGTCGTTGTAAATAGCACTGCAAAAGACCAAAGCAGACTACAAAGAGTGACACGTTCAGCCGAACGCACAATTGGAGGGGGGCTCCCCACCCTCCAGAACATTTACTACAAGCGTTGCAAGGGGAAGGCTAAGAGAATTATTAAGGACTCGAGCCACCCGAACAACTGCCTCTTTGAACTGCTGCCGTCAGGCAAGCGATACAGGAGTCTCAAGGCGAGCACAGAAAGACTCAGAAGTAGCTTCTATCCCCAGGCCATCAGGCTGCTAAACGAACAATGAATGAACACTACACAACAACAACCACCAAACACACATAGCACACACATCCACACGCACACACTCACTTTAAACAAACACACTGTAGCACCCACTACACACACTTTATAGCACACACCCACTTTAAACAAACACACTGTAGCACCCACTCCCCACACTTTATATTTATGGATGAAGGATTGCACTACAACTCGTACACCTTACTGTAAATTGTACCTAAAATTGTACCTCATCCCATTTCTGCTTTGCACTAGATAGTACTGTACATTAGTACACTGCATAGTATTGTGTATTGTATATTATATGGTAACTCAGAACATTGTACATATGTCTATACCGAACAACTGTGACCTCATTTTCTTCTTCTAAATTCATGCTATATTATGTTATTATGTTATTTGATACTATCTTGTCTAGCACAGTCTCTGGAGCGTAACAGTAAGAAGCATTTTGTATGAAAGTATTCTGTACTTCTGTATGACAACTATTAAAGAACTTGAACTTGAACTTGAACTAAACTGCAACTCCTACTGGTCGGTCGGGGCGCCTGTTCAGCAGGGAGGGGATCTGGGGGAAATAGCATGAACCTCTGCACGCGTTACCTTCTCCCAGTGAAACTCCTCGCTGTCAGGTGAAAAGAAGCGGCTGGCGACTCCACATGTATCGGAGGAGGCATGTGGTAGTTCTACACCCTCCCCAGGCCGACAGTGGGGCAATGCGCGCAACGACCAGGAAGGGAATTGGCATAATGACTAAATTGGGATGGGTGAAAAATACAGAAAGCCCAAAAAATAAATATATATATAGAAACTACCATGATACTGTTTTTTGTAAGGGGATCTTGTAAGGGGGTGGGTGCACAGGGGATCTTGAGGGGGAGGTACAAGGTTGACAGTAAACGACACAAGATGTGCTTTATACGTACCAGTGGTTCTCAGCCTCTTTCAGGCAGAGGACCCCCAAAGTAATACACATCCGACTGCGGACCCCCGTTTTTTTTTTTTTTTTTTTTTGTCTCAGGGATCCCCCCCATCTGAGAAGATTTTGGTTGTTGGAATTAAGTCCAGAATTCCATATAGTTGAGATAACAGTGAAACCTATTTCAGTGAATGAAATGTTAAAATGAACTACCCCCCCCCCCCCCCCCCCCCGCCTGGAACGCCCTCAAGGACACTATAGTAACTAAGGATGTTTTCTCAAGCACTGTACTCAAGTACTCAAGCTACTTGTACTTTATATGAGTGTTTTAATTTTTGGGAATGTTATACTTTTACTCCACTACATTTCAAAGGAGATACTGTAATTTTTACTCCACTACATTTATCTGAACCCATCGGTTACTAGTTACTTTGAAGAAAAAGATTTTGCATAGAAAACATGGCAAAAATGTATGAAGATTATTATATACTTTCACATTTGAAGCCTGTCAACTTCAAGATGACTTAATCAGAGCAGCAGGACTGGACCACATACCACTTTAACATAACCTTTAATCAGAGCAGCATGACTGGACCACATACCACTTTTACATCACTTTTAATCAGAGTAGCATAACTAGACCCAGTGGCGGCTGGTGGTATGTGGTCCAGTTATGCTGCTCTGATTAAAGGTGATGTCAAAGTGGTATGTGGTCCAGTCATGCTGCTCTGATTAAAGGTGATGTCAAAGTGGTATGTGGTCTAGTAGTCTAGACTCTGGACCACATACCACTTTACATGACCTTTAGAGGTCAATAGATTGAGGCTTGAATGCTCCCAAGCACTGGAATACACAAACAGCATGTAGAACGCATACTTTTACAAGATACATAAGTACATCCAATATCAAATACTTCTCTACTTTTACTTAAGTATAATTTGAATGCAGGGCTTTTACTTTGACCAATTACTCATTTATCTGGGTATTTTACTTTTACATAAGTAAAGGAGCTGTGTTACTTCTTTCACCACTGTCAATAAAACTGAGTGTGACACACATTAATACTCCTTCCACAGCTGCTAGCAGGGTCAGCTATCTATGGGTAACAGACAACAGTACTGTATATTTGCATATCGTATATGTCACAAATGTAACAGTACTATACCTGTATCATGTATGTCCCTATGCCATAAATGTCATGATGTCATGTATGTTGTGTATGTCATAAATGTCACTATGACTTTTAAATGGGGGACCCTGATGCAAACAAGACAAATGTCTTTCTTGATTGATTGATTGATTGATTGATTGATTGAAAATTGTATTAACAGATTGCAGAATGGGTAAAATACAGTACAGCTCAATACACACAATTGTTAAGGGGATGCAGACCAGAGAAATACTTTCGTCTTGTTTACATCAGGGTCCCCCATTTTCAATTCATCATAACATATATGACATACATGACATACAGATAGACAGTACTGCTACATCTATACATTTATGACATACAAGATTTACAAATACAGTACTGTTTGTGATACAAAAAGAGTTAAAAAAAGAAAGAGAAAAGAAGAGAGTATAAACATTTGACGAAGAAACTGTACATTGGAGGAGGTGAGGGGGGGTTGGGTATAGGTGGGGAGGGGGTAACTGTACATTGGAGGTGGTTGGGGTGGGGGGGATGGGTAGGCGGGGGGGGGGGGGGGTTGGGGTAACTGTACATTGGATTATCGACCTAACCTTACTTGGTCCAAGAAGAGGGTCTTGTGTATTGCTGGGTTAGGACATTTACTGTACATTGGAGGGGGTTGTGTTAGGATATTTACAGGGGCCAGTTTCGTCTCCCGTAGGTGCTCCTTGAGAGAGTGGTTTTAAAAGTGGGTAGTGAGTGATTCTCTGGTCTGCATCCCCTTAATTGAGCCATACTGTATTATTGTACCCATTCTGCAATCTGTTAATAAAGTTTTCATTCATTCATTCATTCAGCATCGAGCGATTGATTGGAGGAAGTTAGGCTACTCTCTGTCTGCTGGTTGGTCCGCCGCATTTGGCTCAGTGTGGGATTCAACCCAATCGCACGATCGCGAAGTTCAGCTGCGGAAGAGAGTGATGAGAAGGAGGAGGAGATGCTCCAAGTTAGCAGCTAACCTTATTATATAGATCAGCCTGTTCATTATTAATGTGGATCAATATAGACCAGCAACATGGACCCCCGTCGTAAACCAACGGAGCACAAAACAACAACACCACCAGCCGTTGTCGTTGCCGTCGTGTTGTTGTTGGCGTCGTGTCGTGTGGGACCGGCGTGTTGTTTCGGACAGAACCAGGACAGCGAGTTCACGTTCCTCCTGCCGGCCGGGAGGATCGAGTGCTTCTTCCAAACGGCTGCGAGGAACGGCTCGATGGAGGTCGAATATCAGGTGACGTTATTAGGCTCAATTATTATGTATTATAGACCAGACCACGGCACTTCTGGAGCTCATGGGGGGAAAGAGGGCGAATTGTTTCATGTTGAGCCAGTCGTTTCAATGTGAACGCGCCCCCTTTCCCCCACGACGAGCTCAACATACCGGACGTGTGTTGCGGTAGTCTATGGTGTGTGTGGCCGCCATACTGTTGATTATCATTACAGTACTATTGATTGATTGATTGACAATTGTATTAACAGATTGCAGAATGGGTACAGTAGTACAGTACAGCTCAATACACACAACAATTGTTAAGGGGATGCAGACCGGTTACAGTGGGTGACAATATTATCACAAGGAAAGATGAAATTACCTACCTGGGTTCCATCCTAGAGGCTAATCTTTCCTGTGACAAAATGGCATCCAATGTAATAAAAAAAGTCAACCAACGAACGCGTTTCTTGTACCGGATCTCCTCACTGGTAAACAAGAATACCCTGAAGACTCTGGCAGGAGCACTCATTCAAGCCAGGGTACTACGACTATGCTTGCACCTCATGGTACCAAAGCACCTCAAAGGCACTAAAAAACAAATTACAAACATCTCAAAACAAGCTAGTCAGACTACTACTTGACCTGACTCCTAGTATTGTATATTAGTACACTGCACAGTATTGTATATTGTATGGTAACTACGTCTACGAACATTGTACATATGTCTAAACTGAACACTGTGACCTATTTTTTTTCTTCTAATTTTTACTATGTTTTTATTTCATACTTATCTTGTCATGCACAGTCTCTGGAGCGCAACAGTAAGAAGCATTTTGTACAAAAGTATTCTGTACTTCTGTATGACAACTATTAAAGAAACTTGAAACTTGAGAACCCACCTCACCCCTGCCCACTTTGACAACCTAGGATGGCTTAGAGTAGACGACAGAGTACAGCAACTTCTTCTTCTTCTTCTTATTGAGGTTTAACGGCGGCCGACCACTTGTTAGGGTATGTGCCGCCATCTACTGGTATCCTTTACCTCCTACAAAACCCAATTCCCCTCACCTTCTTGGAGTGCAACTAACGCTGCTACTTCCCAATTGAGCCCCCCTCTGCGAGACACTCCTTGCCCCCTGCTGCCTGACTCTGTACACCTTGGTCACCCGCTGCCCCCTTATTCAATTCCTTAACCACCTCCTCCAATGTCAGACCTTCCATACCCAGATGTTGAACCGCTATCCTAACAATCATCTTTGTTCTATCTGTTCTACCCTCAATCTTTGCCGCAGTATTAATTACCCCTGCCACGAAGCCCACAATACTCAATTTCTCCTCCCACACCCTCTCTCTATCCTCCTGCCCTACCCTTTCTGCCAACTGCCCTTCTACAAACCCCTGCACCCTAACTTGACTTCCTTGTCCCACCCTCCTAGCCGCCTCTGCATACGACAACTTACCCTCCCTTCTAACACTCTGAACCACTACCTCCCTCTTCATCACCTCACACCCCCTAAACGCTACACTATGCTCCCCTCCACAACTACAACACCATAGCTTCACTCCCTCTCCACACTTCCCATAGTCATGCTCCCCGCCACACCTAGCACACCTCTGTCCCTTCCTACATGAAACTGCTATATGACCAAATTCCTGGCACCTGTAACATCTCAGAGGACTCTGAACAAATTCCCTAACCCTATACACCCCACTCCCTACATACACCTTACTTGGAACAACCTCACCTTCAAACTTAATCACAACCGTCTCCGTCACTACCCTATCTGCCCCCCTCTTCATCCTTTCTGCACCATTAACTTTCCCATTACGCACATCTCTCCCCAACTCTTCCACCAGCTGCTCTACGCTAACCTCCACCGAAACCCCAGCTATCACCCCCTTACATCCCCCCTCCCTCTTCTCCCCTACTCTCACAACCTTAATTATACCCACCCCTCCAATGCTCCTCATCTTCCCAGCCCTCTCCACCTGATCCACACTAACACACCCTACGGCCAGATTCCCATCCTCCAAAACTCTCGCATACCTTACCTCCCCTAATTGCTTACCTATGAGTTTGGGCAACTCGAAAAATCCTAATTTCCGCACTCCCCCCTTCCCCTCAAACCTAACCACTATATGAATCACTTCTGCAACACCATTACCTACACCCTCGCCTTCTGACCCACTCGAGCTATCTCCCCTACCCTTCTTCCTTTTTATCCCCTTCCCACTGTCCCTGCTCCTCTTCTCCACCTTACTCCACCCTTCTCCCCCGCTCTCACCCCCCTCCATACTTTCACCATCTGACTCCCTTCCCCTGTCACTACCATCCCCGTCCCTACCGACACCTCCCTCGCTCTCACTACCCGCCCCAGCTCCCAGCGGCGAAAGCAGTTCATCATGGATCAGCAAGGCGGCCACATCCACCTCCTCGTAACCGATAAAGCCGTCTAACACGACCCGGCACTTTTCACCGTCGATCCAGGAAACAACCCCCGGGTACCTCGCGCCTTCCCCCGAAATGTCAGCTATACAACGGGATCCCACCCTCCACTCCGGTGCCGCCTCCACTTCTCCGCACAACTTTCTGTCATCAACTTCCAAACTCCGCGCCAGTATCCTCTCGTCTATGCTCTCGTCCATCCGCCGACACACTTCCTCCCAATCCTCAGACCCTCCCCCGCCCTGCTTCGACTCCGCTTCCTCTCTCCGAGCGACCGGGTCCAACCCTCCTCCGTGCCTTCCTCCTCTCACCGACGCCATTACACTTCCGCCCAGTACAGCAACTTGCAATGGGCCTGGTCTACAAGATACACTACACGACCAAGGTACCCATGTACATGTCAAAATACTTCCCAAAGGTCAGTGAATACCACGATCACAACACCAGAGGGAGCTCCACAAATCATGTAAAACCCAGATTCGGCTCAAACAAGGGACTAAACACGTTTCGCAATTATGCCACATCAATGTGGAACGCCCTACCTAAAGCTGTAAAGGAATGTGAATCACTACCCACTTTCAAAAACACCTACGTGAGACTGCAATTCGAAACTGGCCCCTACAAATGTCCTAACCTAGTTGTACAGTAAATGACCAAGTAAGGCTTTGTCAGTATTCCAATGTACAGTGTAAAATGTGTGTGTCCCCCCTACCCAACCCCCCCCCCCCCCCCACCTCCAATGTACAGCCCTCACCCAACCCACCCAAGCCCACCCCACCCATCCAACCTCCTCCAATGTACAGTTTCTACGCCAAATGTATATACACTCCTTTTCTGGACACTTTTGTATCACAAACAGTACTGTATTTGCAAATCTGATATGTCATAAATGTATAGATGTAGCAGTACTGTCTATCTGTATGTCATGTATGTCATATATGTTATGATGAATTGAAAATGGGGGACCCTGATGTAAACAAGACGAAAGTCTTTCTCTGGTCTGCATCCCCTTAACAATTGTATGTATTGAGCTGTACTGTACTGTACCCATTCTGCAATCTGTTAATAAACTTTTCAATCAATCAATCAAACCAGAGAAAGACTTTCGTCTTGTTTACATCAGGGTCCCCCATTTTCAATTCATCATAACATACATGACATACAGATAGACAGTACTGCTACATCTATACATTTATGACATACCAGATTTACAAATACAGTACTGTTTGTGATACAAAAAGAGTAAAAAAAAAACGAGTATTACATTTGACAAATAAACTGTACATTGGAGGGGGGGGGGGCACTGTACATTGGAGGTGGGTGGGTGGGGTGGGGTCTCTTAACTAAGAGCATATCGAGTAATGTTTGTCTGCCGTCGGTTTAGCTTAATCCAAAAGGCACAATGTAAGTTGTTATTATGTATGGGACAGATCTGGTATGTCATAAATGTATAGATGTAGCAGTACTGTCTACCTGTATGTCATGTTTGTCATTATATGTTATGATGAATTGAAAATGGGGGACCCTGATGTAAACAAGACGAACATCTTTCTCTGGTCTGCATCCCCTTAACAATTGTGTGTATTGAGCTGTACTGTAGTCGTGTGTACCCATTCTGCAATCTGTTAATACAATTTTCAATCAATCAATCAAAGTTGTCCTTGCTGCTGGAGTGCTGGGTTCTAACGTTTCTACTAGCCCACACCACCAACGACTAACGTTACTTCCGCATTATGCATCATTTGATAAGCTACTAGCTAGCTAGTGTATATCTATCTAGAGCAGTAGGGTGACAATACTCCCAGAGGTTTGCGAAGAGAGCAGCCATGGGGATCAAATTGGAGCTCGCTTCTGCATCCTGTGGATGCGTTAGCAATGGAGGAGTTTTAAACGTCTTTATTGTTTTGTCTGTGCTGTTATTGTGTGATGTAACGTTACTGTAAAGGTGTCAGTGCTTGTAGTGGCCCTGCCTCCACATCCTTGTCCAGCATGTTTGTTTAGAGGGAGAGTCTCCGCTTGAGTTGAGTTGACTCTTTATTTGAGGTTAACTTCACTTCAGTCCATAGTTGTTCTACAGACCCACTGTACAACTAGGTTGACCACTGTTGACTTTGTCAGAATGACCTCTTGGAGCTTACCAGATAGGCTCTTCTTATCACTCTTCAGGAAATGACCCTACTACTACTCATTCAGCATGGAATAAAAAACAGTTAAAAAACAGACTAATCGACAAAGAACGTCATTGTTGACTAAAACCAAACCGTTGTGCCTTAGTGCATTGCAAGGTGTTTGTCGGCCATGCATGGCTTATTGTCAGTTTCTGAAGAGAACATTGTGTCTGCTGGTGCTGACGACTAACGAGCTCGCGTGTCTGTCCAGGTGATCGCGGGGGCAGGCATGGACGTGGACTTCACCATCTACTCGCCCGCAGGCTTCCAGCACGTCTCCGAGTTCCGCCGCTCCGACGGAGTCCACATGTTGGTGCTGCCTCCTCTCTGCTCTCAGACCTTGTAGAACCTTGTAGAACCCGCTTGGATTCAAACACGGGCCCCCCTCACGGGAAACTTGCCAACATCTGCCAGTCAACCAAAGGGAAATCTAGCACCGAAATGTCCTGATGTAAAAAAATAAATGGGGTTCAGAGAGAAAAAATCTGTAATGTTACCAAAATGACTTTAATAATTTCTGGCTGTCATTTGGAAATTAACAATTGTCTTTTACTGGTGGTTTTTGGCACATAACCTACTGTAAAAGCCAGGCAGGCACTATTACTATATCACATGCAGTTGTTATTGTGACTGGATTTTTGTCACCCTGTGGAATTAAACATCATGTATGCATTAGTTAACTTACAACATTAACACACAATTTATGCAGGTCTTATTTCGGGCGTCACAGGGATTTTCTAACCTGAATATGGGGTCTCCTGGCAACAATGCTTGGGAACCTCTGATCTACATTGTTTTGGGAGGTTTGATTCGAAAACACTACGTATCCTTTTTGGGAAACAATTGACCCATTTTAAGCCCCGCCATCTTTTCCTTGATCCTCCAATCACAAACGGTGCTTCCCTCGGGGCAAACTTTGCAAGGAAAGAAGGCGGGGCTTGAGATAGGTCAAAATTGTATTATGCGTTAGTCATTACTCAATGTACAGGTGATTGCATATTTTTTGGCGGTTGGTGTTGTGGTTCTGAAGTTCTGAAGATACAGTAGTTGTTGATTTCAATTTTGTTTCATAGTGAGTTATTATACCAGCAATCAGTTTGTCAGGAGCAGGTGATGCCTTCTTTGGATGAAAAACCTTTAATTTGTCCCTTGCTCAGGGTGGATCCCACTGAAGACGGGGACTACCAGATCTGCTTTGACAACAGCTTCAGCCGCTTCTCAGAGAAGATGGTGTTCTTCGAGGTCATCATCGAGGGACAAGGAGGAGACGTGGGCACGGACGACGAGTGGGCGGGGCTAGAAGAGCCCGAAGGCAACCTATTGGAGTACAAGCTGGACGACATCCGGGTGAGAAGCGGCCTCCTCTCTCGGCTTACATGAGGAAATTAATTCGGAGGAAGTCAAATTCATTTCACCGTAGTTTCTGTCCACATGTTAACCCTTTGGTTGCCGTTCACGAGAATTCTTGTTTCTGTGGCCCAATGGTTGAGTGCCGAAAAACGAAGATTCTCGTTTCTGGGTCGTTATTTCTTTTATTCGCTATTGCCGTTCATAATCCGTCGAGGCACCTTGTGCAGGCTGTCCGTCCTGAATGGGTCTGAGATTGCAAACATCCAATACCGCCGCCTAACGCCTTGCGGCGTGTGGCTTGTTGTCTGGGCCGAGCTGCGGCGTGGGGGTGGGGTCTAAACACTCGGGCAAGACAAGCGGTTACCACAGTTGCATCAACAAGGTTTCCCCCCCCCTGTTCATGTTTAATGCTGGATTACGTTGGAAACATGATCGCGATTACTACTTGGAATTAGGGCTGGGCGATATGGCCTAAATATGATATCACGATATTTTCTGACCTTTCGGCGATACACGATATGCATCACGATGTTTTTCTTTTTTTCCCCAAACAATTCATTATGAGGCTTACCAAGACAGTATTTGAGTTTGCAAGCTAACATTAAAGACAAAATAAAATACCCATGCATTTAGCATTTTTATATTATATATTAGATTTAGATTATTGGATTATTAGATTATATATTGCATATATTTAGCAACGAGATATTATATGATTTAGATATGAAATATGATTAATTGAAAATGGGGGACCCTGATGTAAACAAGACGAAAGTCTTTCTCTGGTCTGCATCCTCCAGTCCACTGTTGACTGTTGTTGTATTGAGCTGTACTGTATTGTACCCATGCTGCAATCTGTTAATAACGTTCTCATTCATTCAGTCGGCAAACAGAATCATTTTGATTGACAGTCGCGTCTGACAATTACGTCACATCGCTTGCACCCGCCCTGCTGTTCTTAGCACCAATCGGCAAGCGCGTATTCATTTTTTACTTCCGCCATTGGAGAGCTCAATGACAATAACAATGGTAGCTCGCCGCGGCCGACGTTTAGCTTTTAGCTCCGCAGAAGGACTAAACGACTGGAGGCATAATGATTTTACTGCAACGGATGTTATAATAAAAGCCTTTCCATACATCTGTCTGATTGAAAACTTTATTAACAGACCGCAGAATGGGCACAACTGAGTCAGCACGGGCTGAGATATGAACGACTAACGCTTGCTATATCTAGGTCGACCTCGGTCGTTGCTATGTAAATACGCTGATGTTATTGAAAGTGTAACTATATAACGTTAATGCCACAAAACGAATGCCTTTGTTATCATAAGTAGTAACTTTTGATGCAGTAGTGTGTGTGTGGGGCGGCGCTGTTCAAAAGTGTCAACGTGTGGACCAGATTGACGCGACACAAGCCTCTTGGTCAAAACATCACGATATCCACGATACGTTTAAAAAGTGTATCGTTAATGAACTGTACCCGATATTTATATAATATCGTCATATCGCCCAGCCCTACTTGGAATGGCGATCAGATAATTGGATTATTCTTTGTGCAGTACATCATAGACACGGTAAGGGCTATATATTATCAATCTTGCGTTGATCCGATAATTTCCCCCCCACGATCGGAGTGGGTGTCTGTGCCGTGGTGTGTGTGTGGGGTGTCCCGTTGGTTGCGATCAAAGTACGGAGGGGCGGCTTTCCCTCCCCCCCTTTCATGCATCCATGATGAAACATAATACAGATAATCTAGCGTTGATCTCAGATTGATTATTGATCCAGGCGAGGAATGGCACGATTTATAGTGAAATGCAGTAAAGCGCGGTTTGGCTCCATTTCCTGGGACATAATCGCTCTGGAACAATGCTTGTATTCACCACGGTATAAAACGAAAATTTATGGATGAAAAAAATTCTGTTTTTTGCATGTTGACCGGATTAAACTCACTGACAATCGACTCTGTTATTAGATCCATAGCTATAATATTTAATATAGTTTTAGCACTGCAAACACCGGCATTTATCCCCATTGAACAAAGCGCTGACTCAAGGCCCACAGCGCCCTCTGGTGAACGGCACTGGATGTGTTAAGAGAAAAGTCACTGTTGTAGTGCTGTGACATCACTGTTGTAGTGCTGTGACATCACTGTTGTAGTGCTGTGACATCACTGTTGTAGTGCTGTGACATCACTGTTGTAGTGCTCTGAGGGCTTTTTTTGGAATTCGAAGCTTCGGGGCCGAGATTCGATTTTAATTCAAAGCTTTGAGCCAATTTTTTTTTAAATAATTATAAATTATAAAAAAAATAATAATTTGGGACTTGTACAGCACTTTGTTCAACTTTGTCAGTGATGTAAAGTTTAAACCTTTTAAAATCTTAGACAAACAAAACACTTTGCTTTCATGAAATATTGTAAGCCGTCATTTGAGGCTTTATAAAAGCAGCACAATGAACAAATCTGTCAGTGCAGAGTCCGACCTCATCTTAAATAACAAACAGCATTGCTTGTTGTAGTTAACAAAGAGAGGAAGAGTTGATTTTGCAAAAAAAATAAATATAATAATAATCTTTAAAATTATTTTTATATATTCAAATTCTATTTTCAGATTCCAATCCCATGCCCATCTAACGAAGCTTCGAAGTATTTAAGACAGCCCTAGACATCCACTGTTGTAGTGCTGTGACACCACGGTTCATTTGGGATTGAATTCCTTGTTTTCAAATCTGACTGATTTACGTTATGGCATTTGAACGTATGAAATGGCTGATCACCACTTTAATTTAATTCTGAGTGGTTTGGTGTTCCCGGTAAAAAATGGCCACCATAGGAAATGAATGGGTGACACCCACACACACTCACACACCCACCCACACACACACATACACACACCCACCCACCCACACGCACATACACACCCACCCACACACATACACACCCACCCACACACACACACATACACACCCACCCACACACACACCCGCCCACACACATACACACCCACCCACACACACACACACCCACCCACACCCACCCACACATACACACCCACCCACACACATACACACACCCACACATACACACCCACCCACACACACACATACACACCCACCCACACATGCATACACACCCACACACACACACCCACCCACAGACATACACACACCCACCCACACACACCCACCCACACATACACACCCACCCACACACACACACACACGCATACACACCCACCCACACATACACACCCACCCACAGATGTATGTAAACAATTGGGAACTTCCTGGTTCTATACAAGGCTAATATATTGGAGGCTAAGTCACCCAGTGGAAGATGGGGCCACAGCCGCATGCTGTATGCAACATGACGGTTGTGGCATCTCCTTTTCACCACTTCCTGTCCTAAGTTCCGCTCCACCGAGGATCACTCTGGAGGAAAAGCGTCTGCTGAATATACCTAAAATGTAAAAATGGAGTTATGATCTTTTTTGTGCCCCCCCCCCCCCCACCACCACCAGGAATCCATGGACTCGGTGCACCGGCGGCTGGAGAGGAGTTACCAGATGCAGATGGTGCTGCGGGCCTTCGAGGCGCGAGACCGGAACCTGGTGGAGGACAACCTGTGGAAGGTCTCCTTCTGGTCCTGCGCCAGTCTGCTGGTCATGATGTGTGTGGCGCTCACTCAGGTAATTCTCCATTTAAGGCCTTATTATTATTATTATTATTATTATTATTATTATTATTATTATTATTATTATTATTATTATTTATTAAAAAGTTACATTTCATTTGCACAGGTATTCTTTTTTTTTTGGAGGGCGGGCGGGGGGGGGGGGGGGGGTGGCATACTGAGATGAAATCGTATTAATAAATATATAAAAAAAAAATTGTTCAAGTCGTGTTTTTTGCGGGGCTACCGGGAGCTTGGTGCGTCTGGCGATGTGTCGCTATGTGTTTTTCTTCCTAGTATGGTTGTGAAATGAAATGTATGTGGTATTAAGCAAGTCTTAAATTGAACTCTATGAGCTCTCGGATGGTGTCGGTAACGTGCTCATCATGAAATAACTGGTCTATGAGCTCTCGGATGCCGTCGGTAAGGCCCATCGGAGCCCATATCCAAGTTTAATTGGACAAACATTCAAAACAAGCTAGGAAGAAATGGTTGGCATCTACTGATTCCTTGCAGTCTATAGATTCTTATGTTACTGCTATTTTTGTTCGAGTGTTAAAATCGAGCCTTTGAAAGATGGTAATGTTAGTCACATACTGTATATTAGTCGACCCCTTATTTGCACATCATTATTCTTACCGTTTCATGGCTGCCTGGATAAGCTTGCCTCCTGGGAAACTCCCCTCAGGCTTATACAACTTTATTCATCTTTGTTTATCTATCCATTTGCAGGTCTATACCGTCCGGAAGCTATTTGAGGACAAGAGGAGGGTGTGCACATAGAGACGAGCAGCAGTCGGCAAATGAAGACGGGAAGGGAAGGAGAAGAAGATCCAAGGACAAGACGTACTGGTAGTTTGCCCGGTTGTCCCGTACCGATCAAGCACTCCACGACCGTTCATTTTCTCTGTCTAGAATCTCAAAAGACTTGGTCTACATGTGGGCAGTAGACCTACATCAGCACTTCGACGTTCTCGGGAGGATATTAAAGGAATAGTTAAAACTTTGTCTAAAGATTGAAATGCACACGAGTGAAGATGTGAGCCATGCCATTCCGACTCCCTATGGTATCTATGGTAACTCGGAACATCTCGGAGCACGTTGACCCCATTCTGACTCCCTACGGTGACTCTGAACATATCGGACCATGTCGATCACAAGAGATCACATGGCGTTCTGGTTATTTCGGTCTCTCCACAAAGCTCTGACGGCAGTAGAAATTATTAGCAATGCTAGTGACTCTGGGAAAATCAAACGTAGCGTTAACTTCCTAACCGTTTGGCAAAATGTGTTACCTGTAGGGTTGTCTGATATTATTGGCCTATCGATATTGGCATTAAAATGTGATATCGGAAATTATCTGTATCGGTTTTCAAAAAAAATAAAAAAAATTTTTACATTTATTTACCCAGGCAAGCAAGTAAGAACAAATTCAGATTTTATTTATTGTCAAAAGTATGCATAATGTTGTGTTAATTCCACAACAAGATATATGTAATGTTAATTACCTGAAATTATTCAGTTTTTTGGGGGGGGAAACCCTGCATATATCGATATCTATATCGGTAAAAAAGCCAATATCGAACATCCCTAGTTACCTGTATAAAAAAATATCTAATTCCCCCAGATACTCGCTAAGGTGCGTCACCGACTCCACCGGCACCGCTCACCGTTTCTACATCCCCATAATCTCAAAGAGCAGAACACTGGCGACGGTGGGTCTGAATTAGATTGACTCCCGGTTTGTGACAAATCAGATCAGGCTTCTTAAACGAAGTGAACTGTTCCCTTTTTTAAATTGGATGTTGTTTGTTTTTATTCGCCCGTTGAGTTATTTGGGTGAGAATACGTCACCCAATCATAATAGGTCGCCAAATAGTAAAGAGCTGGAGGACGTTCCAGTCAGTCATTTGATTTCAGTTCACTTAGTGCCTTAAGTGCCACAGTTGAATAACAAAAAAAGATTATAATATGTTGTTCGTGCTTCCAAATGTTCTTCCCGTCTCAAGGCCAACCTGGCGTCCGGCAGTGTATTCGGGTCTCTTCCTAAACCCTTTTCAATCGGTAGATCTTGTTTACACGCAGACAAAGTGTCGGTTCAGCCGCACGTCAACTCAAGTTACAGTTAAAGTTACAGAACTCGTAGAGTGTTTACCATTTGTCTGTCGTTTTGGGTTCAACTCGCAAGTTGTCAATTCTACCAGTTTACAACGACTACCTGAATGACCAGGTTCCTGCTGGATTCACTCTTCCTGGCAGCGTGACGTGTCTCTGTCCGTTGGTCCTGAGAGTAGCAGAGCCTGAATATTTGACGAATATTTAATTTGTTGGTTACTGATTTCGTAACGTGCCAGTAAGATTCTGTGTAAGTATAAAGTGACGGAGGATGCGGTAGCACACGGAGAGAGAGAGCTATTGTGAATACAGTGAAATCCAGATTTACGTATGTTAATAATAATTAAATACAGATGTCCGTCAGGAGTAATTATAGTTCGGACAGATGTTGAAATGCCGTGTGGTGTGTGTGTGTGTGCATGCGTTTGTTTGTGGTACAGAGAAAGCCATGTGGTTGATTCTTTCTCTCGGGTAGTGTAGTGGACGTGAACGTTTACTGTGTTTGACGTTTTGATTGTACTCAGAACAACGGAGCCATAATAATTTTTGCATAGAAGGGACTATCAACACAGTTGTACATGAATCATTCAAAATCCTTTTTTCACGGCAGCCATTGCTTTTAATAAATGCATTTTACACATTAAAAAAAAATATATAAATGACTTGGGAGTGTTGTTCTTCATTGAGCCGTTGAACCCGGAATAAATGGAACTGTTTACATTTGCTTTATTGATCATGATATTTAATGGATGTGGTTATCATTACATTAGTGAACATGCAAATTTATTTGAAAACGGCAAAGAAGTTTATACGTTTAGGGATCATCGTCTGTGGTCATTTGGTATGTGTGTGTGTGATAAACACCACCAGTATGAAATACCTGTAATGGGTTCCATCAATTGGTAATTCCAAGACGGTAGTACATTTACATTTTGTCATTTAGCTGACACTTTATCCAAAGCTACTTACAAGTCCTGTACGACTCTTTCATGTTCATCAGTGTTGAAACTTGGGCGCTGCAGTGTTGAGTGCATAGTAGTAGACATAATAGTATAGTAGGTAGTAGCCTAATATAGGCCAAGAAGATTATTTAGTGGAAAATTGCATTATAGTAGGAGGTTCTTTTTTCCTCTTCATTTCAGATATTGATATAGTCGACGGCGAAAGATGTCAGGTTTCAGCTGTCCTAGCTGTGGTGGGAAGTTCGTTCCACCATAGGAAGGTCTAGTGGTTGGTTACGTCATTGCTGTTTCCAGCACAGTCCACCTCGCTTCAAATTGCAATGTATTTCCAATGGACACATTTCTAAATCGTCTTGTTTATGTGTATTCATCCACAATCTATAGCTCAACATGAAACGATTAGCAATTAATTGTAAAATAATTACGTATAATTTTATTTCAACCAAAAATGCTTAAACAATAATGTGCAAAATGGAAAGCTTGCCAATGTTCATGAGGCAGAATTATTACAATAGCCGATAATAAATGTTCCCAATGATAAATCCCTATAGGGCCTACGGGTGGACCGCACGGGAAACTAAAGTGACTTCAGACTACACCTCCCTATTGTGAAGCAAGGACTCAGAATAGGTGGCTTCTCTTTGATGACCCTCCCAGAACTCTGATAGGAGTGGGTCTGAGGAGGCCGGAAGATGTCGAGCAGAGGGGTCTTGAGGGTGTGTAGTTGGAGACCATTGACCGGAGGTAGGAGGGAGCCGTTGCCTTCACTGCGCTATATGCCAGGTGAAAGACCTTGAAGCGTATTTGTGAGGCAATGGGGAGCCAGTGCAGCTCTAAGGAGTGGGGTAACGTGGGCTGACTTTGGTAGGTCAAAATATGGCACAAATGAATGGAAGTGGATAAGGACCACTAGCCTAGCTTAAAACTCCGGGGGAGGTGTTTTTGGCCTACAGCTAGGCTAGCTGGTCCATATCCTCTTTCATTCATTTGTGCTAAGCTAGGCTAGCTTGCAGCTGGATAGCTCTCTACTGAACGCACAGATAGGAAATTGGTATCCATCTTCTTGTCTGACTGGAGAAGACGGCATTTCCCATAATGTTGGAGTGTTCCTTAACCCATTCAGTGCCAACCACGAGATTAGTCGGGTTAACTCGCCATGTGTTGAGTGCCAAGACCCGAGAAAACTCTGGTTTTAATCGTTATTTCTTTTATTAGCAATATCCATTCATCCAGCCTGACGTTATCATTGGGAATGGGTCTGAGCTCGAAAAGGGCAGATACCGCCGCCTATCGTCTCCCGGATGGTATTGCACATCATTGGATTGGGTGGGACTGTGCATCAGAAAAAAATTCCGGTCCCGGGGTTTCCCTTCTCGGGCAAGTAGTAGCTGTTACCACATTCACTGGGGAGGCTCGGAGCACCGTCGATTATGTGTTTGTGCTATAACGTTGGATCAATAAACGCGATCAATATTTGGAATGGCGATCAGGAATTGGATTAATCTTTTTGCAGAACATCTGATGTGAGGTAAGGACTCTATTTTACCAGTCTTGGGTTAATCAGATGTTTTTTTCTCTGCCATCGCAGTGTGTGTGTGCACGTAACGTTAGCGCTGACCACGGCATGGATAATAGATTTTTCAACCCTCTGTCTAGCGTGCATAAGTACACATAATACTATCGATAATCTAGCGTTTATTTGAAAACGATTCATAAATCAGCCGAAAAATGACGTGTTTTGTGTATTCCAGTAAAGGGCGATTATCGAGGAATTTCTCTGGAATTACTAGACATCTCCAAAACTATACTCGTATTCAAAACGGTATAAAACGGAAATGTACCAATGAAAAAACAATCCGTTTTGTACATGTTTGATTGCAAGCAAGTCATTGATAAGCGAGGGGTGTTTTAGACCCATAGCCATAATTTAAGATATAGTTTAAGCTTCACAAATTTCCCCATCCTCCCATTGACTTCCTTATTGGCACACTAGCCCTAATATGGTCAAAGGGGCGTGGCTCTGAATGAGTTAAACAACACTAATGTGCTTGTAAATATCTTACCAGTATGAAGCATACAATTATATAATAGACAGGAAAACACAAGCAGCTAGCCAAGGAGCAAAACCATTTCACTTTAATGGAGGAAAAGTATTATATTTTATTATCATTATTATGGGCTGATTTCATTATATTTTTATGATAAATGTCATATTTCTGACACTGACTTTCTTTAGTTTGGAGAAAAATTCCAAGGTGCACATGAACTTTTTTCAAATCAGTTGAGAACCACGTTATGTACATTCTTAAAGGCAAAACAAAAACACCTTCAAAAAACCCAACGCACTTAAGTCTAAATTAAAGTTACGTTTGCCAGAGAACCCAAGACCAACCCACAAGTCCAAAACACCACTTCCTCTACTCTCTTTAAGACATGGTGGCTCCTCACTGCAGGGACAACAAATAAACCCTCTTCTGTGAGAACATTTTTAAACTTAAATAAAAATCGGTTATCCGCCTTTATCCATATTTACTGCAAGCACAAATGCAGGACAATTACTGTACAATAACCCCATGCATTATGATATATGAATCCACATAAAAGTAATATTTAAATGAGCAGAGCTACACAACAGGTACTGAAAGCGATACTGGGGGGAAAGGAATGAAGACGCCAGCCTCCACTTCTGCAAAAGTCCAGCCCGTGGCTACATCAGGCGCTGCGCGTCAAATGTGTTGTTGTGGTCTCAGCCAGTCCTGTGTACATAACAGTGACCTCACCCAGTGGCTAGGACATCCGAGTGACCTCACCCAGTGGCTAGGACATCCGAGTGACCTCACCCAGTGGCTAGGACATCCGAGTGACCTCACGCAGTGGCTAGGACATCCGAGTGACCTCACGCAGTGGCTAGGACATCCGAGTGACCTCACCCAGTGGCTAGGAAATCCGAGTAACCTCACCCAGTGGCTAGGACATCCGAGTGACCTCACCCAGTGGCTAGGACATCCGAGTGACCTCACCCAGTGGCTAGGACATCCGAGTGACCTCACCCAGTGGCTAGGACATCCGAGTGACCTCACGCAGTGGCTAGGACATCCGAGTGACCTCTCACCAATGGCTAGGACATCCGAGTGACCTCTCACCAATGGCTAGGACATCCGAGTGACCTCTCACCAATGGCTAGGACATCCGACTGACCTCTCACCAATGGCTTGCCCGGGCAGGGATGTGGGGAGGCCGTCTGTTTGAGGAGAATGACAACATGATGAGATTTCAAATGAGTCTCTGATCGCATGTAAAACCAATAACGTCACATACACACACGGAATACAAACCAAACGGAGAGGTAGGAGAGGAGGGCCAATGGGGAGAGAGGGAGACGGAGTATAGGGAGATGGGGAGCGTACCTTCATCGTTCCTGCGGAGATCTAAAAGCCACCCCGACGGCACGGACGCCATGCCGTAGGGCGATACGTGGTTACCGTGGAAAACAGATGGCACCCTTTTTACAGCACCCCCGACCGTTTTTCTCTCGTTGGACCGCATGGGCCTGCTACAGTATCCGTTTTATTTTTGCCTTATATCTTATATCTTTTTCTCCCATCCCCCAATTTAGTCGTTATGCCAATTCCCTTCCTGGTTGTTGCGTGCATTGCCCTACTGTCAGCCTGGGGAGGGTGTAGAACTGTAGACTATCACATGCCTCCTCCGATACATGTGGAGTCGCCAGCCGCTTCTTTTCTCCCCCAGATCCTCTCCCTGCTGAATAGCGACCAGTAGGGGTCGCTGTTTGCAATGACCAGGACTCATACCCCACCGGCTCCGTAGGGATGACCAAGCCGGAGGTACCGCTGACAGCTGGATTCGAACCCAGAGTATGAGATGGATGGATGGAGGAAAAGAACTGAACAGAAATTCGAGCAGAGGAAAGAAGAGGGATATTATACCAACAAGAGAGACCACCACGCCAATTTGTTTGCACTATCCTTTTTATTTGAGTCAATGTTTTTGTAGACATCCCAGCTCGCTCCACGTTCCCTCTGCCATTCATATGACTGTTTCCTCTCATTCGTTCTCACTACGTCTTTTCAAGCAGAGATATGACAATTAAGGAAAGCTGCTGACCCAGAAGGCACTTGGATATACATATATATTTCTCAAATAATTTTATAATAATAAACAAAAAAAAAGTCACTGTGTGAGTAAGAGGAGGGAGGTGAGGTCAGACGATGTTTTGGGGAGTTGGTTGTCAGCGGAGATTCGGCTGGTCGAGGTCACCCTTAGTGAAACCCAGTATCAATGCTGTTAGTGAAGACCTCGTTGCTGTATGGTGTTTCTCTTTCTTTATGTTTTCCTGGACCATTATAGGCCAACTAACAGCCGTGGCCCATAATAGGACATGTTCTTAATCTGTCTATTGTTCTACTCATTCTATGTCTGCACTTTATGCATTGCTTTTATTTAGTCAGAAACCTGCTAATATTCTTTTATAGATTTTAATGTCTATTACAATATATATATTCTTATTTTAATAGATTTTAATGACATTACAATCTTTTTTATTTATTTAAATGTATAAAATCTTTCATAGATTATAATGACATACATCTATCTATGAGGTTTTAATATCAATTATCTGCCTATAATTATGCCAATTATATCCTCATTATGCCTATGTCTATTGTGTGTCTATATAACTGCTGTGAAGCACTTTGGGCTGTAATTCTTGTATAAAAGGTGTTCAATTATTATTATGAAAACCATTATTATTATTATTATTATTATGAAAACCATTCAAAACCGCATTCTACAACTTTAAAAATGAACGAGTGTCAATGGGAAAAACCAGCCCCGTTTTCTCAGTTCTTGAAAAGTAGATTTTAGTCGTAGAAAAGCCGTAGATTTTAGGGGGCCGGTACACAAGGTTTTCATTAGACCACGACGACCTGATACAACTCTCCCCACTTTATGAGATTATTACCAGTACGTTTAAATCCAAAGGTGAAACCAGTTTACTCAGTTGGAGTCCCACGCTGAAGAAGGACCCCGGTCTTTAAAGTGACCTGGGATGAAGGCAGCAAGCCAAGCATTGCAACTGTACATGAAAACATAAAAGACAAACTAATTCAAATGGTTACTGCTGGGTGTAACTTCACCATGATCATACATGTACCATTTGCCTCTCTGTCTGTCACAAACTGAAAATCAAAAGGTGCCATAGATAACATTTTCATGTAGAGGAATCATTTTGAACCCTTTCACTACCATACTACTGAAGGTTAACCCGTTCACTACCACACTACAAAGGGTTAACACTTTCACTACCACACTATAGACAAGTTAAGGGTTCAATAATAATACATCCACATAGCTTTTAGAAAGGTGCGAAATAAAAGCAATAGTATTATTGATTCATGGATTTATAAAAAAAAAAAAAAAGTCTGTACGGGTCCAAAATGAATGTTGTTGTTTACATGTTGCAGGCATGTAGCCCCTCCCTACTTCCCATTTCCCCCCACGTGGAATGCACCCGATTGGATAAATGATATGCTGGTGCTCTAGTGCGACATCTAGTGGAATGCATGTTATCTATAGCACCTTTTAAGAAGATTATTTCTTCTTAAAAAGAAATCCATGTCTACCATATTCGAGGTGCTATAGTCTGGAGGAATACCAACAAGTTAATGCAAGTGTGCATTTCATATTTAAAATACCGTAACCCTTTCAGGTGTAACGTGACGTTTCTTTTTGGAATGTTTTCTCAGAATTCTATTTTAGAATTTCCACCACTCTATAGACGGTTTCACTGGGATTCTGTTGCTAGGGAACAGTTTGGACCAGAGTGTATTTCCTGTCAGCTATAGACCACTGCACCTCCGCGTTAAATTGAGCTTTGTCCAGAGATCTAGGTTCATCAATCTGCGCATGCAGATTTTGAGGAGTAGGCGCGTATGAAAGTCTATTGGATCATGTCTCCAGCACCCCCACAGCCGTAGCTACAACCACTTAATGTCAAGGCTCTCATCCACATTCATTAATTTTCTCCCCCCCGCTCTCCTCCATGAGCTCAGAATACCAGAAATGTCTATTGCATGAGCAAACACTGCAACAGGAAATTAACTTGGGTCTGTTTAGAATGTTTATGTTGTCTAGATGATGAATTGAAAATGGGGGACCCTGATGTAAACAAGACGAAAGTCTTTCTCTGGTCTGCATCCCCTAAACAATTGTGTGTATTGAGCTGTACTGTATTATACCCATTCTGCAATCTGTTAATACAATTTTAAATCAATCAATCAATGAAACTGTCCATTGACCGTTTCAGCGGTTGGAGGGGTTGCTAGGAAATGGCTACAACTACAGTTGATTTCCTGTTGGCTTTGTATCCGTGTTTTGGCCAAGATTACCGGTTTCCAAGCGGTTCAACATGTCTTTCCGTCAACAACTGTCAGTGTAACTGTGGTGATGGACAGCTGACAGGAAATCGACTGGAGTCACTTCCAGAGTGAAAGTTGTTGTCGGGTTGAAACCACCTACAGTGTCGCTTTCAATGGCCAGTAGCTGCTATGGCGATGACATCATCCAGTTCAGTGAGATCATACATGTGAAAGGGGTGGAGTATTCTCCTACTCTTGTCATATTACCATCATGTACACACGTTATGAATAGAGGCCTAGAATAGCAGTTTGTGTAGCTCGTTCTCTTCCAGCATGGCTGGAACCTCAAAGGCGCTAAAAACAAAATTACAAACATCTCAAAACAAACTGGTCAGACTACTGCTTGACCTTACTCCTAGAACCCACCTCACCCCTGCCCACTTTGACAACCTAGGATGGCTTAGAGTAGACGACAGAGTACAGCAACTTGCAATGGGCCTGGTCTACAAGATACACTACACGACCAAGGTACCCATGTACATGACAAAATACTTCCCAAAGGTCAGTGAATACCACGATCACAACACCAGAGGGAGCTCCACAAATCATGTTAAACCCAGATTCGGCTCAAACAAGGGACTAAACACGTTTCGCAATTATGCCACATCAATGTGGAACGCCCTACCCAAAGCTGTAAAGGAATGTGAATCACTACCCACTTTCAAAAACACTCTCAAAAAACACCTAAGGGAGACTGCAACTCGAAACTGGCCCCTGTAATTGTCCGAACACAACCCCCTCCAATGTACAGTAAATTACCAAGTATGGTCTTGTCAATAATCCAATGTACAGTGTTTGTTTGTACAGGTGTACAGTGTCCCCCACCCACCCCTCCTACCCAACCCCCCCCCCCCCCCACACCCACCCATCCACCTCCAATGTACAGTCCCCCCCCACCCCCACCTACCCAATCCAATGTACAGTTTCTACGTCTAATGTATATACTCTTTTCTTTCTGGACTCTTTTTGTATCACAAACAGTACTGTAATTGCAAATCTGGTATGTCATAAATGTATAGATGTAGCAATACTGTCTATCGGTATGTCATGTATGTCACATATGTTACGATGAATTGAAAATGGGGGACCCTGATGTAAACAAGACGAAAGTCTTTCTCTGGTCTGCATCCCCTTAACAATTGTATGTATTGAGCTGTACTGTACTGTACCCATTCTGCAATCTGTTAATAAAGTTTTCAATCAATCAATCAATGCCTGTAACCATTGGTAACCACTTTCAAAAGAGAATGCCTAATTTCTGTGCGCTGGTAGAGCGGGCAAAACACTGGAAAAGCATGATATTACTGTTCTACTGTGACTTTTTTTACAAGATCGAGTAACCTATTATGTCTTTGTTTTGTTTATATATTTCTTATACATCAACACTTAGCAACCGCTGCTTTGCACATAGCAACCACTCTCTTCCATTGCCATGTACAAATAACGGTTGCTATTAGGGATGTCCGATATTATCGGCCGACCGATATTATCGGCCGATATCGGCAGTAAAATGTGATATCGGAAAATATCGGTATCGTTTAAAAAAAAAAAAAAAACAATAACAATATTTGTTATATATATATCCAGTGAAATTATTAATTACCTGAAATTATTCCGTTTTTTGGGGGGGGGAAACCCTGCATATATCGGTATCGGTTGATATCGGTTGATATCGGTATCGGAAATTAAGAGTTGGACAATATCGGAATATCGGTATCGGTAAAAAAGCCAATATCGAGCATCCCTAGTTGCTATGTTACAGGCAGCCATGTTGGAAGACGGAGAACTACACAAACAATCGGTGCAAGGCCTCTATCGTTTCCAGAAACGTTTCATTGTAAAAATGAACAAACAAACAAATAAAATTCAGCAGATGATTAGATTCAAGCTGATTTCCTCACTCACAGCCGGAATGTCAACGAAGTCATTCAATATTTCCCTTTTTTCGTTACTTAGACACAGTTATTACAAGCATGTTACACGGTGTTAAAAAGCCATCGGCAAACATAACATTAACCAGAGCGACATACAGTACATAGTATTTCTGAAATGCAAAGGCCAAGTATAATGTGGTAATATCAAGATACGTAAAATACATAAAAAAAGATTTCAACATGATGGTCTCCTTACAAGCCACAACACAGAGGAGCACGTAGACAAAGTGTAAACGGAGAGTGAAAGCACGGGACTCCCTAAAAACCTGCTATCTCGTGTAAAAACACCCCTACCGTAAAGCAATAATCTCAAAACATTTTTCATATAAATAAATGTTTTGCCACAATCGCCAGCTGATGGAACACAATAGTGATTCCACCTATATATCCAGTTCATAAATGTTTTTTTTTTTTTTTTTTTTTTACATTTGCTGTTCTTGGCCATTCTAAACAGTGGTGTCTGGTAGGGACATTCCCGGGGGAAATCATCCGGCAAACAGGCAGTGATGCGTTTTGCGTCACCGGCGGCAGCAACAGCAGCAGCAGCAGTTTATTTGGAGTAAACAGAAGACTAACTCAGTAGTTAGCATGACTCGTCAGGATGGAAACAATGGCCGCTCATCACCGCAACAGATGAGCGGCCAAAAAGAGGATCTTACGGATCACCGCTTTAACCTCACTGGACCTCACGTCCCTAACCGCCCGTCGGCATGACGATATGAGACACCAAGTTTTTTTGGTGAGTCCCGTGCATAAACAGAGGAAGAGATAAGGGAAAGGACATTTCTAAAAAAAAGTGTGTGTCTAGTCAAGCAGGGAGGGCTCTGCAGGGCGTATGATAGTGGGTCGGTTTGGAGCAGCTGGGGGTCTTCTGCTGCAGGAAGAGAGAGAGGGAGATAGAGGGGGTGGGTGGGGGGGGGGGGGGGGGTAGGGAGGGGGGAGACACATGCAATGGAAATCATCATCACCGTCATTCATGCACCAATTTTGCCCACACCACTACCACCACCACCAGCACCAATGATCATGTCCCCTTTGTAGGATAGAATAGCACATTATTGTACCACCTCCACCAACACATAGAGTAGCACCTGCCCCCCCCCCCCCCCCCCCCCCCCCCCCCCCCCCCCCCCCCCCCCCCCCCCCCTAATGTGCCGCACAGTGGTTTGGTCCACTAACGTTACCATCTGATGGCTTGGAACAAAGTACCTAGCTAGCTTGCTTAGCTATAGGTGTAGAGCCGTCAAGTTTGATGTTGAGTTTGTCTCATTTTCACAAGAGTATGCCAAGACGTTTGAAGAGAGAAAAGTGTTGTTGTTGTTGTTTTTTTGGGCTTGGACTGGATGCGGTTTCTGAAACTACGGAGTCCGTTAAACTAGATTAACTCTATGCTCCTTCAACGTGGAGATGCTAAGGAATGGCTAATGAGTTCTGCAAAAAAGAAATTCCCATCTGTGAGCTTTGCAATAGGACTCACTCAGGTTGTGTGTTTTTGGGAGGCAAACATGCTATTATGATTATTTATGCTGTGTGTGTGTGTGTGTGTGTGTGTGTGTGTGTGTGTGTGTGTGTGCGCGCACAAGTGGTTGGGAGAGAAATGGAGAGGAAATTGACTAATAAACGTGGCTATTTTTTCACCTGCCATGATGACGTTGATATTGCATACTGTATTTTGTCATAGCCTGCATCCGTCGATAGCAACTTTTAAAATGTAATACTTGATACCAGTAATGAAAGAGTTCACTATACTGTGCATCCTTAGCACGTGTGGGTGTATGGTTAACAGGCGTGTGTGTGTGTGTGTGTGTGTGTGTGTGTGTGTGTGTGTGTGTGTGTGTGTGCGCGCGCGCGCGCATGTGTGTGTCTTACCTGGGGATGCCAGGGGGCAGTGCCGGGGGCACCCGGCCGGTCTGGATGGGATGAGAGGAGCAGGACCAGAATTGGCGTCCGGGGGACCAGGTCTGGAGGGACGGGGGGCCCTCCGAATGCCGGTGAGGGGTTGAGAGGGGGCGGGGGACCAGGGGTGGGGCCCCTCACTGCCGGGGGTCGGCTGGGAGCCGCGGCTGTAGCGGAGGCGGCGCGGGCTGCCGGAGGGGGGCTGAGGGGGAGGGTTTGGGAGAGAATGTTATCAGATATACTGTATATATACACAGCAGTGTTTCCCCAATACTCCTCTTCAGCTGTGGTTACAACACTCAGCGATGCCTACATCCGAGCGCTGCCGCACCCCCGCGCTTCACCTCCAGAAGCTCTGTGTGCACACTGCGCGCTCACCACTCACTCAACCCACTGCCACGTCTCCGTGTAGAAACCATGATGATATAAACCATGATGATATAAACCATCATGACGCACCTGATCATTCGCCGATCCTTTACCAGGTGAATGAAAGAACTAGGGATGTCCCGATCCGATCACGTGATTTTCCGAAGATCGGGATCGGCAAAAAAAAAATAAAAAAAAATCCGGATTTTTTATTTTATTTGTATTCAACAAACATGACCATGTTCACGTCTTAAACTCATACTGAGGCCTTAGTTTTGGTTTTAAATTGCATATCATCATTCATTTATTTATTGTCACACAGAGCAGAAGAATTTTGCCAAAACAAACCAATAGTATCCAGCTGCAGAACGGCAGACCAGCCACACTCTCAGACCCAAACGCATTTCCTTTGATTTAATTATACATCAAATGATTTATGTCAAGGATTGCAATGCCTCGCTTGAATGAAGTTAACTTTTCACCTGGATAACGTCAACATTCAGGGTGAATGCAATGTGAGAATTGGGATTAAAAAAAAAAAATTTATTTTTTTATCGGATCGGGAAAGATCGGTATCGGTAGATACTCAAAATCACATGATCGGGATCGGATCGGGAGCAAAAAACATGATCGGGACATCCCTAGAAATAACTACCTTGGATCCTTTACCAGGCCGGAGAATGAAAGAACTACCTTGGATCCTTGGCCAGCCAGCTGTCGTCTACGGGCGGGGGTGCCGGGGCGGAGATGGTGGTGGTGCTGATGTCTCCTATGAGGACCAGGGCCTCCTTCAGCGCGTGGTACATCCTCAGCATCTCATCCCTCCTCTGGGCCTGGTCTGCTGACTCCTCCATCAGGCTGCCCTGGTCCCCCGCGGAGTACAGGTAGGCCAGCAGCTCCGAGTGGATGAAGTCCTTGGCCTGGGGAGGGGGAAGAGGGAGGAGGGAGGGAGTGGGGGGAGGGGAAGGGGTAAGGAGTAGGGAGGGAGTGGGGGGAAGGGGAGGGAGTGGGGGAAGAGGGAGGAGGGAGGGAAGGGGGAGAGAGTGGGGGGAAGAGGGAGGAGGGAGGGAGGGAGTGGGGGGAAGGGGGAGGGAGTGGGGGGAAGAGGGAGGGAGTGGGGGGAAGAGGGAGGGAGTGGGGGAAGGGGGGAGGGAGTGGGGGGAAGAGGGAGGGAGTGGGGGGAAGGGGGAGGGAGTGAGGGGAAGGGGGAGGGAGTGGGGGAAGGGGGAGGGAATGAGGGGAAGGGGGAGGGAATAAGGGGGAGGGAGTGGGGGGAAGGGGGAGGGAGTGGGGGAAGAGGGAGTGAGGGGAAGGGGGAGGGAGTGGGGGGAAGAGGGAGGGAGTGGGGGGAAGGGGAAGGGGGAGGAGTGAGGGGAAGGGGGTGGGGGGAAGAGGGAGGAAGTGGGGGGAAGGGGGAGGGGGAGGGAGTGAGGGGAAGGGGGAGGGAGTGGGGGGAAGAGGGAGGGAGTGGGGGGAAGGGGGAGGGAATGAGGGGAAGGGGAGGGAGTGGGGGAAGGGGGAGGGAATGAGGGGAAGGGGGAGGGAGTGGGGGGAAGAGGGAGGGAGGTGGGGGGAAGGGGGAGGGAGTGGGGGGAAGGGGGAGGGGGAAGGGAGTGAGGGGAAGGGAGTGGGGGGGAGAGAGGGGAGGCAGTGGGGGGAAGGGGGAGGGGCGTCAGTACAGCTCATCACAATGTTCAAGATAGTTATTGTTGTTGTTTTTTTTTAGGCAGATGCTGAC
>NC_140171.1:17054983-17152483 GCF_963971535.1 Notolepis coatsorum
GATAGGAGGGGCATGCACGCCATGCAGGGAAGATTCCCCATCAGCTTGAGACGACTAAGACAGATGACTACTAAGACATCGGGTTGTGATAATAATACCGGAGTGAGCCGGTATATTTATCAACCGAGCATCACAATCACAACCGCTAGTGTAGCTCAACGGTGAGACGACAGCCACGTTGTTACTTTGTAGCTAATGATTCACACCATGTATTCAGCTAAGTTGTTACTTTGTAGCTAAGGATTCACACCATGTATTCAGCTAAGTTGTTACTTTGTAGCTAATGATTCACACCATGTATTCAGCTAAGTTGTTACTTTGTAGCTAATGATTCGCATCATGTATTCAGCTAAGTTGTTACTTTGTAGCTAAGGATTCACACCATGTATTCAGCTAAGTTGTTACTTTGTAGCTAATGATTCACACCATGTATTCGGCTAAGTTGTTACTTTGTAGCTAAGGATTCACACGATGTATTCAGCTAAGTTGTTACTTTGTAGCTAAGGATTCACACCATCTATTCAGCTAAGTTGTTACTTTGTAGCTAATGATTCACACCATGTATTCAGCTAAGTTGTTACTTTGTAGCTAATGATTCACACCATGTATTCAGCTAAGTTGTTACTTTGTAGCTAATGATTCACACAATGTATTCAGCTAAGTTGTTACTTTGTAGCTAATGATTCACATCATGTATTCAGCTAAGTTGTTACTTTGTAGCTAATGATTCACACCATGTATTCGGCTAAATTGTTACTTTTTAGCTAAGGATTCACATCATGTATTCAGCTAAGTTGTTACTGTGTAGCTAATGATTCACACCATCTATTCAGCTAAGTTGTTACTTTGTAGCTAATGATTCACATGATGTATTCAGCTAAGTTGTTACTTTGTAGCTAATGATTCACACCATGTATTCGGCTAAGTTGTTACTTTGTAGCTAATAATGATTCACATCACATGTTCAGCTAAGTTGTTACTTTGTAGCTAATGATTCACACCATGTATTCAGCTAAGTTGTTACTTTGTAGCTAATGATTCACACCATGTATTCAGCTAAGTTGTTACTTTGTAGCTAATAATGATTCACATCACATATTCAGCTAAGTTGTTACTTTGTAGCTAATGATTCACATCACATATTCAGCTAAGTTGTTACTTTGTAGCTAATGATTCACATCATGTATTCAGCTAAGTTGTTACTTTGTAGCTATTTGATTCACATCATGTATTCGGCTAAGTTGTTACTTTGTAGCTAATGATTCACACCATGTATTCAGCTAAGTTGTTACTTTGTAGCTAATGATTCACACCATCTATTCAGCTAAGTTGTTACTTTGTAGCTAATGATTCACACCATGTATTCAGCTAAGTTGTTACTTTGTAGCTAATGATTCACATCATGTATTCAGCTAAGTTGTTACTTTGTAGCTAATGATTCACACCATGTATTCAGCTAAGTTGTTACTTTGTAGCTAATGATTCACATCATGTATTCAGCTAAGTTGTTACTTTGTAGCTAATGATTCACACCATGTATTCAGCTAAGTTGTTACTTTGTAGCTAATGATTCACACCATGTATTCAGCTAAGTTGTTACTTTGTAGCTAAGGATTCACATCACATATTCAGCTAAGTTGTTACTTTGTAGCCAATGATTCACATCATGTATTCAGCTAAATTGTTACTTTGTAGCTATTTGATTCACATCATGTATTCAGCTAAATTGTTACTTTGTAATTCGTCTGTAATCTCAAACTGATGGTGAATATCCTTTGATCAATGATTAATCCAGAGAAACTGGTGAGTAGGAGACGGGGTCAGAGGTCAGAGGGGTACGCATCTGTTTGTTGATCACAGGTTGAGGTTCGGGTGGAGTGGGGTTGGCGCAGATATTCAGTGGGGTTTAAAAGCACAGTTATTTAAAATTGTGAATAAGGAGATTTCATTGGCTGAGTGAGGAAGGGGTAAAGGGCTGTTGAAGCACCAATCAGGGCCGGGGGGTGTTCATTGGGCTGGTAGGATTGGTGGGGGGGTGCAGGATCAGAGCACGGAAAGGCTCTTGGTCGTCAAGGAACACTGGGTTGAGTTAGGCGGGGAACAGGTGTGCAGAGGTGGGAAGTAACTAATTACAATTACAACTGCAATTACTGGAGTAATTTGTTTTTGTATTTCATTCTGCTTGTACATTGTATTAGAGTACAGTGAGATCTATCGTTTACAGTTACAAAACACAGGCTTCATGGACTTCACGTGTAATGAAGTGAAACTTGTTTTCTTGATTAAAAAAGTAATAGAAAAATAATTGAATAATAATAAAATCACCAAAACCGGCAAAGACAAGTAGCCTGATCATTTGACAGTAGTGTACTTGAGTACATATATAGTGTGCTACCGTCTTACCTGTACTACAGTCATTTTGTAGACATAATAGTGTACCATTACTCCAGTGTAAGTACAATTTCACTGAGGTAGCAGTGCTTCTACTCAAGTTATATATATTCCAGCGGTCTTTCCACCTCTGCAGATGTAGTCGGATTAAGGCTTTTGTTTAAAACATTTCTTGTGAGGGGAGGGAGGAATGACATGACACCAGACAGCGACATATAAACAAGTTAGTCTTTGTGCTGCTAACGGTCTCTGCTCTCTCTCTCTGGTGGTCCACTGTCTACCATCCCTCCTCCGCTCCTCTCTCTCTCTCTCTCTGGTCTCTCCACTGTCTACCATCCCTCCTCCGCTCCTCTCTGGTCTCTCCACTGTCTACCATCCCTCCTCCGCTCCTCTACTCTCTCTCTCTGGTCTCTCCACTGTCTACCATCCCTCCTCCTCTACTCTGCTCTCTTTCTCTCTGGTCTCTCCACTGTCTACCATCCCTCCTCCTCTACTCTACTCTCTCTCTCTGGTCTCTCCACTGTCTACCATCCCTCCTCCTCTACTCTGCTCTCTTTCTCTTGTCTCTCCACTGTCTACCATCCCTCCTCCGCTCCTCTACTCTCTCTCTCTGGTCTCTCCACTGTCTACCGTCCCTCCTCCTCTACTCTGCTCTCTTTCTCTCTGGTCTCTCCACTGTTTGCCATCTCTCCTCCTCTACTCTGCTCTCTTTCTCTCTTGTCTCTCCACTGTCTACCATCCCTCCTCCGCTCCTCTCTCTCTGGTCTCTCCACTGTCTACCATCCCTCCTCCTCTACTCTCTCTCTCTCTCTCTGGTCTCTCCACTGTCTACCATCCCTCCTCCTCTACTCTCTCTCTCTCTCTGGTCTCTCCACTGTCTACCATCCTTCCTCCTCTACTCTACTCTCTCTCTCTGGTCTCTCCACTGTCTGCCATCTCTCCTCCTCTACTCTCTCTCTGGTCTCTCCACTGTCTACCATCCCTCCTCCGCTCCTCTCTCTCTCTCTGGTCTCTCCACTGTCTACCATCCCTCCTCCGCTCCTCTCTCTCTCTCTATGGTCTCTCCACTGTCTACCATCTCTCCTCCTCTACTCTGCTCTCTCTCTCTGGTCTCTCCACTGTCTACCATCCCTCCTCCTCTCCTCTGCTCTCTCTCTCTCTCTGGTCTCTCCACTGTCTACCATCCCTCCTCCTTTACTCTGCTCTCTTTCTCTCTGGTCTATCCACTGTCTGCCATCTCTCCTCCTCTACTCTGCTCTCTCTCTCTTGTCTCTCCACTGTCTACCATCCCTCCTTCTGTTGTAAAGCACTTTGAGCTGCCATTTCTGTATGAAAGATGCTATACAAATAAAGTTTATCATTATTATTATTATATTACCATCCCTCCTCTGCTCTGCTGCTCTCTCTCTGGTCTCTCCGCTGTCTACCATCCCATCTCCAGTCTGCCCACTACCTCTCTCCATCTCTCTTCTGTCCACGTAACCTCGCTCTCCATCTCTCTTCTGTCCACGTAACCTCCCTCTCCATCTCTCTTCTGTCCACGTAACCTCTCTCTCCATCTCTCTTCTGTCCACGTAACCTCTCTCTCCATCTCTCTTCTGTCCACGTAACCTCTCTCTCCATCTCTCTTCTGTCCACGTAACCTCTCTCTCCATCTCTCTTCTGTCCACGTAACCTCTCTCCTCGGGGGTCAATTCACTTTGAATTCCATCGATTCACTCTGAATTCCACCAATTCAGGAAGTTGATTTTTTTCCCTTTTTTATTTCTTCTTCAGAATTCCATTTTGAGATTTCCATCAGTCTACAGCCAGTAGCCATCATCATTCAGAACGTTCAGTTACCAAAACAGCGTTGTCACCGTGGAAACGTACATCATGCCAGTTAGGGTACCTTGTGTACACTATACTGCACCTGTGTATATACTGTATACTTTACTTACTCATAGTATATATTCAGAATCTAAGTGTCATTGACCATATTTATTGTAACGTATAATCTGATAGGGCACACAGACCCTCATCTGTGCACCTTTCATCACATTGCCTACTTGCTCATTTGCGTATATTCAGAGATTTTTACCTTTCTACTGTGCTAAAATTGAATTGCCTGTATTTATGTCTATTCTACTATTACCCTGCCCATACCTGTACCCCCCCCCCCCCCCCCCCCATGCTGCTATGATGCCTGAATTTCCTCAAGGGGATCAATACAGGAATATCTTATCTTATTTTGTGTTAAACAATGGAAAGGGGCGCTTCCCTCATTGCCAGAAGCAGCGTCGTCTCCCAGTGCAGCATCCTTCCTTTTTTTTTGATCTTTTTCCCCCTCCTTTTTCCTCCGATTTTCTCCCATCCCAATGTTAGTCGTTATGCCAATTCCCAATCCCCTTCCTGGTCGCTGCGCACTTACCCCCCACAGTCGGTCTGGGAGAGTGGAGGCTATCACGTGCTTCCTCCGACACACGTCTAGCCAATCAACCGCTTCTTTTCACCTGGCAGCGCGGACTCTCACTGAGAGGGCGTAGCGTGTGGAAGGATCACACTACCCCCCTTAGATCCTATCCGCGCTTAGCAGGCGCCCCGACTGAACTGTAGGAGTCGCTGTTTACAACGACCCGGACCCACCCGCCAGCTTCTCCCACCCTCTAATACAGCCAATTGTATTAGTGTGAACGGCCAGCCAAGCTGGTGACAACCCCGGAGCTGTGAGCTGGATTCGAACAGGCGAATCCAGCGTCTCCGGTGTTGGTGACGAACGCAATCTCCGCTACGCCACATGACCGCCCCTAGTGCAGCATCCTTCCTATAGTTAACTAGCTGCTGTCTGTCTCCCCCCCTCCTATCTCCCCTCCCGTCTCCCCTCCCCTCCCCTCCCCTCCCCTCCCACCTCCCCTCCTGCCTCCATCCACCGTGTCTCTCCGTCGTACCTTTTCCGTGCACTTCATGATCTGGACGGCGAGCTCGTTGACGACCAGGTCAACACATTTCAGACAGGGCTCTTTCAGCTTAATGACCTGCTTTTTCACTATGGCCTCGAACGCCATGTCTGGGGTGAACAGCCCTGTCCTGCGGGGCGGGGCGGTGGGGGGCATCATGGCGAGGAGGCGGGGTGTTTTTAATGTCGGGGCGCAGCAGGAGGAGGAGGAGGAGGAGGAGGAGGAGGAGGAGGAGGAGGAGGAGGAGGAAGCGGGGCAGTTGCCGTGGTGACGGATAAGAGGAGTGGCGTGGATGGGGGGGGGGGGGCGAGGGGGGGTCGCAGTGGTTTGAGGAGAGGAGAGAAATGTAGAGGTGAAGAGGAGGAGAAGAAAGGGCAGAGATTGAGGGAAGATAAGAGCGATAAAGGAAAAGGGGGAAAAAATAGACGTTAGTTTAGTTAGTCCTAGTTCCTGTTACACACAAACAAAGACAAGCTGCAGGTTTCTCCCAGAGATTCTTGAAGTGAAGGCTCTGGATTTTAGAACTCTGTCTGTCTGACACTTAGAACTATATCTGTCTGACACTTAGAACTATATCTGTCTGACACTTAGAAAGAACTCTATCTGTCTGACACGTAGGACTCTATCTGTCAGACACTTAAGTGAATGACCTGTGGTTTGCCTTTTGATCAAACTTTCAAAAGGAGAGTAGAAATAGCCCCTATTTTTCATACTAACTACAGCATCTACTAAAAGCTACTGTATAGCAGACAATCACAGTGACATGTCTCATCTGAGCCGTCTGGTGTGTGTAAGTCAGGTCAGATCATTTGTATAGCAGACAATCACAGTTACATGTCTCATCCGACTTCACAGGCCCACATTACTTTAGGGGGATTAAAGCGATTCATTGTGCTGATGTTTGCCATTTTGAGATAATCTGCATCTAATCGGCATCGACCGATCCCTGAGTTCACAAAGCAGATGAACAAAAGATGTCTGCAGACACATCTTGCCTTTGTGTGCTTGCTTTTCTCTCTCCCTCTGTGTGTGCGTGTGTGTGTGTGTGTGTGTGTGTGTGTGTGTGTGTGTGTGTGTGTGTGTGTGTGTGTGTGTGTGTGTGTGTGTGTGTGTGTGTGTGTGTGTGTGTGTGTGTGTGTGTGTGTGTGTGTGTGTGTGTGGGTGTGTGTGTGTGTGTGTGTGTAGGTGTGTGTGTGTGTAGGTGTGTGTGTAGGTGTGTGTGTAGGTGTGTGTGTGTGTGTGTGTGTGTGTGTGTGTGTGTGTGTGTGTGTGTGTGTGTGTGTGTGTGTGTGTGTGTGTGTGTGTGTGTGTGTGTGCGCGTGTGTGTGTGTGCTTCAATACACCAAGCTAACTTGGCACAGGGTTTAATGACAGATAGTAGTGGATCCGAGGGTCAGAATCTCCACCCGTCACATTGTCGTCACCTCTAACATCAGTCACTTGGTAGATGACATGAGCAGGCTGCGAGCGTGAACTATTTAAAATAAGTGCCCTGCAGAGACAGATCTACTTAAGCAAACAGAGACAATGCACACGGACAATAACATTAGTGTTAAATAAATGGTCATTTAAGTTCAGCAATTTCGTGTCTCATTTGTTATTTGTTATTAAATTGTTGTATCTTATCAGGCGTTCTCTAAATATTGGCATTGGCCATTGAAAAACTTGGATCAGTCGACCACTAGAAACAACACCCCCTGACCTTTAACCTCAGTTTTGTCACGTTTTGCGTCTATAAGGGTATATTTGAAACTTTGTATCTAAACACGGCTCTTATAGAGTCAAAATCTGCTCTTATGGATACATACTATGTACACTGTGGTTTAAAAAGGTAGAATCTATAATGCTGTCAAACAGCAGCCTATTGGCACTATATAGCTATATATATATATAATACATATATATATAAAACATAATAGTTATATATAAATTATATATATATAAAAACACAATAGTTATATATATATATAAAAACATAAGTGTTGTGAAGGATCAGATTAAACCGAATATATATATTTATTTATGGATATATATTGAATAGTATTTGTATATCGTTTGATATCCCTTGTATATTCCTTGTACATATACACGGAATATTCCTTTAGTCTACTACAGCCCATAATAGTTCATTCTCTTATTGGACAAAAGGACCAGGCGCCAGGGACCAGCCCCTGGCGTTCAAGTTCAAAGGTACCGACGAGACATGCCCTTACTAGCCCCGGCTCCGCGCAGGAATACGGCTACCGAAAGCAGAGTGGCACTATTTGTTCACCGTGCATATAAATATGGCGCAAGTAAATGTAGACGACCCTTAGTCCTTTACCCTTCTACCCAACTAAGTAACAGAACGTGAAGCCTCACCCCACGATACCGCGTGCGGTGTAGTATGGCCTGTTTGGCCTTAGAATAGCATTGAGACCTCGTGCGAATTAATAGCTGAATTGCCAGAGTTTGGCACCGTATTTCTATTGAGTAATAATAGTCTATTATGTATGGTGCATCGTGCGGTTAGAGTTCTAAAGTGAGCAGCACCCCCATCGCTTCCTCGTGTTATCTAGAGTCTTAACCAGGTTGGGCAGACCACACGTGGTGCTTTCATCCGAGGAGTTCTAGGCGAGGACCGAGTGGACCTGTACATTGGATTACCTACCCGACGACTGCTGAGCCCTATGCGGCATGGAATATATATTTGCTTTGGTACTTTGATTTGTGGAGCGGATAATCGCCAACACCGGTGAGTGTTGGATCTACCCCGAAAGGAGTCAAGGTGAGACGGCGCTCAGACCAGACTGAGGTCGCCTCGCTTCTTCTTCACTGTGGAGCTACAGCTACAGCTCCAGCCTACAAGAGAGCCAAGGTGTATTCATCTGTGGATCAAGATTCTACTGCACTGTCTTCTGTATGTGAAGTCTCCCTAGACATCGTTGACCAGACGGGATACTGCCGACGGCTCTCCTACCCCCCCTACTGGCTTACAACCGGCAGGACCCCCTACAGTATATCCAGCTATAATCATTAAGTGACCATAGATATAATTCCCTAAGAGCCAGGTTGTATACTTGCTTCCTGCGTAACCAGAGATTGGACATTCAGTGTTGATTTGCCTACGAGTACTCATTTGCCTTACAAGAGCATTCAAATCATAAATGTAATGGTGAATATTATATGTACCTTTTGCTATATATTAAATATTTGATTATTACCTTTGTGTGGACTTGGTTTCATGGTGGGAAAGTGTTCATCATATTTAGATATTGTGTACTGTATGGCCAGTAGTTAAAGTACATAAAGCGGTAGTGGTTTAATGATACCATACTTATCAATACAGTCAGGGAATTGTACCCCTCAGTTACAATAAGTTATATAAAAACACAATAGTTATATATATATAAAACATAATATAGTTATATATATAAAAAAAAACATAATAGTTTTATATATATATATAAAAAGTAAAACATAATATAGTTTTTATATATATATATATATCTATATAACCCTATATAGAGCCTGAGGTGTGGCCAGTAGTAGCAACCCCTCCCCCCACTCAACTCCAACCCGCACATCAGACACATATATATATTTTAAAATGTAAACAAGGAAGGTGCAATACCAAGCGGGACTCTTTTGCCTAGAAGTCAGTGCTTTTGGCGGCATGACATCCTCTAACTGTAAAGAGGTGGCAGCAGCAGCGGGGAAGAACATGGAAGAAACCTCAGGAGGGAAGTGACAGTCAGGCGTGCAGTGTGATCGGTCGGTGGGTCGGTCCTGAGGCAGGAGGCTACACATTGACAGACCATGCATCCGGTGGATACCTTGTTGGTGCACTGTCTGACTGTGTTGATCAGCTCCTGGATGACCAGGTCGATGCACTTCAGACAGGGCTCTTTCAGCTTAATGATCTGCTTTTTCACTATGGCCTCAAACGCCAGGTCTGGGGTGAACAGCCCTGTCCTGAAGGACAGACACACACGCACACACGCACACACACACACACACACACACACACAGAGACAGACACAGACACGCAAACAGAGATAGACACACACACACAGACACACGCACGCAAAGACAGATACACACACACACAGAGACATGGAGCCAATAGTAGAGGTAGGAAGGTGTGGACATGGAGAGAGAGAGAGAGAGAGAGAGAGAGAGAGAGAGAGAGAGAGAGAGAGAGAGAGAGAGAGAGAGAGAGAGAGTGGAGATAAATAACATGGCAGACAGGCAAACGGACAGGAAAGACGCACAATGATAAGGAAAATGAGAGAGAGAAAGTCAGGTGGACAAAGACAGACGGGGGGGGGAATGATAGGCTTGCATACTTGGACACATTCTTGGCCTCTTGTAATGAAAACTACAGTCAGACAGTCAGACAAACAAGCAAAAGACAGACAGACATAGAGACAGGCAGACCTGGAGACAGACAGACCTGGAGACAGACAGACATGGAGACAGACAGACATAGAGACAGACAGACAGACAACGTGTCTGGACTTGCCTCACTCCATGGATGTTCTTAATGGCATAGCTGATTTCTCTCCTTAGCTCCTTCTCATCAAACTCCATCTGAAACACACGCACACGCACACACACACACGCACACGCACACGCACACACGCACACACATCTTTATTAGGTACTTTTCAAAACTCTCTTACAAATCCTTAACAACCAGAATACCCATTTAAATCAGAGTAATAGAGTAATACAATATGAATACAATTAAAACAGAAAGCAAGTTATAAGAAAGATATGGTCAAATAAAGCAAAGTAATTAAATAAGTAGCAACGGGGGCCTCAGTATCAGGTTCAGGTTAATGACAGCTGGGGCCTCAGTAGCAGGTTAATGACAGCTGGGGCCTCAGTATCAGGTTCAGGTTAATGACAGCTGGGGCCTCAGTATCAGGTTCAGGTTAATGACAGCTGGGGCCTCAGTATCAGGTTCAGGTTAATGACAGCTGGGGCCTCAGTATCAGGTTCAGGTTAATGACAGCTGGGGCCTCAGTATCAGGTTCAGGTTAATGACAGCTGGGGCCTCAGTAGCAGGTTAATGACAGCTGGGGCCTCAGTATCAGGTTCAGGTTAATGACAGCTGGGGCCTCCGTATCAGGTTCAGGTTAATGACAGCTGGGGCCTCAGTAGCAGGTTAATGACAGCTGGGGCCTCAGTATCAGGTTCAGGTTAATGACAGCTGGGGCCTCAGTAGCAGGTTAATGACAGCTGGGGCCTCAGTAGCAGGTTCAGGTTAATGACAGCTGGGGCCTCAGTATCAGGTTCAGGTTAATGACAGCTGGGGCCTCAGTATCAGGTTCAGGTTAATGACAGCTGGGGCCTCAGTATCAGGTTCAGGTTAATGACAGCTGGGGCCTCAGTATCAGGTTCAGGTTAATGACAGCTGGGGCCTCAGTATCAGGTTCAGGTTAATGACAGCTGGGGCCTCAGTAGCAGGTTAATGACAGCTGGGGCCTCAGTAGCAGGTTCAGGTTAATGACAGCTGGGGCCTCAGTATCAGGTTCAGGTTAATGACAGCTGGGGCCTCAGTAGCAGGTTAATGACAGCTGGGGCCTCAGTATCAGGTTCAGGTTAATGACAGCTGGGGCCTCAGTATCAGGTTCAGGTTAATGACAGCTGGGGCCTCAGTATCAGGTTCAGGTTAATGACAGCTGGGGCCTCAGTATCAGGTTCAGGTTAATGACAGCTGGGGCCTCAGTAGCAGGTTCAGGTTAATGACAGCTGGGGCCTCAGTATCAGGTGCAGGTTAATGACAGCTGGGGCCTAAGTAGCAGAATTGATGGCAGTGGTTTCTGGAGGCCGGCACCTGACATTGTTGTCAAAAGATGTAATTTGGTGAACCCAGCTCTACTATGAACCCAGCTCTACTATGAACCCAGCTCTACTATGAACCCAGCTCTACTATGAACCCAGCTCTACTATGAACCCAGCTCTACTATGAACCCGACAGCCCTACTATGAACCCAGCTCTACTATGAACCCAGCTCTACTATGAACCCAGCTCTACTATGAACCCAGCTCTACTATGAAGAACCCAGCTCTACTATGAACCCAGCTCTACTATGAACCCAGCTCTACTATGAACCCAGCTCTACTATGAACCCAGCTCTACTATGAAGAACCCAGCTCTACTATGAACCCAGCTCTACTATGAACCCAGCTCTACTATGAACCCAGCTCTACTATGAACCCAGCTCTACTATGAACCCAGCTCTACTATGAACCCAGCTCTACTATGAACCCAGCTCTACTATGAACCCAGCTCTACTATGAACCCAGCTCTACTATGAACCCAGCTCTACTATGAACCCAACCCTACAACAAGAACAAATAGCTGCACTGGTCGCCATGCCAACACTTCCTACCTTGACCAGTTCGAAGGGGAAGCGCTCGTGGAAGATGCGGTTGATCTTGGCGCCTCCAGAGAGGTGGGAGGTGTCCACCTGGTCCCCAGATCCCTCGATGCACTTCTCAAAGTCCACCCCAAACTGCTGCACCATCCTGGGGATCAGACAGGTGTCTTCATCTCCTTGATTGTGTGTGTGTGTGTGTGTGTGTGTGTGTGTGTGTGTGTGTGTGTGTGTGTGTGTGTGTGTGTGTGCGTGTGTGTGTGTGTGTGTGTGTGTGTGTGTGTGTGCGTGTGTGTGTGTACTGACTGCAGCAGGGCCTTGGTCTTGCGCGTGGGGTCGTCCGGCCGGAAGTTCTTATATTGCTCCACTTCTTTCTCCAGCGAGAGGAGCTGGCTCTGCAGTTTGCTGCGTAACCCCGGCAACGTGTCCCGGATGTGGTTGGTCAGTTGCTAGTGGGGAGGGACACGGGGTGAGAGCGAATTGAGAGATGGAGAAAGATCTGTGGATTTGTCAACTTGTCGTCACCATAATGTATCCAAGCAGACGCCTTGCATTAACGCCTGAGCACAAGGAGTATGTGTCTGTGTCTTTGTGTGTGCGTGTGTGTGTGCGTGCGTGTGTGTGTGTGTGCGTGTAGGTATGTGTGTGAAGTTCTATTTCCATCGTCTGTTTCACCAGGACATCTCCTTTCTACAAGATTTGGATGTCATGACATTTTACATTGAGTCATTTAGCTGAACGCTTTTATCCAAAGCGACTTCTGACGAGTTCTGTACAACGAGTCAGCAGGACGGGTACAACTCTGGCAGCTAAGGGTCAGTAAGATTGTTCGTCTTGAGTGCATATTATTAGTATAGACATATTAGCATAGTAGGTACTGTAGTAATATAGGCAAGGTATATACCTTGGTAGCAGAGTGCATAATAGTATGAAGGTTAGTAGTTCTTTCAGGTATTGTGTGTTTTTAGTGGATGGCAGAACATTGGGTGGGTTTCGGCTGTCCTGACCCCCTTCCCCCAGGAGCTCAGATAGGAGTGGGTCAGGGGCGGCCAGAAGATGCAGATGACTAATGACTAATACTTGAAGCAATACTGTGTGTGTGTGTGTGTGCGTCTCACCTGGTTGAGTGCCTTCTGCAGGTGAGGTGTGCCCATGCGTTCGGCCATGTGTCTGTAACCGGGGTGGGACAGGAAGAACTTCCTCTCTGCGGCGAGCGCGGCGCCGATATCCTTCTTCCCGTCAATGTCCTTCTGACTGCGGTTCACCACCCCGATGTAACCTACAGGGGGCGCCACAACAACACACACGGCTCATTGGCACCGACTAAAAGAGAGAGAATGCAAGTCAAGTTCAAGTTCTTTAATAGTTGTCATACAGAAGTACAGAATACTTTCATACAAAATGCTTCTTACTGTTACGCTCCAGAGACTGTGCTAGACAAGATAGTATCAAATAACATAATAACATAATATAGCATGAATTTAGAAGAAGAAAATGAGGTCACAGTTGTTCGGTATAGACATATGTACAATGTTCTGAGTTACCATATAATATACAATACACAACTATGCAGTGTACTAATGTACAGTACTATCTAGTGCAAAGCAGAAATGGGATGAGGTACAATTTTAGGTACAATTTACAGTAAGGTGTACGAGTTGTAGTGCAATCCTTCATCCATAAATATAAAGTGTGGGGAGTGGGTGCTACAGTGTGTTTGTTTAAAGTGGGTGTGTGCTATAAAGTGTGTGTAGTGGGTGCTACAGTGTGTTTGTTTAAAGTGAGTGTGTGCGTGTGGATGTGTGTGCTATGTGTGTTTGGTGGTTGTTGTTGTGTAGTGTTCATTCATTGTTCGTTTAGCAGCCTGATGGCCTGGGGATAGAAGCTACTTCTGAGTCTTTCTGTGCTCGCCTTGAGACTCCTGTATCGCTTGCCTGACGGCAGCAGTTCAAAGAGGCAGTTGTTCGGGTGGCTCGAGTCCTTAATAATTCTCTTAGCCTTCCCCTTGCAACGCTTGTAGTAAATGTTCTGGAGGGTGGGGAGCCCCCCTCCGATTGTGCGTTCGGCTGAACGTGTCACTCTTTGTAGTCTGCTTTGGTCTTTTGCAGTGCTATTCCCAAACCAGGAGGTGATGTTGCCGGTCAAGATGCTCTCTATTGTACATGAGTAGAAGTTCTTAAGGATCTTCTGGCTGACTTGGAACTTCCTTAGGCGCCTGAGGAAGTAGAGGCGTTGTCGTGCCTTCTTCACCACACTGTTAATGTGTATGGTCCATTTCAAGTCCTCGGATATGTGGGCTCCGAGGTACTTGAAGCTGTTGACTCTCTCAACCGGTGCCCCGTCGATGCTGAGGGGGCTGTAGTCCTTGACCCCCGACCTCCTGAAGTCCACAATCATCTCCTTTGTTTTGCTGACGTTCAGGGAGAGGCTGTTTTCCTGGCACCATCCCGCCAGGACCTTGACCTCTTCCAGGTAGGCCCTCTCGTCGTTGGCAGAGATCAGGCCCACCACCACTGTGTCGTCAGCAAATTTGACGATTGTATTGCTACTCCGCTGAGCCACACAGTCGTGTGTGTACAGGGAGTAGAGGAGGGGACTCAGAACACAGCCCTGGGGGGCCCCTATGTTGAGGGTGATGGATGAGGAGGTGCAGTTGCCTGCTCTCACCACCTGGGGTCTGCCAGTCAGGAAGTCCAAGACCCACTGGCAGAGGTCATAGCCCAAGCCCAGGTCCCTGAGCTTGGCTATGAGTATGGAGGGGACTATGGTATTGAATGCCGAGCTGTAGTCGATGAATAGCATTCTCACATAGTTCCCCTGCCTCTTGTCCAGGTGTGATGCTGCTGTGTGCAGCACATGGGATATGGCGTCCTCCGTGGACCTGTTGGGGCGGTATGCAAATTGCAGGGGGTCCATGTTGATGGGGAGGGAGGAGCAGATGTAGCCCTTTACTAGCTTCTCAAAGCACTTCATGGCTATGGAGGTGAGAGCTACAGGGCGGTAGTCGTTGAGGCAAGCAGGCTTGGATTTTTTGGGTACAGGGATAATAGTGGACTTCTTCAGGCAGGTGGGGATGACAGCCTGTTCTAAGGACAGGTTAAATATGTCAGTGAATACTGGGGCCAGTTGGTCGGCACAGACTTTTAGGACGCGGCCGGGGATGCCGTCCGGACCTGCTGCCTTCCTGATATTCACTTTTTTAAAGGTCCGCCTCACCTCATGCTCTGTTACCCTGAACACTGCGCCTCCATCAGCAGCCGACCCCCCCCCCCCCATTGCCGAGGCTTGTGAGCTGGTGTTGTTATTACCAGCATCAAACCTCGCATAGAAGGTATTGAGGTCGTTTGCTAAGGAGATGTCACTGTTCAGTTTGAGGGAGGCGCCTTTGTAGTCTGTCATCGTTTTGAGCCCCTGCCACATAGCTCTAGAGTCAGCTTGTTCAAACTGGAGTTCAATTTTATCCCTGTAGCGTCGTTTGGCCTCTGTCACTGTCCTCCTTACGTTGTGTTGCGCCACCTTGTGGTCGTTCATGTTGCCTGCCACTAGGCCGTCATTGTATGCTTTGGTGCGCTCTCTCAGAGCTTCACGGACGGATTTGTCTACCCAGGGTTTTTGATTTGGGTAAACTTTCATTTTGGTAGTGGGGATTGTTTCTTTCACCCTAGTACAGACATAGTCCAGCACTGTCTCCGTGTAGGCATTAATGTTATCTGTGTCGCGGAATACAATCCAGTCTGTGTTGTGAAACACTGACACTAGTGTATCCTCTGACGTCACATCCCATTTCTGCACCTCTCGCGAGACTACGGGAGTACTTTTAATTCTTTGTCTGTACTTTGGTGTAAGGAAAATGGATGCGTGATCTGACTTGCCAAAGCCACTATCAGAATGAGCCTTGTAGCCACCTTTAAATTGCGTGTAACAGTGATCTAGGATGTTACCGCCTCTGGTGTTGCAAGTCACATGCTGGTAGAAATCAGGCAATACCTTTCTCAGATTGGCGCTATTGAAATCTCCCAGTACTAAAATGGCGGCGTTAACGTTCGTCGCTTGTATATTGTTTACCTCGTCGTGGAGTCTGGAGAGCGCGGCGTTGTTGTTGGCTTGCGGTGGAATATACACTCCGACCAGGATGATCGCCGTTAACTCCCTCGGGAGGAAGAAAGGACGACACTTGATGGTTATATATTCCAGTTCTGGGGAGCAGTGATTGGATAATTCCTTCACATTCGTTGGATCACTCCAATTTTTGTTAAACATGAAGGCAATACCTCCACCACGTTGTTTACCGGACTCTGATTGTGTCCGATCCTTCCTATGGATAAAGAAATGATCCGCTGGTTGAATCGCGTGATCTGGAACCTCCGGCGTGAGCCACGTTTCGGTGAAGCAGAGAACGTTGCAGTCCCTGACGTCTCTTTGGTATTGAATCCTTGCTCGGATATCATCCAGTTTATTGTCAATTGATTGTACATTGGCTAGCAATATACTGGGCAATGGCGTTCGGTGGCGTCTGGATCTCAGCCTGTTACGGATCCCAGCTCTCTTCCCACGCCGTCTGGTTCGTTTGTTCCTGGGATCAAGGAACAAAGGCTCTGGTCCCATTCTCCGGAGAATCTCAACAGGCCATTGTTGCGGTTCGGAAAGCTGGTCCAGGGAGTAATCCAATCGGTAAGTTTCCCGTAATCCGATGTCTATAAGTGACTGACGGTCATACACATTAAATGCACCTACTGTTGGTACAGACAAAACTCTTAAAACTATAAATATTAACAAAAGTAAGCACAGTCTCGACGGAGCGAACAGAAAGGCAGCCGGACGTAGCAGCGCCATCCTCTTTTACTACACGCCTGGGGGGGGGGCTCTGTTTCTATACAAATTTGGTACCGATTTCAAACCAGTTAGGTCTAAACAACGATCCTCAGTAGTAGTTCAGCGACAGTGGAACCAGGACTGGGACTAGAGTTGTATTTTCTTAGTATTTTTGGATTAAGCAGTTCTGCAGGTGCAGTAAGACGCTGGTTCTGGTGACTAAGCAGTTCTGCAGGTGCAGTAAGACGCTGGTTCTGGTGACTAAGCAGTTCTGCAGGTGCAGTAAGACGCTGGTTCTGGTGACTAAGCAGTTCTGCAGGTGCAGTAAAAAACACTGGTTCTGGTGACTAAGCAGTTCTGCAGGTGCAGTAAGACGCTGGTTCTGGTGACTAAGCAGTTCTGCAGGTGCAGTAAGACGCTGGTTCTGGTGACTAAGCAGTTCTGCAGGTGCAGTGAGACGCTGGTTCTGGTGACTAAGCAGTTCTGCAGGTGCAGTAAGACGCTGGTTCTGGTGACTAAGCAGTTCTGCAGGTGCAGTAAGACGCTGGTTCTGGTGACTAAGCAGTTCTGCAGGTGCAGTAAAACACTGGTTCTGGTGACTAAGCAGTTCTGCAGGTGCAGTAAAACGCTGGTTCTGGTGACTAAGCAGTTCTGCAGGTGCAGTAAGACGCTGGTTCTGGTGACTAAGCAGTTCTGCAGGTGCAGTAAAAACGCTGGTTCTGGTGACTAAGCAGTTCTGCAGGTGCAGTAAAACGCTGGTTCTGGTGACTAAGCAGTTCTGCAGGTGCAGTAAGACACTGGTTCTGGTGACTAAGCAGTTCTGCAGGTGCAGTAAGACACTGGTTCTGGTGACTAAGCAGTTCTGCAGGTGCAGTAAGACACTGGTTCTGGTGACTAAGCAGTTCTGCAGGTGCAGTAAGACGCTGGTTCTGGTGACTAAGCAGTTCTGCAGGTGCAGTAAGACACTGGTTCTGGTGACTAAGCAGTTCTGCAGGTGCAGTAAGACGCTGGTCCTGGTGACTAAGCAGTTCTGCAGGTGCAGTAAGACACTGGTTCTGGTGACTAAGCAGTTCTGCAGGTTCAGTAACACTGGTTCTGGTGACTAAGCAGTTCTGCAGGTGCAGTGAGACGCTGGTTCTGGTGACTAAGCAGTTCTGCAGGTGCAGTAAAACGCTGGTTCTGGTGACTAAGCAGTTCTGCAGGTGCAGTGAGACGCTGGTTCTGGTGACTAAGCAGTTCTGCAGGTGCAGTAAGACGCTGGTTCTGGTGACTAAGCAGTTCTGCAGGTGCAGTAAGACGCTGGTTCTGGTGACTAAGCAGTTCTGCAGGTGCAGTAAGACGCTGGTTCTGGTGACTAAGCAGTTCTGCAGGTGCAGTAAGACGCTGGTTCTGGTGACTAAGCAGTTCTGCAGGTGCAGTACGACGCTGGTCCTGGTGACTAAGCAGTTCTGCAGGTGCAGTAAGACGCTGGTTCTGGTGACTAAGCAGTTCTGCAGGTGCAGTAGAACACTGGTTCTGGTGACTAAGCAGTTCTGCAGGTGCAGTAAGACGCTGGTTCTGGTGACTAAGCAGTTCTGCAGGTGCAGTAAGACGCTGGTTCTGGTGTCTGAGCGAGTGACAACATTTGCGTGACGTAGTCTCGGTGTTGGCGGCGTGCAGGAATGCGCAGAGCTCTCAGGTATGTAGTTCAGTTATGTAAAGAGCCTCCTGCAGCCTGAGGCTACAAACCATAGACCTACAAGTTGCATTCCACACATACTACAGGAAACGTTTTGTTTGTTTGGTACACAGACCAACCACTGCAAAAGAAATCACCTTGTGATCCTTTTAAATACATTTTTTCCAATGACAAGGAAAATTATTAACCAAAATGTATTAGTTCCCTCTAATATAAGATAAGATAAGATAAGATATTCCTTTATTGATCCTCCTCTGAAATTCGGGCGTCATAGCAGCAATAAATATGGGCAATTAAACACTATATTATACTATGAGTAAGGTAAAGTAAACAGTATACACAAGGTACCTTAACTGGCATGATGTAATGTATCATATTATGTCATACGTAATACATTGTAAAGTCAGACGCACTTAGTGATCAGACATTCCTAGTAGTTCTCGACATTTACATTTACATTTAGTCATTTAGCTGACGCTTTTATCCAAAGCGACTTACAAGTTCTGTACGACAAGCCATCAGGAAGGGCACAACTCTATCAGCTGAGCAGCAATGTTCATCAAAGTGTTGAGTGCTACAGTGTAGGTTAGTTTATTAGGACAAGTGCATGACAGTACGGTTAGTTAGGGTTAGTTTTTTTTTTTTTTTTTTTTTTTTTTTAATTCAGATAATGGTTGAAGAAGTGCGTCTTTAGTCGACGGCGAAAGATTGGACGTGATTCGGCTGTCCTAACTGGGGTGGGTAGTTCATTCCACCATTGTGGGGCAAGGACTGAGAATAGGCGACTTCTCTTTGATGACCCTCCCGGAGCTTGGATAGGAGTAGGTCTGAGGCGGCCAGAAGATGCAGAGCGTAGGGGTTCTCGAGTTCTCGATATTGTGAATCATATCGTAATTGAAACATCTGTCAAAATAATTGCACCATGAATTCTTCCTCAAAATCGTTCGATTAGAGGTGAAAAATACAATGGCATAAATCAACCTTTTAGATATGTGCAGGATTTTATTTTATTTGATAAGACATTTAAAAAAATAAATAGAAAAAAAACGTCAAGGATGCTCACGCTACACAAAAAAGTCAAGACTTATTTCCATTGTGGTCCTTGGTCTCAGACAGACAAGCAATACAAAACGTGACCACAAATAACAATTTGACTAACTACATAGACATGAACATTTTAAATGCAGTGCAAACGTAGCCACAGACAACAATGTATCAGACAGCATTTTCACGCATTTTAAAATCTAGTTTTTGACATTGTCGAGGAGCCATGATTTGACTTTTTTCTTAAAATTGTGTGTCGGCTACTGGTGCATTTTAGCTGTGAAGGTAGCAAATTCCAATTTGTGGCTCCCCAGAATTTAAAAGAACATTTTGCCCATATTTGTTTTGAACCTTGGAATACGCAGGTCAGCAATGCTGGCTCTGGTGTTATGGGTATGATGCATGTCCTTGTTCCACTGAAAATAATTTGTAAGATAAGAGGTGCATGCGTGCGTACGTGTCTGTGTGTGTGTGTGCACGTGTGTGCGTGCGTGTGTGTGTGTGCGCACGCCTCACCCCTGCGGAGTGGAAGTAGCTTGTTCTCCAGAATGTCCCGTGCGTCTGTTCCCTCGTCCATCAGATCCAGCTTGGTGATCACGCCGATGGTCCGTAACCCTGGAGACGCAGATCAACAGGTCGTCTCAACGTGCGGCTGACTGTGCAGGTGTTTCACCCAGTGTGTCACGGTTTCAGCTGGGTAAGGAGGCTATACGTTTGTCTTGTCTTGTCCTCATCGGGAGCAATTAGGGGGTTAAGTGTCTCTCGCTCAAGGACACTTCGACTTTTGAATCTTGAATCTTATAACCCTTTCACTACCACACTACAGAAGGTTAACCACCATTCACTACCTCACGGTTAACCGTCTGTAGTGTGGCTGTGAAAGGGTTAGCCCTTTGTCGTGTGACAGTGGAAGGGTTAAATGAAGACAGAGACCCCCCCCCCCCCTCACCCTGCGGGTCCACCTCCTTGGAGATCTTGAGGGCGTCGGAGTTGGCCAGGTCCATGTTGGCCGGCGTCACGGCCAGGATCAGGCAGCTCTCCTTGGTGATGAACTGCATCAGCATCTCCCTGATCTGGTGCTCGATGTCCACCGGCTGGTCCCCCACCGCCACCTTGGTCATCCCCGGCAGGTCGATGAGCGTCAGGTTCAGCACTGAGGAGGAGGAGGAGGAGGAGGAGGAGGAGGAGGAGGAGGGGGAAGAGAGGAGAGGAGGAGGAAGGGAAGGGAGGAGGGGAGAGGAAAGGAGGAGGAGGAGGAGGAGGAGGAGGAGGAGGGGAAGGGAGGAGGAGGAGGAGAGGAGAGGAGGAGGAGGAGGAGGAGGAGGAGGAGGAGAGGAGAGGAAAGGAGGAGGAGGAGCGGGAGGAGGGAGAGGAGGAGGAGGAGAGGAAGGGAGGAGGAGGAGGAGGGAGAGGAGGAGAAGGAGGAGGAGGAGGAGGAGGGAGAGGAGGAGGAGGAGGAGGAGGAGGAGGAGAGGAGGAGAAGAGGAATGGATGAGGAGGAATGAGGAGGAGGAGGAGGAGGAGGAGGGAGAGGAGGAGGAGGAAGGGAGGAGGAGGAGGATGAGGGAGGAGGAGAGGAAGGGAGGAGGAGAAATGAGGAGGAGGGGTAGGAGGGAGAGTAGGAGGAGAGGAAGAGGGGAAGGGAGGAGGTGGAGGAGGAGGAAGGGAGGAAGGGAGGAGGAGGTGGAGGAGAGGAAAGGAGGAGGTGGAGGAGAGGAAGGGAGGAGGAGGAGGGAGGAGAGGAAGGGAGGAGGAGGAATGAGGAGGAGGGAGAGGAGGAGGAGAGGAAGGGAGGAGGATGAGGAGAAATGAGGAGGAGGAGAGGAAGGGAGGAGGAATGAGGGAGAGGAGGAGGAGAGGAAGGGAGGAGGATGAGGAGAAATGAGGAGGAGGAGAGGAAGGGAGGAGGAATGAGGGAGGAGGGAGGAGAGGAAGGGAGGAGGATGAGGGAGGAGGAGAAATGAGGAGGAGGGAGAGGAGGAGGAGGAGAGGAAGGGAGGAGGAGGAATGAGGGAGGAGGAGGAGGAGAGGAAGGGAGGAGGATAAATGAGGAGGAGGGAGAGGAGGAGGAGGAGGAGAGGAAGGGAGGAGGAATGAGGGGGGAGGAGGGAGGAGAGGAAGGGAGGAGGAAGGAGGAGGACAAAGAGGAGGAGGAGGAGGAGGAGAGAGGAAGGAGGAAGAGGAAGAGGAGAAAGGAGGAGGAGGAAGAGGAATGGATCAGGGAGATGGAGGATCACTTTAGATTAGATTCATTCATCATACAGCACAAGTACAGTACAACAGAAAGAAGTATGGCATCCAACCAGAGTTCAAATGTAACAGTAAAGTGCAACAGTAATATACAATGTACAAGTAGTAGTAGTAGTAGTAGTAGTAGTAGTAGTAGTTTATTGTCACGTATAGAGTACAGGTACATTACACTGTGATGCTTGGTTCATACACATACAGCTCATTATAGTAATATTCCACAATTATTACAGTTGGTAGTAATAATGGCACATACATTTCACACCAACATGCGCATTTGTTGATACATGCAGGACTAAGTCTTGAGACAGACGTGATTCATCTGGGTATAAAATATATAGATTAGTACTACTGGGTGTAGTGCTAATCAGATGTATGTACAATCAGAGTTGTAGTATTAATATGTACAGAGATACAGGTATAAAGACAGTATGGTAGTAAGTAAGTCATACTGGCCATTTACAATGACAATGAGGGAGGACCAGAGAGGGAAGATGTGTTTAACCCTTCCACTACCACACTATAGAAGGTTAACCCATTCACTACTACACTACAGACAGTTAACCATCTGTAGTGTGGCAGTGAAAGGGTTAACCGTCTGTAGTGTGGTAGTGAAAGGGTTAACCATCTGTAGTGTGGTAGTGAAAGGTTAACCTTCTATAGTGTGGTAGTGAAAGGGTTAACCATCTGTAGTGTGGTAGTGAAAGGTTAACCTTCTGTAGTGTGGTAGTGAAAGGGTTAACCTTCTGTATTGTGGTAGTGAAAGGGTTAACCATCTGTAGTGTGGTAGTGAAAGGTTAACCTTCTATAGTGTGGTAGTGAAAGGGTTAACCATCTGTAGTGTGGTAGTGAAAGGTTAACCTTCTGTAGTGTGGTAGTGAAAGGGTTAACCTTCTGTAGTGTGGTAGTGAAAGGGTTAACCTTCTGTAGTGTGGTAGTGAAAGGTTAACCTTCTGTAGTGTGGTAGTGAAAGGGTTAACCTTCTGTAGTGTGGTAGTGAAAGGTTAACCTTCTGTAGTGTGATAGTGAAAGGGTTACCCTTCTGTAGTGTGGTAGTGAAAGGTTAACCTTCTGTAGTGTGGTAGTGAAAGGGTAACCTTCTGTAGTGTGGTAGTGAAAGGGTTAACATTCTGTAGTGTGGTAGTGAAAGGTTAACCTTCTGTAGTGTGGTAGTGAAAGAGTCCATGTGTGTGTGTATCCGTGCATTTGTGTGCACGTGCGACTGTGCATGTGTGTGTATATGTGTGTGTGTGTGTATCCATCCATTTGTGTGCACTTGCGACTGTGCATGTGTGTGTGTGTGTGTGTGTGTGTGTGTGTGTGTGTGTGTGTGTGTGTGTGTGTGTGTGTGTGTGTGTGTGTGTGTGTGTGTGTGTGTGTGTGTGTGTGTGTGTGTGTGTGTGTGTGTGTGTGTGTGTGTGTGTTACCATTGGGTGAGTAGACGCGCAGGTTGATGGGGACGGGAGAGATGCCCTTGTTGGCGCCTGTGACGCGCTCGGTCTCCGCTTCGATCTCCAGACGCACCTCGTCAAAGTCCACGAACTTACGGCCCTTACAGTGCAGGAACTCTGCATACTCTACACAGCGACATGGAAGAGACAGACATGGAGGGAGGAGGGAGAGCACGGAGGGGAAGGATGGTAGATCGAGGAATGGGAGGAGTAGAGAGAGATGGAGAGAAAGAAAGGAGAGTGGGAGAGAGAGTTCAGTGAGTCAATCAGGACCACAAGCATCAAACTGTAAGTTGTTAGGAGGGGTATTCTTTTCTACTTTGACTTGAGGCCTTTTTTTGCGTTAGAGATCCTGTGTAATTGTGCATTGTTTTGTAACTCTTCTCTTTATAATTAAAACTTCATTTTTAAACTGGACCATCTCTTCTCGTTATTCTTCCTAATACCGGTAAGCCACAAGTGACTACTTCTTTTAGCATTTTTAGCTATTCTTTTAGCTCTAAGATCTGGTTGAGCGTTGTATTGGAACCTGGTCTTAGCAGTTTTGGAAGATACTTCTCCCTATGATAGTATCTGTCACTGTTTTTTAGCTTTTTTAGCTATTCTTTTAGCTCTAAGATCTGGTTGAGCGTTGTATTGGAACCTGGTCTTAGCAGTTTTGGAAGATACTTCTCCCTATGATGGTATCTGTCACTGTTGTTTAGCCTTTCTAGCTATTCTTTAGCTCCTAAGATAGTATTCTGTCACTTTCTAAATGTTAGATTTACAAAGCTGTACTTGACATTCAGCTCATCTTACAAGGAGAATAATATATAGTATTATTGTCATTCGGGGAGACACATGACATAGAAATACTTCATTCATTATGTATAGATCTTAGGTGTAATATGTAAAGATGTCCGTCTTTTCTCTAAACTAGCGTAAAGAGGACAAAATAATTTGTAATCTATTTCATTCAATGAAAGGGGGTTTCCTGACAGCAAACATTTGAAAAATTACACCCTCCATATCAGCTGTGTGAGATGTACACTCACCAGTGCCCTATGGATTTACGAGGGAAGGATTATCACTTGATTAATGGTGACACTATTTGAACACTCTCAAGTAGATTTACTAAGGAAAGGATTATCACTAAATCTTGCTTGCTAAATAAAATATAGACCTTGCAACTCCTATCAAGATTAACACCTTGACGCGAGGGGACAGGGCGAGCATACAGGATCTCCATCTTCGATGGACCCATCAGATTCATAGGGGTCTGAAAGTCTCGGCCTTGCAGGACGCTGTGGAGGCCGGACGAGCAAATCACTGATTTATGGGCTTATCAAACTGAACGGGAATTCTGGGGCTTAATACAGGGTTTTACTGTATATTGAGTGTGTGTGTGTGTGTGTGTGTGTGTGTGTGTGTGTGTGTGTGTGTGTGTGTGTGTGTGTGTGTGTGTGTGTGTGTGTGTGTAGGTGTGTGTGTGTGTGTGTATGCATATGCGTTTATGTGTGTGCATATGTGTGAAAGTGTATGTGTGCATGTATGTGCATGCATATGAGTGTGTGTGTGTGTGTGTGTGTGTGTGTGTGTGTGTGTGTGTGTGTGTGTGTGTGTGTGTGTGTGTGCATGTGCGTGTGCGTGTGCGTGTGTGTGTGTGTGTGCATGCGTGCCTGCTACATTGTTGACCAGCTGCAGGATGAGAGGACGGCGGGTGACGATGCCAGATCCTCTGGGCAAGAAGTCCCTGTGTGAAGAAAGAAGAAGACAATCAATAAATACATAGAAGAAACGTTATAGTGACCAATATTGATACGTCTGGCGTATCTGGAGTCTTTTGTTTTACCATCTACCTAATAGGCCTAGACAGGAAGCAGAAGTCAAGCCAGCATCGTAACAGAGGAAGCTTTCAAATATAAACAAATTTAAACTATAGTTAGGATGTTTTCATGTTAAAGGCCAACTTGCAGGTTGTATTTTTGTTCAATAAACAATGTGACTAGTAGGGGCAACGGTGACTTTCATGAAGAGGGGGGAAAAAACGATCGAAATTGACCCAGTTTTAGCTTTTTTATCAAACATTTTGTCGACCAAACCACAACCTCCACGCAGGCACATGCATATTTTAATCCATGGTTTCATAACGTGCGTGTGTCATCTTAGTGATGACGTCACACTGGGTACAGGGCAGCAGGGGCTCTGAGACTCACAGGCAGACGGCAGGAAGCAGAGTGCCTTCTTGTTACTACTAGCCGAGGAGCTAGTCTCTGTTTCACCTAACACTATTGCTCCGTGATCATAGCCATTCATCTCTAAAGCTAACCACTATTTGTAAAAGCCACAACCACGTTACCATATTTGTAATCATGTAAATCATTGTGTCGTTGTACATATTGTGTTTATAACGTTAGTAGCTAAGTTAGCTAGCTTGGTAGCCGGCATTCTCGAAACTCCTAACATCACCCGATTTAAAATGGTCCTCTCCTCTTTGTATACCTTTGTCCTCACAAGTATTCTGCCAGGGAACTTATGGACACGACAATTTTATAAGGTGTTTGAGCTTGTAACGTTAACGTTAGTTAGCTAATAGCTATCGTGGTAGCCCGTTTCGTGACTGTGATGCACCGAATGCTATCCGAGGGGGCTGCTATCGTATCAACATGCCGCGACGTGTAGCTTGCTAGCCGGCATGATGCGTGCAGTGCTTTGCCCCACAGGTCTGAGAAGAGGACCTGCACATTTTACTCGTTCCCCAAACTCCTCTACATGCCCCAATCTAAAATGGTTCACGACAGTAGCCATAATGCTAACGTTAGCGGGGTAACGTTAGCCAGAGCCATATAGCCAGTAGTACTATGACCCGGATGGGCATAAGGCATAAGTTGCCTCGAGTGACGTCACGGCCGTGCTGCGTGAATACTTTCCCCAAGGTGGTTGTCCTTCCACGTTCGGTTTGCGCGGCCTGATTGGCCACTGACGCTTCTCTCAGCGCCCAATCGCGTTAGCCCTACTATCGCCTAACTCGCTACCGCCGTGCACAATTGAACTAACTATCGCCTAACTCGCTACCGCCGTGCACAATATACTAAAACTAACTATCGCCTAACTCGCTACCGCCGTGCACAAATATAGCCTATAGAACTGATTTTTACAGCCTAACGTTAATATAGAGATGAAAACAATACGTTATTTATATTGATGTGATGTCGATTGATATGAATAGCGCGTTACGTTAATATATAGAGAGATGAAAACAATACGAGGAAATGGGCTGTGGAACTGAAGGACTTGGGCTGTGGAACTGAAAGCTAGGCGCAACACGATTGGGCGCTGAGAGAAGCGTCAGTGGCCAATCAGGCAGCGCAAACCGAACGCGGAAGGACAACCACATTGGGGAAAGTATTCATGCGGCCCTGCTAGCGTCTGATAAGCTTTTAGATTTGCTCCGTGCGTGTTATTCGTGCGTGGACCTTTTTAACCCTTTCTGAGTGGCATTTCCGGCGTCAAATGGAAAAAAAATTATAATGAAATTAGATACCAATGATGTAAACTACCCATAACTGAAGAGTAGGGTTTAACCTGCAAGTTGGCCTTTAAGTGGTATGAAATACTTGCCAGTAATGTAATCGATACTACTGACTGTACACACTGGGGCTTGTTCCAAGACATTCATTCTGAAGGTTACATCACTGATGCTCCAAAACGTTGCTATTGCTACTACCATGTAACATCTCAAGTAGGGCTGCAACTAATGACTATTTTGGTAGTCGACTAATCTGTCGATTATTTTTTCGATTAGTCGACTAATCGAAAAAGAATTATATATATAAAAATAATTAATAAAAAAAAAATATATATATATATATTTTTTTTTGCACTACCTATCTTTGTGAAAGTGGCTTCTCAGCTCTGGTCCAGCTGAAGACAGAGCAGAGGAACAGATTGGACATTGAGCATGACCTCAGAGTTGCTTTGAGACTCTTGTCAGGACCAAACAACATCCCCAGTTATCCCATTAGTTCCCCCAAACGTACTGTCGGTCTGTTATGTTAAGCTAAGAAGTCTTCAGCTGGACCAGAGCTGAGAAGCCACTTTCACAAAGATAGGTATAGTGCAAATTTTACTTTTTAAATTATAATATTTTTTGATTTTTTTTAATGACTAATTGACGCAACAATTCCTCGTCGACGATTTTTTTTATAATCGGAATCGTCGATTATGTCGACTAATCGTTGGAGCCCTAATCTCCAGTCTATCTTTCTTCTTCTTCCTTTTCTGTTCTCCCACCTGTTAACAGACTGTTATGCTACCTGGCTAACGAGCTGTACCCAGCATGCCGTTCAGCGGTGTAACAGTTAATAGGGTCCCCCCTATCAATACCCTACACATGGTAGGTGCCGGTAAAAACAAGGGGAAATATATATTTTGAGACAAAGCGATATTCGCATTAACTATTAATAGATGTTTTACAATTTAACAACTATTCGAATATTCGAAAATCGATGCCCATCCCTAGATGGTGGCCATCATTTTCACAGGTGACGCCCCCCACATACGGTTCTGTATTTATTAAAAGGGGAACCTATTGTGAAAATGGCCTCTTCCTGTGTTTTTTACAGAATGAGGGGTTGTGAAATATGTGCATTTTCCATTTTCATTCGGATATCTTGGAGGTCAGAGGTCAAGGGACCCCTTTGAATATGGCCGTGGCATTCTGTCTAACTTTGTTTGGAGCGTTATTTAACCCCTTCCTGACAAGCATGATGTGATTAGGCAAAGTAAAATATATTGTTGGTTTCCTGTTGGTTGTCAGTTTGGCCATGGGTAGGTAGGGAATTTATTTTATTTTATTTTTTTATTTTATTCTTTCCCACGGCGACTATGGATAGGGAATTTCTTTATTTAATTAAAATGTTCACAACAACATGGATGCATGTACTCTGCCAGCATGTTTAATATCCATAATACTAAATGTTTGACTAAGATTTCTCTGAAACTTTATTCTAAAAAAAAAAAATCCTGATTTATTTTTTTTATATATATATATATTTTTTTTTAAAACTCATAAAATATATTGGGTCGCACCTAAATCGGTAGGGTCGGTCGGCAACCGGAAACCAACTATTAATTTTGTTAGGCCTTAGTACTAATGGATACCTCAGGATGCTTCATGTGATACTACTGTAACAGGGTTATACTGTAACACTGAGCCACGGCCTCTGAAAGACAGTCCTGCCGACAGGGTCTCAGAGGGTCAAAAAGAGATCGGAATCGGCCAAGAAAATTGCAATCAGTGCACCGTGAATGCCCTAAAAATATGCCATACTGATCATGAACCGACAACACACACACACACACACACACACAGAGGCAGTGGCACACACACACACACACACACACACACACACACACACACACACACACACACACACACACACACACAGAGAGGACGGCACACACACACAGAGGCAGGCATGCAACACTATCTAATTGACTGCATTATTGATGTCGGGCAAAGATTGACTTACTTACAACCCCATTCATTATACATAATACTAAGAGAAAGAAACATTTCTCTTTTTCTTTCTCCCTCTCTCTCTTCCCCTAGCTCTCCCTCCCTCTCACTCCAACTCTCTCATGATATCTCTCTCCATCCATCCTTCTTACTCTCTCTCTCTCTCTCTCTCTCTCTCTCTCTCTCTCTCTCTCTCTCTCTCTCTCTCCCTCTTTACTCTCTCTCTCTCTCTGTCTCTCTCCCTCTTTACTCTCTCTCTCTCTCTCTCTCTCTGTCTCTCTCCCTCTTTACTCTCTCTCTCTCTCTGTCTCTCTCCCTCTTTACTCTCTCTCTCTCTCTGTCTCTCCCTCTTTACTCTCTCTCTCTCCCTCTTTACTCTCTCTCTCTCTCTGTCTCTCTCCCTCTTTACTCTCTCTCTCTCTCTCTCTCTCTCTCTCTGTCTCTCTCCCTCTTTACTCTCTCTCTCTCTGTCTCTCTCCCTCTTTACTCTCTCTCTCTCTCTGTCTCTCCCTCTTTACTCTCTGTCTCTCTCCCTCTTTACTCTCTGTCTCTCTCTCTGTCTCTTTCCTCACAAACACTATCATTGGGAGGTCCTAGTCAATGAAACTGAATAATTTCTAGGTCGCTGACTATACATCTCCTCAGGCAGTGTGTGAGTGTGTGTGTGTGTGTGTGTGTGTGTGTGTGTGTGTGTGTGTGTGTGTGTGTGTGTGTGTGTGTGTGTGTGTGTGTGCGTGCGTGTGTGCGTGTGCGCATGTGCGTGTGTGTCTGTCTCTGTCTGTGTGTCTGTGTCTGTCAGCCTGTCTGAATGTCTGTCTCTGTGTGGTGTGTGTGTGTGTGTGTGTGTGTGTGTGTGTGTGTGTGTGTGTGCATGTGTCAACAGGACTAGGGGCGACAGACACAGAGTCATGTTTCATCTTAAGGTAAAGTAGGCCGCACAGACAGAAACACACACACACACACACAGAGACCGACATACAGACAGACAGACAGACAGACAGACAGACAGACAGACAGACAGACAGACAGACAGACAGACAGACAGACAGACAGACAGACAGACAGACAGACAGACAGACAGACAGACAGACAGAAACACACACAGAGACCGACAGACAGACAGTGTGACATCCACTAACCGTCCAGTGCTGCTGACGGAGCAGACAGGATGTTACACAACATGTCATGCCCCTCCCCCTTCCCTCGCCCTTCCCTCTCCCTCTCCCTCCCCCTTCCTCTCGCTTACTGGAAGTGCAACATGATGAATACCAACAACAATACCATCAAACCATCACCAGCCACTTGCATTTGAAGGACTTCATTCACCGTCAACGCTGAACGCAACATAATGACCATGCATCATCGTAAAATCTATTACCCCACAACGACAATGACAACAAGCGAGACCCCTTAACCGGAACCCCAGAGTGTGTCACATGCAGATGACACCGCACGGCTGATGACATCACCGCTGGTGACCCCGGTGGCGCCAAAACCCATCAATGTGCCCACTGTCCCCCGAAGAGAGAGAAGGGAGAGAGAGAGAGAGAGAGAGAGCGAGAGAGAGAGAGAGCGAGAGAGAGAGAGCGAGAGAGAGAGAGAGAGAGAGAGAGAGAGAGAGAGAGAGACACGGTGGCAACAACATTCCCAGAAGCAGCATTCCCACACACAAAAAAAAAACATTCCCAATCGTAGGCAATCGATAACAAGCTTTTGGGGGATTTCTTGGGTCTTGTGGGGATTTGAATTTAACACTAATAGAATGCAATAGAACATTGTAACATAACCGTCAATGTTCTGCCCAAAACAAAGTCATTCCATATATCATATATCATGATGTATAGCCTACTGTATCCACTTTATAGCCTACTGTATCCACTGCCTACTGTATCCACTGTATAGCCTACTGTATCCACTGTATCTAGTATACTGCTACAAGACGTTCTCTGGGGAACACCACACTGCTACAAGACGTTCTCTGGGGAACACTACACAGTGCTACAAGACGTTCTCTGGAGAACACTACACTTCTACGAGACGTTCTCTGGGGAACACCACACTTCTACAAGACGTTCTCTGGGGAACACTACACTGCTACAAGACGTTCTCTGGGGAACACCACACTGCTACAAGACGTTCTCTGGGGAACACTACACAGTGCTACAAGACGTTCTCTGGGGAACACCACACTGCTACAAGACGTTCTCTGGGGAACACTACACAGTGCTACAAGACGTTCTCTGGGGAACACCACACTGCTACAAGACGTTCTCTGGGGAACACTACACACTTCTACGAGACGTTCTCTGGGGAACACCACACTTCTACGAGACGTTCTCTGGGGAACACTACACTTCTACGAGACGTTCTCTGGGGAACACTACACTTCTACGAGACGTTCTCTGGGGAACACTACAGACACTGCTACGAGACGTTCTCTGGGGAACACCACACTTCTACGAGACGTTCTCTGGGGAACACTACACTTCTACAAGACGTTCTCTGGGGAACACCACACTTCTACAAGACGTTCTCTGGGGAACACTACACTTCTACGAGACGTTCTCTGGGGAACACTACACTTCTACAAGACGTTCTCTGGGGAACACTACACTTCTACGAGACGTTCTCTGGGGAACACCACACAGTGCTACAAGACGTTCTCTGGGGAACACCACACTTCTACGAGACGTTCTCTGGGGAACACCACACTTCTACAAGACGTTCTCTGGGGAACACCACACTTCTACGAGACATTCTCTGGGGAACACTACACTTCTACGAGACGTTCTCTGGGGAACACTACACTTCTACGAGACGTTCTCTGGGGAACACCACACTTCTACGAGACGTTCTTTGGGGAACACCACACTTCTACAAGACGTTATCTGGGGAACACCACACTTCTATGAGACGTTCTCTGGGGAACACCACACTTCTACGAGACGTTCTCTGGGGAACACTACACTTCTACGAGACGTTCTCTGGGGAACACTACACTTCTACGAGACGTTCTCTGGGGAACACCACACTTCTACGAGACGTTCTCTGGGGAACACTACACTGCTACGAGACGTTCTCTGGGGAACACCACACTTCTACAAGACGTTCTCTGGAGAACACTACACTTCTACGAGACGTTCTCTGGGGAACACCACACTTCTACAAGACGTTCTCTGGGGAACACTACACTGCTACAAGACGTTCTCTGGGGAACACTACACTGCTACAAGACGTTCTCTGGGGAACACTACACTTCTACGAGACGTTCTCTGGGGAACACTACACTGCTACAAGACGTTCTCTGGGGAACACCACACTTCTACAAGACGTTCTCTGGGGAACACTACACTTCTACGAGACATTCTCTGGGGAACACTACACTTCTACGAGACGTTCTCTGGGGAACACTACACTTCTACAGGGCGTTCTCTGGGGAACACTACACTTCTACGAGACGTTCTCTGGGGAACACTACACTTCTACAAGACGTTCTCTGGGGAACACTACAGACACTGCTACAAGACGTTCTCTGGGGAACACTACAGACAGTCACGTCTGGTACAGCAGGTGCTGCATTAAGCACCAGGACAGTGGTGTTTATCCCTCCTCTCCTCTGACCACAGCAGGCGTGGTGTCTGGCGGCTGGACCACAGCCCAGTACCACAACGTGCTTTAGTTCGTTTTTGACTCCACGCCAAAAGTGGAGCGCCTCTTCTATCCGTTCACCCACCGAGAGGAGTGTGACCTAATAGAGTAAGGCCTGTCCTAGACTCAAGACGCGCTTAGTCGGCTAATAGTCGAGGGCTTCGTAAAAAAACAGAGATGTGCTTATCGTTGCTCAGGTAATAATAACTTGAACAGAAGTTAAGAAAAACGGGCTAATCAACTGACAAAGTATTTGGACGACTGAAGGCCGAGACAGACGACGCCCACGTTGGCGGTTGGGATGAGTCACAGCCCACGTCACCCCACTTCTTAGAAAGCTGCACTGGCTTCCCCATCACCGCACGAATCCGCTTCAAGGTCTTTGACCTGGCATACTGTAGCAGTCAAGTTCAACACTGTTTGACGAACAATCTTACTGACCCTTATCTGCCAGAGTTGTTGTACCCTTCCTGCTGACCTGTTGTACACAACTTGTAAGTCGCTTTGGATAAAAGCGTCAGCTAAATGTAATGTAAATGAGCGTGAGCATTTGTTTAGTTGTTTATTTTATGGATCCCCATTAGTCTACACACCCATGGGTGAAAGACTATTCGTCCTGCACATAACTTTCAACATTACAGTACATTTACATTACAGTAATAAAAAAAAAACAATAAAAACATAAGAAACACTTTAGCCTAAGTACATTCTCAATATCTTTAAAATCTCACAAAAAAACACACAAAGGCTCCAGCCACAAATACAATACTAACTAACTAAACTAACAATACTAACTAAATAAATCAGTAACTCAACTGTATTTCATTATTCATAACAGCATTTTTCAACTTTTTCTTAAAAGTACATTTGTCGCTGATCATCATTATCTTCACAGGTATACAATTCCAGTTTGCAGCAGCTCTATACGTTACGGTTCTCTGAACAGTGCATTTGTTCTTGGTATAGAGGTAAAGTAAAATAAAGACCCACAGCGTGTCTGGTGACATAGCCATGTCTAGTATTGGTGGGTTGTTGTAGTTCACTTCTTCTGACCACAAAGACTTAGGTTTACCAATTTTTATAAATATTAAACAAAAATGAATTGATTAGTTCCAAGCGACCTTATTGCCCGGCTCTCCTCCGCGGCGCGCGCGCGACAGAGAGAGAACGGGAACCACGTGGCTCGAGGGAATCGGGTCAATCGGCAGCGGCGCTTGCCATTACATTTCTGGAGCAAACCGAGCGGTTAATCGATGACTTGTGAGAGGGGCAGCCGTACTGCAGAGGTCTGACGTCCGCCGCTCAGATGCCCACCGCTCGGCTCCCGCTGACTCGCCCCGCCTCCCTCGTCGTTTTAGAACCACGTCGGATTGGACTTCAGTGGATTCTATCAAACTCGCTCAAGTGGTCTGCTTATGCTTAAAGGAAAACTCCCAACATTTTGGGAAATTAGCTTATTTGCCATCTACCCTGGAGTTAGATAAGAAGATACATAAATGTTTTCGTCTCTGTGCATGCAGTAGGAGTAGGAAGACGTGCACCGTTAGCCTAGCTTAGCGCCAGTCACTGGAAGTAGGTTCCTCCATTAGCCTAGTTCCCAACGTCGTCCTACTCCTACTGCATGCACAGACAAGAAAAAGGTATGCATCTTCTTGTCTAACTCCAGGGTAGATGGCAAATAAGCTACTTTCCCAAAATGTTGGTAGTTTCCCTTTAAGGTTCCCAGAGGTTGTTCTAATCTTGGAAAAACTGCCTTCTCTTTTAGTGCTCCGTACTCTTCAATGCACTTTAATACTTATATGCTTAAGGTTCCCCACGCTTAATTATCTGTTAGTGCTCCGTACTCTTCAATGCACTTTAAAGTTTGATGCTCTTCCAACCTTTGGACACTTTATATCTCTGATTAATAACCATTGTATGTCATTTTGTAATTGCTTTTAGTCTGCTTTTCCTGTTTCTCCTTTCCTGTTTTTACCTTATTCTAACTTGATTTTATTGCGCCGCTGATCACTTGTTTTTATCGCCGTTTTATCTTTGTGTCATTCCATCTTGTATACTCGAGGTCACTGTAAATGAGGGAAACCTCAGTGTCCCTGGAGTTTAAACGAAGGTCGAGTGAATGACTCCAACTCTGGGATGTTCTTTGCTGGCAAGGAATGTTGGCATTACTTGCCACATTCGCCTGCACACAGCGAGGTCGGATCCTGGGGGAGGTAGTGTCCACCTTCCACACGTTACACTCCCCCCAGTGAGAGTCCGCGCTGCCTGCCAGGTGAAAAGAAGTGGGGATTGGCTACACATGTGTCGGAGGAAGCATGTGATAGTCTCCGCCCTCCCAGACCGACGGTATAGGGGGCAGAGCACGCAACCGCAACGACCAGGTAGGGGATTGGGAATTGGCATAACGACTAACATTGGGATGGGAGAAAAAACGGAAAAAGAAAGGGGGAAAAAGAGAAAGTATATAAAAAAAATAAAAAAATAAAAGGCTCCCTCTTGGGCCTAACAAAAATAATAGTTGGTTTCAGGTTGGTTGTCAGTTTGGCCATGGGTAGGTAGGGAATTTTTTTTAATTTTTTTTATTTTATTCTTTCCCACAGCGACTATGGATAGGGAATTTCTTTATTTAATTAACCCTTTCACTGCCACACGACAGAAGGTTAGCCCTTTACTATCACACAACCGACGGCGATGCTCCATCATTAGCATCATTAGCTCCGCATCCTAATGCTAATGATGGAGCATCGCCGTCGGTTGTGTGATAGTAAAGGGCTAACCTTCTGTATTGTCACAGTGAAAGGGTTAACCGGCTGTCGTGTGGCAGTGAAAGGGTTAAAATGTTCACAACAACATGGATGCATGTACTCTGCCAGCATGTTTAATATCCATAATACTAAATGTTTGACTAAGATTTCTATGAAACTTTATTCTAAAAAAAAAAAAAAAAAAAAAAAATGATTTTTTTTTTTTTTTTAATATATAATTTTTTTTTTAAACTCATAAAATATATTGGGTCGCACCTAAATCGGCAGGGTCGGTCGGCAACCTGAAACCAACCATTATTTTTGTTAGGCCTTGGGATGGGAGAACAACGGAAAAAGAAAGGGGGAAAAAGAGAAAGTATATAAAAAAATAAATAAATAAAAGGCTCCCTCTTGTCTAGTATATTACACTCTTGATGTGTTGGTCTAGCGTGAATCGGTACTCGTTAGTGCCGATGTAATTCGGTCGGTACCCTTTAAAGTACAGCGTTCGGTACCCAAACCTAGCAGCATCAGGCCTAACAAAAATAATGGTTGGTTTCAGGTTGCCGACCGACCCTGCCGATTTAGGTGCGACCCAATATATTTTATGAGTTTAAAAAAAAAATTATATATTAAAAAAAAAAAATCATTTTTTTTTTTTTTTTTTTTTTTTTAGAATAAAGTTTCATAGAAATCTTAGTCAAACATTTAGTATTATGGATATTAAACATGCTGGCAGAGTACATGCATCCATGTTGTTGTGAACATTTTAACCCTTTCACTGCCACACGACAGCCGGTTAACCCTTTCACTGTGACAATACAGAAGGTTAGCCCTTTACTATCACACAACCGACGGCGATGCTCCATCATTAGCATCATTAGCTCCGCGGATGCGGAGCTAATGATGCTAATGATGGAGCATCGCCGTCGGTTGTGTGATAGTAAAGGGCTAACCTTCTGTCGTGTGGCAGTGAAAGGGTTAATTAAATAAAGAAATTCCCTATCCATAGTCGCCGTGGGAAAGAATAAAAAAAAAATAAAAATAAAATAAATTCCCTACCTACCCATGGCCAAACTGACAACCAACCTGAAACCAACTATTATTTTTGTTAGGCCTCATCACACTGTTTGCACACGTCACACCCACAATGTGATCATTGTAAATTAGTATTGTGAGCAAAGTGTATTGCAAATTAGAGCCACATGTGCCATTCTCCTTCATGCTATTTCTATTGTGTTTTCTTCTTCTTCTTCTGTGGTCCTATTTCATTGATGTCGCCGCTGCAAGGCAGAGGAGCCAAGACAAACGTGTGTGCTGCTCTGCATGCAGGATGTGACCAATAAACACAATCTGAATTTGAATCAACACCTTTTGTTTTTCCCCCGCTGGCATAACGAGAAACTGTGGGAGTCCTAGTTACCGTGGCAACCACTCCCGGTACGATTCCTAACAGACTCAGACGTCACTCAGCAGAGATAGCGATAGGGTTGCACGATACACCGATACTGGAAAGGTATCGCGATACCCAGCCATACATTTTTTTGCAATATTCCATTTCATTAGTATCGACACTTATAGAATAACAGCCTGATTGAGTTGAATGACGGAGCAGTGTGTGTGTGTGTGTGCGTGTGTGTGTGTGTGTGTGTGTGTGTGTGTGTGTGTGTGTGTGTGTGTGTGTGTGTGTGTGTGTGTGTGTGTGTGTGTGCGTGTGTGTGTGTGTGTGTGTGTGTGTGTGTGTGTGTGTGTGTGTGTGTGTGTGTGTGTGTGGGTGGGCGTGTCAACAGTGTCAGCTGATTTTAAGCAGCCAAATGCAGATTAGCTATATACTATAGCTCGGCAGCTGTAACAGAATAATGTAATTTTTTATATATATTTTTTAAATGTATGAGCCGTTTAAGTTTCAACAGCGTCAAAATATTTTCTGTTATTTTATTAAGAAAGATTATTTTATGAAGAATTTTCCACGTTCTGTCATGTAATATTATATTCCATTACGCCCCGGTGTTTTAGGTTGTTGCCGTGGTATCGTTTTAGAACTGGTATCGTGATACTTATATCGGTATCGGTATCGAAGTCAAAATGTTGGTATCGTGACAACACTAGATAGCAATTGTGTTTTTTTTTTTGCATCTTAAAAACTCGTATTTAAATGTTACACCTTAAATTGCAGTGATTTCTACATGCATTCGATATGAAATCATGTTACATTCTATCGTTTTTTCCCTCCAATCCAGTTTATCTTCTGTGGCTGGAGGAGCTTCGACAAGATAACAGAAAAGGCTTTCATAGACCGTTAGCTAAACCGTATAGCTCAATAGATAATGCTACAAAATCAATTAGCAGTCGCCCTACATATAACAGGCCTACATCTTGAAATGTAAAAAGACATGTCTTCAATCTTACTGGAGTGGTACACTGGGCTACGGTGATATACAGTAGTAGCATAAAAAGTGGCTAAGCTATGAATAATGATCACAGTAACATCAATAGCTAATCACCATATGAAAGGAATATAGACCTATATAGGCTGTTTTTCTTTTCCAGAATAGTAGTATTATTTAGTTTAAAAATACCCCAATATGGGGCGCCCCCCAGTGGCGAACCACATAACGCGCCGAGTCGCGGCACGGCCGACCCGGGTTCGATTCCCGGACCCGTCGTTATTTGCCGAATGTCTTCCCCCCCACTCTGTCTCCCGTTCCTCCTCTCTCTCTCTCTACTGGACTGCCCAGTAGCAAAAAGCAATAAACGCTAAAAAAAAAAAAAGACCCCAATATAATTTATACTTACTATAACCTATATAATACATTTCAATCACAAAGATAATGTCTCTCTAAAGGGTGACATCAATTATCTCACGACTAAAAAGGTGGTGCGTTTCCTCCACTACACATGTAAAATTACTGCAACGTGATGCAATTATCGTAATTATTGTATGATCGTGTAAAGAATGTCACTATTAATGATGTGCTCATTTTACCTTGTGTACTTTTGGTAATGATGATAATGTAACTAATTATGACCACTTTTAGACAAGCCTAACCACCGGACAGGGGCTGCAAGTTAGCCGTGGCTAGAAGTCCTACATGCAATGCATCTGTATCTTGTTATTGCAACCAAATGCTTTGTTATGCTGCATGGTCCCTGACAAATAAACCAATACATAAAATAACTATGCCTGCACTGCATCACCAGTGATGTCATCACTGCCAGCACCCCTGCTGGTATCAGACACTTTGGGGCGCCACGCCGACCTGCTTTAGGTGTAGGGATGGGAATTGATAAGATTTTATCGATACCATTCCATTATCGATTCTGCTTACCGATCCAGTTCTTTATCGATTCCCTTATCGATTCCTGCTACATTTATACTTTAAATAAATAAATTGGAAATGCAACAGAACTAAGCTGGTTAGAATAACAACAGGCAACTTGACATTTCTGATTGTCATTTATCATTTATTGTTGAGCCACCATGTCAGAAAAATACAAAAACTGTAAAAAATAAATGAACTATACACTTAAATAAAAGAATGTATTTGAGAACTAATTTAATCTATTGAACTGTAGTTGCATTCAACAGGTTGTTATTGCAAAAGATAATTTGTTAGCAATAACTTACCTGTATAAATAAAGGCCAGCTCAGTGTTCTCGCTCTGTCTCTCTCTGCAATGAGCATGGCTATTTAGCTAGCTAGCGGCTAACGTACTTTACCATGTAAATGAATGACTAGGATGCAAAGTACTTTCAGTTTTCACTGCACACACAAAACGGTCGCAATATCGAGCCCTTTAGGTTTTCCTAGTCAAGGAATCAAATAGTCTGCTATGGCTGCATGCATGGCGCTAACGTTATTGTTTTTAAATGCGCAACTGTCGGAAAAACATGGCATCGATAAGAGGAATTGATAGTCACGGAGGCATGCGATTCCAGGAATCGGACAATTAGGAACCGGTTCCCTATTTAGGTGTCCCCTAACCGTACCGAGCCCAGGACAAAAGACAATGGAAAAGAACGCTGTGCTGTGCCAGTGCGGGTACCGCATGGCTCACTGGTGCAGTAGGGAAACCATTGTGTTACCCGGTCATAACTCCTTTGTGGTCTACATGTTAAAGTAATGACTATACCGGGTAGCGCAGTGGACTAAGCGTCTGCCTACCACCGCGCGGAGACAGTGGGATCGAATCCAACTGCCAGCGGTACCTCCGGCTTGTCGGCCGTCCGTGCTGACACAATTGGCAGTGTCAGTGGGTGGGAAGTCGGCGAGGGTGGGTCCTGGTCGTTGTAAACAGCGACTCCTACAGTTCGGTCGGGGGGGCGCCTGCACAGCAAGGGAAGGATCTGGAGAGAGGTAGTGTGACCTTCCACACGTTACACTCTCCCAGTGAGAGTCCGCGCTGCCAGGCTGGCTGCACATGTGTCGGAGGAAAGCATGTGATAGTCTCCGGCCTCCCGGACCAACAGTAGGGGGGGGGTGCACAATGACCAGGAAGGGGATTGGGAATTGGCATAACGACTAACAGTGGTGATGGGAGAAAAATCGGAAAAAGGAGGGGGGAAAGGATAATAAAAAAATTTAAATAAAGTAATGGCTATACATTCCAACCAGGGCTTGACGTTGACACCTGCCCAGGGCTAGTGAAAATGCTGAGTGGCTAGTGACTTTGGAAAACCACTAGCCACAGTGGCTAGTGAGCCAAAAAGTTAACGTCAAGCCCTGATTCCAACAGTCATCACTGATATAGAGTGTCTGGTCAGTAACATGGGTCTCCCAGTCCCTCCTGCTCTGCAGTAAACACAAAATACATTTTCTGGTATCCTGTTCCCACTTTATCCAATTAGGAGAGGGAACTCCACACTGACAAAAACAAGAAATGAGAATTAGTTTTAAATCTGGCTTGGCAAGATTTCTTGAAATAAGTGAAAATATATAGGGTCCTCTCTCCTGATTGGATGAAGTGGGAAGGGATACCGGAACATTTTATTTCTGTTTACTGCAGAGCGGAGGGACTGGGAGACCCATGTTACTGACCAAACACTCTATATCAGTGAATGATGGCTGTCAGAATATCTAGAGCACATATTTTAACAAAAGAATACCACTTACAGCTCCTTTAAGCAATGACTAAAGAAAATCTACCTCTCCCTTGACCATGAAAATAGGACATTGACCTGACAGGGCCTGTGTAATGGGAGTCTATAAAGGTGTATTTACAACACACGTCTGTCATCTTAAAAGGAGAATGAACCTTAGTTAATGTTTGACAGAACCTTCTTGGTAACAGGCCTGTGAAGACGTGGGTGCAAAGGACAGTCTTACATACTAAAGCTCCCCAAAGGAAAAGCCTGACCCGAGCTGTGTATTGATGATTATGGGGTATGGGGGTGCGGTGCCTACGCTGACTGGAGGTGTATAAAAGGTCTAACTGAGTAGCAACGAATCAGTCAGAGGTGGGTTTTATATACAAGTATATTTTACCCGTAGATAACATTATTGACAGGCTTCTAGAGAGAAAGCCAACCCTTATCTTCCCCCACCCCACCCACCCAACCACCTCCAATGTACAGTCCCCCCCCCCCCCCCCCCCACCTAACCAACCTCCTCCAATGTAGTTTCTACGTCAAATGTATATACTCTCTTTTTTTAGACTATTTTTGTATCACAAACAGTACTTTATTTGTAAATCTGGTATGTCATAAATGTATGTATAGTAGGCCTACTGTCCATCTGTATGTCGTGTGTGTGTCATATATGTTATGATGAATTGAAAATGGGTGACCCTGATGTAAACAAGACGAAAGTCTTTCTCTGGTCTGCATCCCCTTAACAATTGTGTGTATTGAGCCGTACTGTACTGTACCCATTCTGCAATCTGTTCATTCAAGTTTAAATAAACGCATTCATTCAAGATATCTGGCGTCAAGTGCGTACTGTCTGTTCGTGAATACCACCACAGCTCCAGAACGGAAATAATACTGTGAACGCGGTTACTGGCTGCGCCGCTGCGCGTAACCACGACGGGGGCCAGTGGCGCGCTGCGCGTAACCAAGTGCTTAGTTGGCGACTTTTACGCAAAGAGCCGCGGCAGTTTGCACGAAAAGAAGAAGCAACTGACAACAACAAAACACACACAGTCCAGAAATAAAGCATTAGCATACGTTACCAGTGACCCATGTACATTAACAACATAATAGTAATAGTAATAATAAAACATTACCTTCCGACGAAATTCTCCAAGACGGAGCTCTTCCCTGCGCTCTGCCCGCCGACCACCGCGATCTGCGGCAGGTCCAAGTTGCAGCTCTGGCCGATGGAGCTGAACGCGTCTTGGAGTTTGTTGATGAGGGGAATGAGGTCTTCCATCCCCCGGTTCCCCATAGTAGCGGCACCTCGATCACCCTGATCGGTGTTGTTGTTGTTAATAAAAAGAGTGAACGGATCACCCTGATCGAACCAAAAGTTCCCAGACGGAGACGGTGCAGCTTGTCAAAAGTCACTCCGGATCTATTTGATTGAGGGATGTAATGGTAATACGAGTCGTGGCCACACAGTAAATCCACTTGCCGTGTGTAAGATGAACGGTTATGAGTGACTACTATACAGAAACTACATTAACGTTATAGACAAAACTTCTAGATCATCATCATCCGGTCAGGCGACACCCAGCCTCTCTCCGCCGGAGACGTGTCTCCGCCTTTTGGTTCACTGTGTCTTCTTTCATTGGTCGAACACAATGTCTATCAAATGTAGATGTATTTCACCATTGGATAATCATTTCCAAAACGTACAAATGCTGATTGGCTGTTTGTATGCCCAATTAAAGCGACACTATATCGTTTTGGGAGGGGAAATTATTTCAAAACAGGCCTACATAATAATAAGTAAATAAATAGATAAATGTTGTTTTCACAGCTGGGCAAGCAAATTGCTCTCCCAGGAAAAATGGGTCCCTGGAATTTAGTTTAAAGCTAGAATGCTACTTAGAAAGTTACCTTTTCACCAGGTTTCCATGTGCAGGAGCCTCATTTAGTGTACATGAATGAATGAATGAATGAATGAATGAATGAATGAATGAATGAATGAATGAATGAAAACTTTATTTAACAGATTGCAGAATGGGTACAATACAGTACGGCTCAATACATACAATTGTTATTGACTATTTTTGTTTTATCCTGTTTCTGTACTTGCATATATTTTAACCACCTTTACTGAAAGTTTCATTATACATTGTGTGTTGAGTACTGACTTTTAATAAGTTTTGTTTTGCAATAATAAAAAAAATTAAAAAAAAAAAAAAATTGTTAAGGGGATGCAGACCTGAGAAAGACGTTTGTCTTGTTTCCATCAGGGTCCCCCATTTTCAATTCATATAGACATTCATTTATGACATACACAACATACATGACATTTATGGCATAGGGACATATAGGTATTTAGTACTGATACATTTGTGACATAAGCGGTATTCAAATATACAGTACTGTTACCCCTAGATCCTGACAGAGTATATACATATGATGGGGAGGGGACTGTACATTAGGAGGGGGTGGGTGGGTGGGAGGGAAATATACATACGGCGGAGAGGGAATATATACATGCGGTGGGGAGGAGACTGTCTATTAGGAGGTGGTGGGGGTTTTGGGCATTTACGGTGGCCAGTTTCGAATTGCAGCCTCCCGTAGGTGCTCTTTAAGAGCGGTTTTGAATGTGGGCAGGGATTCACATTCCTTTACAGCTTTGGGTAGGGCGTTCCACATTGTTGTGGCATAATTGCGAAACGTGTTTAGTCCCTTGTTTGAGCCGAATCTGGGTTTAACATGATTTGTTGAGCTTCCTCTGGTGTAGTGGTTGTGGTATTCACTGACCTTTGGGAAGTATTTTGACATGTACATGGGCACCCCGGTCGTATAGTGTATCTTGTAGACCAGGCCCATTGCAAGTTGCTGTACTCTGTCGTCTACTCTAAGCCATCCTAGGTTGTCAAAGTGGGCAGGGGTGAGGTGGGTTCTGGGGTTCAGGTCAAGTAGTAGTCTGACCAGTTTGTTTTGTGATGTTTGTAATTTTGTTTTAAGCGCCTTTGAGGTGCTTATTGGTACCATGAGGTGCACGCATAGCCATAGTACCCTTGAATGAGTGCTCCTGCCAGAGTCTTCAGGGTATTCTTGTTTACCAGAGAGGAGATCCGGTACAAGAATCTAGTTCGTTGGTTGACTTTTTTTATTACATTGGATGCCATTTTGTCACAGGAAAGATTTGCCTCTAGGATGGAACCCAGGTAGGTAATTTCGTCTTTCCTTGTGACAATATTGTCACCCACTGTAACTGAGAATCCGTCGGTCTTGCTGAGTTTGTTATTTGAACCGAAGAGAATGGACTCTGTTTTGCCCATGTGTAATGATAGTTTGTTATCAGCGAGCCATATGCAGATTTTGCCTAGTTCCGTGCTGAGGGTTTTTTCAACCTGCAATTTGTTCTTGTCAGAGACCAGCAGGGCTGAGTCGTCCGCAAACAGGAACAAGTTGCAGTCACAGGCTGACGACATGTCATTTGCATAAATTAGGAAGAGTAGCGGTCCTAGTATGCTTCCTTGTGGAACACCACAGCTCACTGTGAGGGGGGGGGGGATAGAGTACCGTTTACCTCTACCATCTGTTCTCTCCCCTCCAGGTAGGATTGCATCCAGCTCACTGATAAGCTATCAAAACCAATTGCTTTTAGCTTGTCCATTAGAATGGAGTGATTGACAGTGTCGAAGGCCTTTTGTAGGTCCAGCATGACCATGCCGCAGTATTTGCCCGCGTCCACCTCTTGTTTGATGTGGTCGTTCAAATAGAGGAGGCATGTGTCAGTGGAGTGGGACGTTCTGAAGCCAGATTGGAATTCGTAGATTAGATTTTTTTCCGCCAGGTACTTTTCGACCTGTTCGTAGACTATTTTCTCCATGACTTTCGAGATGGAGGTAAGAATAGAAACAGGGCGGTAGTTGCCTGGGTCTAATTTGCTGCCCTTTTTGTGCAGAGGGGTCACTCTCGCAATTTTGAAGTCCTTGGGGACGTGCCCCTGTTTTATAGAGAGGTTTATTATGTGTGTGATGACTGGGGAGATGGCGGCTGCTGAGTCTCTGAGGAATTTGGAGGGGATGTTGTCATGGCCAGTGGCCTTGTTAGGTTGGAGGGCGCTCAATTTTTTGAGTACCTCATCGGTTGTTACCATTTCAAGTTTGAAGTCATCTTTGTGGACCCCTAGGTTTTTGTAGTATGCTACTATGTGTTCTACCCCATAATGCCCTGAGTGGGAGGGTAGTTTGTTTACCAGTGTTGTGGCTATGTTTGTGAAGAAGATGTTTAAGTAATTGGCTACATCCAGCTTGTCTGTGATGAGCGTGTTGTCCGTCTTTATGTTTATGTTTGAGAATCTGGTTTTAAGTTTTTTACTGCAGCCTAGTTGATTATTGAGTAATTTCCAAAGTTCGCAGGGTTTGTTTTTGTTTTCCTCAGTTTTGTCGTTGATGAAATTTCTTTTTGCGGTTCTGATCATGGTGTTTACGTCATTTCTTAGTCTGTTTCTTTGGATTTTTAGTTCAACCACGTGGGCTTGGAGTTCACTGTTTGAGCTTTTGGAAAGCTTTGTCTGACTTTTATGAAGTTCAGAGCATTTTTTGTCTCTGGTTTTCATAGCGGCCAGTATTTCAGTGTGCATCCATGCCTCAGCGCGATTTTTAACCCTGGTGGTTCTTATCGGTGCCATGTTGTTGAGTATTGCTGTGAATTTGGTTTTGAATCCAAGCCATGTTTCTTCAACCTGTGTACCACTGAGTTCATCTGACCAGTCCAAGCTCCCCAGTTCTAGGTTAAAGGCCTCTCTAGAGTACGTTTTGAGGTCTCTAGATGTGACTGTTTTGTGACAGCCGGCCTTCTGTTTTAGCTTTTTGCGGGTACAGAAAATCATATAATGATCACTTAACCCGCATGCTATCACCCCTTTATTGGAGATCATTGACTTGTCAGAGGTCAAAATGAGGTCAATGGTGGTTTGTGTCGAATCGCATACCCTTGCGATGTCCTAACCTAGTTGTACAGTAAATGACCAAGTAAGGCTTTGTCAATATTCCAATGTACAGTGTAAAATGTGTGTGTGTCCCCTTCCCAACCCCCCCCCCCCCCACCTCCAATGTACAGCCCTCACCCAACCCACCCAACCCCACCCCACCCAACCAACCTCCTCCAATGTACAGTTTCTATGCCAAATGTATATACACTCCTTTTCTGGACACTTTTGTATCACAAACAGTACTGTATTTGCAAATCTGATATGTCATAAATGTATAGATGTAGCAGTACTGTCTATCTGTATGTCATGTATGTCATATATGTTATGATGAATTGAAAATGGGGGACCCTGATGTAAACAAGACGAAAGTCTTTCTCTGGTCTGCATCCCCTTAACAATTGTATGTATTGAGCTGTACTGTACTGTACCCATTCTGCAATCTGTTAATAAACTTTTCAATCAATCAATCAATCAATTGTGGGTTGGGTGATTAGCTGGCTGAAACCGTGCAGATCAGAAAATCTACTGAAGGCCTTGAAGACGGGTGCTGCTTTACGCAGCATATCCGTGTTCCAGTCCCCAATAAGAATTTTTTCTACCCCCTCCACCCCAGCTAAACACCCATCAAGTGTGTCATAAAAGCCACTCTGTTCTGGTGGTCTATAGATTGTGCCTACTAGTACTGGTTTCGCCCTGTCTAATAAGATTTCAATCCAAACAGTTTCAATTTCATCATGGTTAAGGTCAGTACGGTTGATGTATTTGGTATCCTTGTGTATATTATGTGTATATACACACAGACGCCACCTCCATACTGGTTCCTATCCCTCCTGACTATTGAGTAGTTTTCAATTTCAATCTCTGGATCCTGTACAGATGAGTCTAATTTTGTTTCTGTGAAACACAATATGTTAGCCTTACCGTTTAAAAACAACTGTTTGATTTCAGCCAGTTTAGGTCTCAGGCTATTTGTATTAATGAATGAATGAATGAAAACTTTATTTAACAGATTGCAGAATGGGTACAATACAGTACGGCTCAATACATACAATTGTTAAGGGGATGCAGACCTGAAAAAGACGTTTGTCTTGTTTCCATCAGGGTCCCCCATTTTCAATTCATATAGACATTTATGACATACACAATATACATGACATTTATGGCATAGGGACATATAGGTATTTAGTACTGATACATTTGTGACATAAACGGTATTCAAATATACAGTACTGTTACCCCTAGATCCTGACAGAGTATATACATATGATGGGGAGGGGACTGTACATTAGGAGGGGGTGGGCGGGTGGGAGAGAAATATACATACGGCGGGGAGGGAATATATACATGCGGTGGGGAGGAGACTGTCTATTAGGAGGTGGTGGGGGTTTTGGGCATTTACGGTGGCCAGTTTCGAATTGCAGCCTCCCGTAGGTGCTCTTTAAGAGCGGTTTTGAATGTGGGCAGGGATTCACATTCCTTTACAGCTTTGGGTAGGGCGTTCCACATTGTTGTGGCATAATTGCGAAACGTGTTTAGTCCCTTGTTTGATCCGAATCTGGGTTTAACATGATTTGTTGAGCTTCCTCTGGTGTAGTGGTTGTGGTATTCACTGACCTTTGGGAAGTATTTTGACATGTACAAGTCAACAGGTAAGCTTACATTTGGTTCACACTGCTTTGCAAATATAATTAATAATAATAATTCATTGTATTTGTATAGCATTTTTCAATTGCCCAAAGTCGCTGACAATAGGCACAACTGAGAGCAGATAAACAAATGTAGAAGGGTGGATTATCCCCACTTTATGAGAGTGGATATATGAACTGTCACCAGGTAGTGGGAGCACAGCAGATCTGGGTCCGGCTGAGTCCCCGACTGTAGTGTAGGGGTACTAGAATTGGGATTTAGCAGAGGGAGCGGATGGGGCCTATGGATTTACTAACCTAGGGGTTATACGCTGGTCCTTCTTGCCCTCCAGGGCGACTGTAGTAATTCCCCAAACACCCACACTTCCCCTAATACGTCCCACACCCTCTCACCCCCGGTGGCAGTAATGGTAAATGATATAATTTCTCCCCAAAGCAGTACCTTTCTTTGTTGACTGGTGGAGACCTGTACAGAGCACCTGCCCCAATTACACATAGGCCGTGGATAAGAAGGGGTTAAACAATAATGTACATTAATTAAAAAAAAAAGGGGGTTAAGCAAGAATGCACATTAATTCACACGCAGTGGTCCCATTTATACGCCTCTCCTTTTACTGAAGGTTACATGTATCTGCATGAACAAGTCCCCGTAAGGGTTAATAGGCTTTTCATGTACAAATAATGAGGAGGGGGCAGCACGCTCCGGGAGCCACACAATGGGAAACACTTATTTCTTCTTCTTTCGTCTTCTTTCGTGTAACGTCAGAGGTCCAACTCCGTATCTTGTAGCCATGCCCTTAACTCTGGTCCCACATCAAAGAGGCTGGCTTCCGAGGGTGGTTTGTATAGGGGGCAGATGGTCAGGATGTGGTCAACAGTCTGCTCAGGGTCTCCACACTCACATGCAGCGCTGTCTGCCAGGCCCCACTTCTTTAATGATGCTTTAAAGCGACCAACCCCAGATCTTAAACGGTTCAGCAGAACCCATTGCCGGCGTGGAAGATCGTCTCCTGTGGCGCCATCTCCTGGATCCCAGATGTGGTGGTGGATACGGGTTGGCCCAGCACTCTCCCACTCTCTCTTCCAGGCTGCCGCCAGCCATCCATTTCTGGATAGGTCCTCAGTGGTGGAACGGAGCATCTCTTGTGCCACCTTGTTGTAGGGGTGGCGGGACTTGAGTCTGCTCATAGGTGCTGTTGTTGTTGTGGTGTTGTGTAGGATGTGCCAGTCATGCTTCACTGCCTTCCTTGCTAGGGCGAGAGTGGCAGCCTCTCGTCGTAGGCCAGCTGGGGCGATTCCTGCAAGGACTGGCAGCAGGAAGACGGGTGTAGCCTTCAGGCATCCAGTGATGATCCGGAGGGCGTTGTTAGTAGCCGCATCAACTTTTTTAACGTGTGGGCTTCTGCTCCAGACTGGGGCACAGTACTCTGCTGCCGAGAAGACCACCAGATTGAGTTGAATGACGGAGCAGTGTGTGTGTGTGTGTGTGTGTGTGTGTGTGTGTGTGTGTGTGTGTGTGTGTGTGTGTGTGTGTGTGTGTGTGGTCCAGTGTATATCCACTGTCCAGACTGCATCCAGCTAGCCAAATAGCTTCTTGTTAGCCAAGTTAGGCACACCAACACAAGTACTGTGATGAGCTGTGTCTTTGCCCATTTCCGCATCAAACAGCCTGAAAACTACCTGGCGTTCTATCGCCCTGCTCTAAGACAAACTCTAACCTTAACCAACTTTGAAAGAGTGCCTAAGCTTAACCGTCGAAAGAACTTGCCGTCATGCTCTAAGACAAACTCTAACCTTAACCAACTTCGAAGAGTAACTAAGCCTAACCAGTGTAGAAACTGTCGTCGGCCAATCAGAGAGCGTCTCCGAGAAATGCGGCTACGGAAAGTATAGACGCTGCTTGCTTAGATGATATAGATCGCTTGAAAACGCGCCCGACTTCCATCATATTACATCATATTTCAACGCACAGTGCGTTACGTGCGTTGACCTATTTGATTGGCTGCGAGGATACAGCGATGAAACCAGTGCACGCCCTGCTGTGCGCGATATGTCTCGCCCCTGCCTGAGAGGTAGTTACTAGTGACTTCCTGTGAATGAAAAACTATTATTTATATTTGATATATTAACGTTATATTGTGCATTTAATATTATTCATTTTAAACATTTTATTTCTAGGGCTCTAAAAAATATATATATATTTTCTTCTTCTTCTCTCTTTTAACCAGGGAGGGCGGCGCTCAAGCGCCCACTATCGGCTGGCCGCCACTGGAAGTTGGTTAAGGTTAGAGTTTGTCTTAGAGCAGGGCGATAGAACACCAGCCCTGATTCCAAACTAACCTTAACCAACTTCGAAAGAGTCGCCTAAGCTTAACCAGTGATAAACTAGGCGTTAGGTAGTTTGCAGGCTGTTAGACCCGGAAATAGGCGCAGAACTTGCCGTCCCACGATTGGCTTTTTTTATTTGCATAATTAGCATTAGAAACTACTTGATCAATTTCAACAATGTTGGAGTTGTTTTGGGGGTTATTCGGGATACTGAATCCATTTATGATACTTAAGAGAAGAAAAAAGTTTCAAAATTGCAATATTTACTGGAATTTACCAAATTGTGGTGCCATTTTTTATGAATTTTCTGTTTATAAATGTTTCAGAAGAAGCAGAATTTATAGATAATTTTCATGGAATGTTCAATTGTAAACAGAATGATAATAATAATAATAACTTTAATTTGTAGAGCGCCTAATGGGGTACTCTAGGTGCTTATGCTTGGTTACTGGGGTAACTGCATGCTGCAGTTGAGCTCTGCCATGAGTCCACGTGGCAGCGGAGCAGTTTGCTGCCACAACTAGAAACTATTCTATTGGATTTTTGTATGTGACTGTTACCTTATAAAATGTCCTCAGAACCCCAGTTCCTAGCCTTGACTGAGACTTCAGTGTGCTAATCGTTAACGGAAAACTTCCAAGTGAGTAGTGGCTAATTAGCACCATGATCTCATTCCTACTGTGTCAACGAGCAACTGCAGCTGCAGAAAATACAGACCCCCGATTTTCAAGGATTGTTGTTTCAATGCAAGTAAGTTGAGAAAATAGAAACAGATACACAAACTGTGGTTTTATTGCTATCCAATAACAAACACTGAATATAATATGATCACAAGCTGTAGTAAGCCAGCTCTTAGGGTTAACGTTAGCCATCTGACGGTAACTAATGTTAATGCATAGCTAGTTAGCTATGTTAGCAATGTATGTCATGATATGAATGTGTGATTATAACCTGTTATTACCTAGCCTCGCATCACCAGGCTCTATCCCTCGTCACACAGAGAAGCATCAAGTTTGATTCTAAGTATTCATATGGTACTTTTGCTCTCCTTAATGTAGAATTGTGTGATAGAAGATCTGAGGCACTGAGGCAGAGAAAGAGACCCAAAAGGTAATGCAAATACCAGTCAAGTTCATGTAGGATACCAATAACATGGGAAATACATGTTTTCATTGGAATAGTGAACAGCCCGTCTGAAATGTACATCCTGGCAAGGTATCCATATTGCTCTGTAATGTAGAGTATGTAGAGATGGACGATATAAATAGTGCATTCTTCTTTTGTTAATTTCAGATTGACATGTCAAGGAAGAAATGCCTATTCGAGCCCTGTGACGGCAAGGACAATGACTTCAAGACATCTGGACCAAAAGGCATTACAGCTTTGCTTCAGAGGAGTGAAGAGCTTGACGATTCAGCTATAACTGAGACTTTATCGAACATCATTGCTACCCATGGTGTGAGTGTCAGCCTCTGTAGTTTGTCACAAATCATGTTATAGCTCATATACCTAAGTCTAGAAATGCAACCAAACGCAAGCTCAGCTCAGCTAGGGAAACGTATGTCTCGTTCTCATGCCTTTGAGTTTTCTAAACTATGTCTGTTTTGTGGTATCTTTTGCGAACCCAAAGACACCAAACACCCTGATAGATGGAAGCCAGTGAAACAATGCCGGACTGTTGAGAGACCAGGAAAGTCATCCTTCAAAAACATTTGTCAGAGTTACATGATATATATGTAGCCAACTCCGGGCACCTCTCTGCAGTAAGCAGATACTTGTGTGACTTTTATGGTGATGCTGTAGCTGTCATGGGGGTGGAAGGGTGCCAGACTATTGTTGATGAGTTGTTATGAAGAGCTGGCTACAATCCAGGAACAAAGATACAATGGTAAACCACCATCCATATCTTCCTCATTCCTGGTTGTGTCTGTGTGAAATCTCTCCCCAATCAGGTTCAAATGTTCTTGAGGTCATATCCTACAAAGTATCCTCTATAGTCTGCCCCATTGTTCTGACCAGGATTATTACGTTCCTTTTGGCCTCCTTGCTGAGTCTGACGTGGACGAGAAACCCATCTATAGGCCTAGTTATCAAATTCTTGGTTTGCAATGGTTTTGCACCAATTGTGGGTAAATAAAAACCCAGTTTTCATCTACAACTCCTGTTTCCTCATTGTCTCACTGCTTGGTCCCTAACAAGGAGAAATGGGCATTCTAAACACTCTGTGCAAGGCCTCTATTAGGAGGTAAATTGTTCTTTGTTTTCACAATGTGTGCTCTCTATCGTATCGAGATACATATTCCATGTGTATGGAATAACACTCACCTTTAACATTCACATTAAACAATATCCTGCAGGTATTCTGTTCCCTGGAGGAGCCACTCCTGGTGGTGGAGTCACTAAAACGACCTCGTCTGACAAAGCTTGATGCCAACTACTGCTTCTGCAAAGGCAATGACAGCACATGTTGCAACTCACTGACACACTCGCAGGAAAAAGAAGATGACATTAAAGTAAATTCAGAGGAAGATGAAGACAGTGGGGAGGAATTTGATGATGAGGAGTTTGATGATGTGGATTCAGAGTTCTGAACACGGTAGCCACTTTCAGAGTGAGAAGTTTCAGGAAGACTTACAATCCAAAACAAGTAATTATCTACTACTATGCAGTAGGAGGAAGCGCATATTGTTATGTTGTGGCCTATATGCTTGAGTAATGTAATTACCTTTCTTTTGTTATTTCTGTTTTATTAAGCTATGTTATTGTATTAAGGAACACAGTTTGACCAGTTTTAGTGTTTTTCCAATTTGCTGTGATGTTACAGGTAGTAAATAAAGGAGCAGATGCCCTTCACATCTGAGTATTTGTCTTGACAACGCAGATCTTTATACACCTGCCTATCTACCGTACTATGACAATATGACATTACCATAGGAACTATTTGGGGTCAGTAGAGATATTGTGAATACATAATGTCTGTGCTGTCCAAATGTAATCATTTCAGTGTCCTCTAAAACGTTTGAATTGACTGAAAATTTACCAAAATTGCACCAAAATGAGTTGAAATTTGGTAAATTCCAGTAAATATTGCAATTCCGAAAACTCTTGAGTATCATAAATGGATTCAGCATCCCGAATAACCCCCTAAACCACTCCAACATTGTTGAAATTGATCAAGTCGTTTCATTGTGTTGGAAAATAGACTAGTAGGGGAGACAATCAGGGAAGTAAGTAAGGGAGGGGGGGGGGGGGCAGGAGACTGATAAAAGGTATGGAAGGGGAAAGGGAGGTGGTACTCTAGGTTGGTTGAAGGAGGGTGGTTATGGGTAGGGAAGGTTGAATGCTTGGGAGAACAGGTAGGTTTTGAGTCGGGATTTAAAAGGTGGAGAGTGAGGGAGAGTCTCTGATGAATGAATGAACACTTTATTTAACAGATTGCAGAATGGGTACAATACAGTATAGAATAGAATAGAAATACTTTTATTATCCTGAGGGAAATTTGACACTGCAAATCGCTCAACATTAAACATTTAGACAGAACAGGTTACGAATAAGAATAACAAAGTGCACAGTGCTGTTTCAAAAGTAAGAGTCCAGGAAGATGGTAACTGTCCCTCTGTGCTCAGTGATGCAGTGAGGCACAGTGATGCATTGTATAGTCTGATGGCTGTTGGAATGAAGGACTTCCTGTGCCGTTCAGTGCTGCATTTAGGTAGTGTGAGCACTGAACATGCTCCTCCTGTCAGCCAAGTCTGTGTATAGTGGGTGGGAGGGGTTTTCCCTGATGGCCTGGAGCTTAGCAAGGCTCCTCCTCTCCGCCACCCTCGCTAGGGAGTCCAGCTCCACCCCAACCACGCTACTGGCCTTCCTGACCAGCTTATCCAGCCTGTTTGTGTCCCCTGCTCTCAGTCCGCTGCCCCAGCAGGTCACAGCGTACAAGAAGGCGCCAGCCACCACCGACTCATAGAACATCCTCAACATCCTTGTACAGACATTGAAGGATCTCAGCCTTCTGAGGAAGTAGAGTCGGCTCTGGCCCTTCTTGTACTCTGCGTGTTTTGACCCGTTCAGTTTGTTGTCAATGTGCACCACGAGGTATTTGTACTCCTCAACCATGTCCACATCGACTCCCCTGATGGAAACGGGGGTCACAGGTGCACTCCTCCTCCTCCCCAGCTCCACCACCAGTTCCCTGGTCTTTGCCACATTTAGCTGCAGGTGGTTTTTATCGCACCATGTGACGAAGTCCACTACCAGTTCCCGGTATTCCCTCTCGTCACCGTCCTTTATACATCCCACTATCGCAGAGTCATCAGAAAACTTCTGAAGGTGGCAGGACTCTGACCGATAGTGGAAGTCGTTGGTGTAGACGGTGAAGAGGAAGGGAGAGAGGACTGTCCCCTGCGGGGCCCCGGTGTTTGACCAGTCTGTCTGACACACAGCTCCGTAGGCGCACGTACTGTGGTCTGCCCGTCAGATAGTCAACAACCCAGGACACCAGGGGGGCCTCTACTGGTCAACTCATATTGTGTCTCTTTTTTTTCTCTCTTCCATCTAGTTTGGAAGACGCCGTCTCGGATACTCGTCGCGTTCATCCGCCTGTTAATTCCCTCGTTATTTTCTCCCCCCCCCTGCCTCGCCAAGTCCCTCGTGTTTTTTTTTCCCCTCTTGGGAATCAGTTATTGTTTCGCCCCAGCGTGGCCACTACATCTTTTTTTCAACACGGTAAGACTTTATTTACATATTAAGTACACACACATAGTCTGCTACATCACACATACTTCGGGTTTTAATACACACCTCATAACCCAGGTCCCGACCTGTTGACACCACATTTCCACCGTTCATTGTTTGTATGCCTTGTACCTTTTTTTTCGTATTGTTGAATTTGTCTCTGTTTGTAAAGAATAAATATACGCTTGTTTTAGCGTTTAAACTGTTGGACTGTTTCACTCTCTTATTTGGGTCCCGTTCCTCTGTTCCCATAACAATAAATCTATTACAATCTTTTTTTTTCATGGATTTGAATGACTGTTATGCATGTCTATAATTATGCCAAATGTTATGCTCATTTTATATCTATTTTGTCTGTTTATGTCTATTTTGTGTCTACATCACTGACTTTTTAACTCTTTGGACACCACTGACTTGAGCATTGTTTGTTCCTACCACGCCAAGATAGGAATAAGTGGCTGTGTTTGCAGGGCTATATATATATATTCTATATTATAGCTATGGATACAATACTATGGCCCATTTGACATCAACTATCTATCGTTCAATATGTGAAAAAGAATAAATGTTTTCATCAATACGTTTGCGTGTTATACCGTGGTGAATATAAGTATAGTTATATTTCGTATATAGCATCGCGTCCCGCTCTGAGCCTTACGAGATACTCTATATCTCCTGTGATACCTAATGTATCTCCCACGAACAAAAACACATGCACCCCACCTGTATGGGGCCCCGCCCCTTATGGTGGTACCACCCATATAATCATGACTCTGGTCATGAAACACCCTTCCTCTATTTTCGTCCCAGCGTACTGGATGCTATGCACCATGCGAGCTAGCGGAATGAAAAGATTAAGGAAGATTAATAATGTTGAGGGCTTACCGGAGGATTGTGTTTCCCTGGATTCTCCGGAGCTTGTTTCGACGACGCAGACCTATGCTGGTGGTTCCTCGGCTGACGGCGACGGACCGAGGGGCAGCGTACAAGGTTTGGCTATCGGGTCGGCTTGTACAAAGGTGAGGTCTGTGTCAGTAGGCGTCAATGTCGGTGTTGGTCGTGCTGTGGAGTATGTTTCGGCACCAGGGCCGGGGCGGCTTGGCGATCGTTCCACTGTAGTGGGCGATGTCTTGGCGATCCTGGAACATGCTGTTGACGCTAATGCTACTGCTACTGCTAATGCTAATGCTACTGCTGCTTCTTCTGCTAACGCTGATGTTGACGCTGGAATGTCTAATAATCCCCGCCGCGGGATTCCGCTTTTCCCTCCTCTTGCCACCTTCATTGATGAAGGTCAGCCGGTGGTGGGTGTGGGGGGGTTCGCTGAGCTCTATTTACCTTTTTTGCGGGTGAAGGGGCTGACGACGGGGTGCAGCCCGGGGGTACCTTGGCTAAGTAGCCAGGTAGCTTCTTTTTTGTGCCCAGGCGGGGATGAACGACGTTCCGCCCGGCCGTTGCTTGATAGCATGTCGGCTCGGAGGGTGGCAGTATGGACGAATGAGTGGTATACTGCTGCAGGATGGCATTTAGCGGCGGCCAGTGTTGTGGCTCAGCTGGCTACTTTCCTATCCAAGATGGCGTCGGGTTGTAGGTCTTTGAGTCCAACCGACACTATGAACGTGATTCATGTTTGTGGTGTTATAGAGATCTTGACTCAGTCGCAAGCTATAACTGCGGGGAGGATTCGGATGCTATCGACTTTGGTTGTTAGGCATCTTTGGTTGGAGCAGTCTCCTCTTGGGGAAGAGGATAGGTTTTCTCTCCTCACGACTCCTTTTTCCACAGATAGTCTTTTTGGGCGTTCTGTGGAGGCGCAGGCGGTTTTTGATTCGGGTCCTACACCGCCTCACGCTGTGCAGCCAGGGGTGGGAGCACGGTCTCGTCAACGACTGTGGCGAGATCCTCGACAGGCGGCCATGTTTCCCCCGCCAGTGGTGCCCTGGTTGGAGAATCGACAGGGTTTCGCGAGGCCGACAGTCTTGGCGGCCGAGGGATCGGCCATTTTGGGTGATTTCGGGGTTGGTAAACCACCCCGTCGTCATTTTGCCGCGAGCAGCCCGCTCCCCGTTCAGTCCTCTCTCTGGTATCCCCAGAAGCGGGGCTTTGAGCGTTCTCCTTTGGCTGCGGGCCGCGAACCTTCTTTGAAGCGTATGCGGCCCCATTCTTCACTTCTCATGGAGACAGGGGCTGACACCCAGTTGATGGCTGAGCCTGGGTCTGTCCGTGAGAATGTTCCGTCGTCGCGTGGTTCCTACACCGCAGGTTGTGGGTGGGTGGAACCTGGTGTTGCAGCTGCCGCTAGCTCCAGTGGTCAGCAGGGGGACTCGGTGCCTCTTCTGTTGAATGCTCAGCAGGGGTTACCCCGGCTTCGCCCTCGCCAGGCGGGGTATCGCGCTGTTGCCTCCCACTCCCGTCAAACCGGCAGTGGTCTGCAAAGGAGAGGCTGGCGTGATTTGAGTGGTAGCAATATCACTGCAGGGCTTCGGCGTGTAGGAGCCCATGGGGTCCTCAGGCCTTGCGTGTCTGGCTGCGGAACGGCTCCTCAGCGTGTGCTGGAGGGGTGTTCAGGGGGTGAGTGTGTGTCCACAAGTTTGATGACCGCTCCTCCCGTATCAAACCGGCCCTTTCTGTCGGGGTCCCCCCTTGGGTGCTTTGCACGACGGGGGGGACCGGGCCAATTATCTGCTGTTCCTTGCGGCCCAGCGTCAGTTGACGGCGGGGGCGCTGTGGGATTATATTCACATATGGCGACGGGAATGTCCCTTGAATCGGTGGATGAGGAGAACGTTAGAGGCGGGGCTGGTTTTGCAGTTTGCGCGGCCCCATCCTCCGTTCTCAGGTTTGGTGCCGACCCTATTGTTAGGGTCGGGCGCGGTGACAGCCCTGGCCGACGAGATTCAATCTCTGTTGGCGAAGCAGGCCGTCGTTGTGGTCCCGAGAGAGGACGCAATGTCAGGCGTCTACTCCCGTTATTTTCTGGTGCCCAAGAAAACTGGGGGGGTCAGACCTATACTGAATCTGTCCATGTTCAATCGGTTGATTGTAGTGAGACCATTCAGGATGTTGACCGTCCGACTCCTTCTGCTTGCTGTCAGGAGGGGGGACTGGTTCACCTCCATAGACCTGAAGGATGCGTATTTTCACATACCCATTTTCCCTCCTCACAGGAAGTTCCTACGGTTCCTGTTTCAGGGCGTAGCGTACGAGTACCACAGAATGCCGTTCGGTTATTCTCTGGCTCCCCGCACATTCACCAAGTGCGTGGCGGCTGCTCTGGGGCCTTTACGTCGTCGGGGGATACGAGTTCTGTTCTATCTCGACGATATTCTGCTCCTCAGCCGTTCAGAGGAGGTTGCCAGGTCTCATACTCGACTGGTGGTGGAATTCCTCACCAGCCTGGGTTTTGCTGTGAATTGGAAGAAGAGTACCCCTCTTCCCAGTCAACAGGTGGAGTACTTGGGCTTGACATTGAGGTCGAAGCCCATGCTTGCGACCCTCTCGGAGCAGCGTCGGGGGGATCTCCGTCACGCGCTCGGGGGTTTCCGTCTCGGTGGGACGGTTACGGCGCTGCAGGTGATGCGTCTGCTGGGCCTTATGTCGGCGGCCCACACGGTGGTTCCTCTTGGCCTCCTCTTTATGAGGCGGATACAGAGGTGGTTTCTCTCTTTGAGAATAGATCTGGTGTGGGGCAAAGGGAGACGGTTGACGGTTCCTTTGTCGATATGGGGGGATCTCGCCCACTGGGGGAGGCTGGGTATCCTCTCCGCTGGGGTTTCCATGGGCAGCAGGGGCTCCCACGTCACGGTTTTCACCGACGCCTCTCTCACAGGTTGGGGAGGGGCGTTTCGGACCCACGCAGTGGGGGGCAGCTGGACGGGTCATGCCGACCCAGCTGTCCTGCATATCAATGTGTTGGAGTTGAAGGCGGTCCTCCTGGTCCTCAAACGGCTCGGCCACCTGGTGGTAGGCAGGCATGTTTTGATCAGGACGGACAATGTGACGGCGGCGGCGTATATCAACAGGCAGGGTGGGACTCGTTCCGCCCGCCTGCTCCGGGTGGCGCGCGAACTGTTGCTATGGGCATCCCGCAGGCTGCGCAGTCTGCGGGCGCTCCACGTTCCTGGTACGGAAAATGTGGCGGCGGATATAATGTCTCGGGGCGGTCCTCGTCGCGACGAGTGGGAACTCCGCCCCGACATAGTCAGACAGATCTGGGATCGGTTCGGGGAGGCCTCGGTAGATCTGTTTGCGTGCCGACGTTCTCACAAGTGCCCCTTGTGGTTCTCGCTCAGTCGAGCGGATCATCCCCCCTTGGGGGTGGATGCCTTCTCGACCTTTCCGTGGCCGCCCGGTCTTCTGTACGCCTTCCCTCCTGTACAGCTGTTGAGTCAGCTGTTGGAGCGGATACGGAGGGAGCGCAGGACGGTGATCCTGGTCGCGCCGGACCGGGGCACGTCAGTGTGGTTCCCGGTCTTAATCCAGCTTCTGGTCGCTCCTCCTTGGGTCATTCCGTGGTCAGCGACGGCCCTCTCGCAGCACAACGGAGTGCTTGTCCAGCCTCCGGTGTTGGGTCAACGCCTGGTGGTGTGGCTGGTGGGAGGGTGAGTCTGGAGAGGATGGATCCCGCAGTGGTTGATACCATCCGGTGTGCGCATGCTCCCTCCACTGTCGCGGTTTACGCGGGCAGGTGGCGTGCGTTCCAAGAATGGTGTAAGGGGGGGGGGCTGGGACCCAGTCTCCTGCCCCCTGGATGCTGTTCTGGGTTATCTCCAGTCTCTTCTTGATAGTCTGTCGGCTTCGACAGTGAGGGTATATGCAGCAGCTATATCCTCCTATCATGAGGGATTTGAGGGGGATGTCTTGTTCAGCCACCCTCTTGTGAAGCGTTTCCTGCTTGGCGCTCGACGCGTTAAGCCGGTGCAACGCTCCTTGGCTCCGACTTGGGATCTTCAATTGGTCCTCGGTCGGTTGTCCTTGGCCCCGTTTGAGCCGCTCGAGCAGGCGCCGTTGGGACGGCTGTCTTTCAAGACCGCGTTCCTACTGGCTGTCACTTCCGCTAAACGCGTGGGTGAGCTCTGTGCTCTCTCGGTACGTCCAGAGTGCCTGTCTTTTCGGACCGATTGCGGTGCCACTCTGCGACCTAATCCTGCTTTCGTGCCTAAGAATATCCGGAGTTCCTTCCGCTCCCGGGATATTGTGGTTCAGGCTTTTCGTCCTCCTCCTCACACTAGTGAGTTAGATGCGGGCCTTCACCTGTCATGTCCAGTCCGTGCTTTGGGGTTTTACCTCAGCCGTACTCAGGACTTCAGGGTTACCGACCAGCTTTTTGTCTGTTACGGTGGGGCTCGTGCTGGTAAGGCACTGTCGAAGCAGCGCCTGTCCCATTGGTTGTGCGAGGGTATTGCCCTCTGCTACACGTTGGCTGGGCAGGATCCCCCTGGGGGCGTCAGGGCGCACTCCACTCGTGGGGTGGCTGCCTCTGCCGCTCTCCTGGGTGGGGCCTCGGTGGAGGACATCTGTGCTGCAGCTTCATGGTCCTCACCGGGCCCCTTTGTAAGGTTTTACCTCATGGACATGACCGGGGGTTCTGTCTCCCAGGCGGTTCTGGGGTCTGTGGCCTTTCCTGCTTCCCGTCCTTTGGTCGGGTAGCAGGAGTGTATGGGTATGGGCCGCAGTGTGTTGAGTCACACGTGGTTCCGCCTGTACGGTGTGTTCAAGGGGTTCTGGCTCCCTCTTGTTCGCATTCAGGTGGAGTTGACTGCGCCCCCCCTTCGTTAGGAAGGATGGGGTGACAGGGCTCCCCGCACCCCTTGATGTGGGCTTACGGGTCCTCAGGGGGTACATCTGTCGGGTCTCGCGCCCGCTCTTCCCCATTATCTCGTAAGGCTCAGAGCGGGACGCGATGCTATATACGAAATATAACGATAGGTTATGTAGATAACCTAGTTATATTAGTATTGGCTAAGCGTCCCGCTCTGCGCGCCCTGAGTTCCCTCTTGAGGGATCTTTTCCTGGGACGGGTTTTTGGCGAGGAAGGGTGTTTCATGACCAGAGTCATGATTATATGGGTGGTACCACCATAAGGGGCGGGGCCCCATACAGGTGGGGTGCATGTGTTTTTGTTCGTGGGAGATACATTAGGTATCACAGGAGATATAGAGTATCTCGTAAGGCTCAGAGCGGGACGCTTAGCCAATACTAATATAACTAGGTTATCTACATAACCTATCGTTTCAGAGTGATCCTGTCTAATCCCAGAAAACGACGATATGCAGCAAAACGTGAATTTCACTAAAAGCGTTGCCGTTTCTCGCCTGGACACGCTACTATTTCCAAATCAAATGTATATAATAGGTATTATGTTTCAGGTTTCAAAGGGTGCTCGATACTGCCACCTGGGAGGATGCGGCCGGTATTGCACTTTGGCATTCTCAGGATGATTCCCCATGTTAACCCGGTGGTCCGTTTGCCTGTAATGAATAGAAATATCAAATAAAAGAAATAATGATGAAAACCCGACTATACTCGGGTCTGGTGCTGATTGAGTTAAAAGCATTATTTGTAAAAATAAATAAATAAATAAATAAAATGGAAAAACATCATGCACAAAGAAATGTAAAGAATGAGAATGCTTTGTGGAAGGTTTATTTGCACAACAAGAGAACATACTGTCCTCTACTATCATGCACTCTTCCTAATATACTAACATGTCTACTACTATGCACTCAACACTGCGGCACTCAAGTTTCAACACTTTGATGAACATTGTTACTCAGCTGATAACCTGCTAACTTGTCGTACAGAACTTGTAAGTCGCTTTGGATAAAAGCGGCAGCTAAATGACAAAATGTAAATGTAAAAATGTAATGATGTGCAACGCAATGTAAATATAGAAGAAACAAATCTCTGTGTCCTTTGCATAACTCGAGAACAGTTAAGAGATACAGGCTGTGTTAATATTGTTGCAATCGTGTGGTGTAAATCCTGTATGATAGAAGATAGATACAGATGTTGATTGATATTATCCTGAAGGTTGTGATAATAGTTTGTAGTCTGACAATGTAAATCCTGTATCTACAGGTGTTGATATTGTCCTGAAGGTTGTGATAATAGTCTGTAGTCTGTCAGTGTAAATCCTGTATGAATATACAGCTGTTGCTCAAATCAAATGTATTTGTAAAGCACAAAATCACAAGGTAATGTCCCCAAGTCTTCTTTAAACAAGTCAAGAAGAAACATCACCATAAATCAAGAACAAAAGGAGGAGAGAAACCTTAGATGGGCCGTTCAAAGGGGGATCCCCCAACTTGGATGTCGGTGATTATAATATATCCATGTGTTGCTATATGGATGATCGATGGGTGGAGAATAAAACAGGTGAATTGTTGGTATGTATATATGTGTAATAAAACACATATATGTACATGCAATAGCAACTGGGGTACATAAGAAATTTTTCTAAAGATTTAAAAAGAATAGAGCTAAGAAGAATAACAACAAAAGATAAGGCATAGGGAAACGAGCGCTAGTATGAAAATAAGATAAAGGCTAAATGTCAAGGCTCAGAGCAAAAAATATCAGAGTCATATTCCATTTGGATGAATGTAGCCTATGTATTCCGCTCGGATCCATTTGAAGTATGGGGGCGACGTAGAGAAGATCGCACCACCTTGGCCATCACCACGTGACATCCACCACCTTGGCCATCACCACGAGACATCCACCACCTTGGCCATCACCACGAGACATCCACCACCTTGGCCATCACCACGAGACATCCACCACCTTGGCCATCACCACGAGACATCCACCACCTTGGCCATCACCACAAGACATCCACCACCTTGGCCATCACCACGAGACATCCACCACCTTGGCCATCACCACGAGACATCCACCACCTTGGCCATCACCACGAGACATCCACCACCTTGGCCATCACCACGAGACATCCACCACCTTGGCCATCACCACGAGACATCCCCTCACAGAGAGACAGGGAGACGCGGACAGGGGTTAGAGAGTTCCCGTGTTTGCAGTGGGCGGACATAGGAGCAATAGATACATGTAAGTTAGTAAGCATATATATATGCATACATAGTAGCAATTAGGGATGTCCGATATTATCGGCCTACCGATATTATCGGCCGATATCGGCATTAATATGTGATATCGGAAAATATCTGTATCGGTTTTCAAAAAAAAAAAAAAAATATATATATATATATATATTTTTTTTTTTACATTTCTATAACCTTTATTTACCCAGGCAAGCAAGTAAGAACAAATTCAGATTTTATTTATTGTCAAAAGTATGCATAATGTTGTGTTAATTCCACAACAAGAGATATGTAATGTTAATTACCTGAAATTATTCCATTTTTGGGGGGGGGGGGAACCCTGCATATATCGGTATCGGTTGATATCGGTATCGGAAATTAAGAGTTGGACAATATCGGTATATGGGTATCGGTAAAAAAGCCAATATCGAGCATCCCTAGTAGCAATAGAATCAAAGTATATGAGAAAACTATGAAATTAAAGTTAATAGGGCGGCTACGTGGCGCAGTGGGCAAGACGCTCGCAACGAATGCTGGAGACTGGGCTCGAACAGGTTCGCCTCCCTGTTCGAGCCCCGCTCTCCACATTGCTTTCAATTTAGCTGGTCATCCACAGTAATACACATTGGCCGTATTACGGGGAGGGAAACTGAAGGGTGGGGATCGGGCGTTGTGGACAGCGACTCCTACAGGTCGGTTGGTGCGCCTGCGCAGTAGAATCAAGAAGCGACGGGGGTGGGGCCCCTCCAAAGCCCAGACCCTCGACGCTGAAAGATCGAGCCGCGCAGGTGAAAAGATGCGATGGCTGTTACCTTGAGTATCGGAGGGGACTCGTGCGACTTAGTCCACATTGCAGCCGGCTTGTGGGAGGCAAGAAACAACGTTCGAAGACAGGGGAGGGTTGAATTGGACGATATGAAAAATTGGGATGGGAGAAAAATAGAAAATGGGAGAAAAAGTGGATAAAAAAAATAAATTTAAGTAAATAGAGCTAAGAACTGTCGAGGTAGAGTTGAGGTTGTTACGTAGGTAGGTTGGTCATTATTATTGTATTTATGTACCATAAGATTATTATTGTATTTACATGGTAAACATCAGGTCAGGTTAGTATAGGTAAGTGATTTTGTGTTTGTATATAGTATGGTGCTGTGTTCACCTTTTAGTAATCCCCCTTTCCGTTTCCCCTTCTCAGGTACTGCCTGCCCCTTCCTGTAGAGTCTGCTGGTGAGTGCCAGATGATGACTACAGCTGAGGGCAATTACTCATTAAGGGGCAAGTGGATAAAACCTGAGATCCACTCATGGCCTTTTGCCACTATCGTTGTGTTGTGTGTACTGAACTGTTGGTTCAGCCTTAATAGGCCACTGTTGTCGGTCGCCTGTATATGGTTGGTAGCCTGATGTTGTTGTGCTGGTTGTCTTACCAGTTTTCTTGCCACTTCTTGGGATTGTGTCTTATGACGCTAGGGGCTTCCTCTTGTTTTTCCCCTGTGGGTGGGGTTATTGTTCAGTATTAGCCTTTGCCTTGTTTTGTTTGTCTTCTTGTATATCCCTGTTTTGTTCTCCCTTCCCTTGTGCCAATTTGTATTTATGGGTTCCATTCCCCTTTATTTAAATAAATGTAATTTACTTTGAATATTCTTTCCTCCTGCCGGGACTTGTAGAATGGGTTGGGGTTCACAACAACCCGGTTCAGGTACATACAGGTTATATTTTAACAGATACCTCTGTAATATATCTATACCATAAGTAACGTTTATGTGACACAGGTATACTTGCTAAAACACCTCTCTACCTCTCCTCCCTTCTGCACGTCTCCACTTCTGATTACAACAACTTCATTTCCAGCAACTTCATCAAACTCACCATCCCTGAAGCCCGCACGGTTTCTGGCCGCAACGCCTTCCGATTTGCTGCTGCATCTGACTGGAACACCTTACAAAACACCTTTAAACTCACTGCCCTCACATCGCTCACTGCTTTAAAACAAAATCTGCAACAGATCATAACCGACTGTTGCACCTGCTGACTGTCTCCCAATCGCACGCATATCCCAATCCCTCAGACTCTTCTCTCCTCCCCCTAAGCCCCCTCACCTACCTCCCTCCTTCTCCCCCTTTCTTCTCTCTCTCTCCCTCTGGTTCTCACTCTCCCTTTCTCTTTTCCCCTCTCTCTTTCCTTCTCTCTGCCTTATTTATTGTAATTTTCCTTGTACTATTACTACTGTAATACATTTTTATTTACTTGTATGCTGCATGTACATATCCTTGTTTTTGTTGCAGCCTCCTGTAAATCAGAAATCCTATATCTACTGGTGTATTTTTTATCTGGAAAAACAAAGTGAAGTCCTTGGTAAACTCAATACTGTATCAGGCTAGTACTATGGTGACGGTAAGACAATCATTATACCATTTGCCTCCATAAGACTACAGTCTACCACGATTGTAATAAGTAAAACATTATTCATACAGTGCTTCACGTAGCCTGCTCTAAGATCACAAATTCAAATTCTCAATAGTAAATGCACACTTTATATATTGTAAAAGGTTTACAAGATATACAACATTTTTAAACGACTTTGGGTACATTTAGGTTTTGAGGAGCTTCTTAGAATTGTTAATTCTTTTTATATAATATAATATTTTTATATTTTTTATAGAATGTTTACTTCTTCATTGGAATGGACCACTGGACCCTGTCGTACACAATCCAGTGATTTCTTTCAAACATAATTAATTATATGTTGTCTGAAGATGAAGATGGTGGTGCCTCTGAGGAGGCTGAGGAAGAGGAAGGTGACGTTGGTGTCGTGAAGGGTTTTCCCACTTTGAAAGCTACAGTAGGACAAAAGAAGCAAGATGGTAATAATAATACATCTATTTTATATAGTGCTTTTCCAGGTGCTCAAAGACGCTTTACATTGCAAAACAAAACTATGGCAAAACAAAAAACAGAACAAAAATAATACAAAAATAAAATAAAACCAACAGAATTATAGGTCAAAAGCAAGATTGAAAAGGTGGGTTTTGAGGGCTGATTTAAAATATGTCAGGGTGTTTGCATCACGGTAATGATGGTCTCTCTCTTACACACACACACACACACACACACACACACACACACACACACACACACACACACACACACACACACACACACACACACACACACACACACACACACACACACACACACACACACTTCTGTAAATACCATGATACCTTTCTGTAAATACCATGATATTTGTCTGTAAATACCATGATATTTTTCTGTAAATACCATTGTTGACAGAATCTGGCTATGGGGCGACAATAATGTGGTCAAGAGGCATGGTTTCTATCTTTAGCCTTTGGCGTGGTTTATTCATTCACATGTTAAACAGCAGTTCTAGAGTTCTCCTCTCACTGAGAAGCAGGTGGAAAAGAGGTAGAGGGGGAGGAGACATCTCTTTATATACTCGCCCCCTGGTGGCTCCGCCTAGAGCGCCCTTTAGTGGAAACAGTTATATACAGTATGCAGTTAGACAGTTACTACATAGAACCTCTAACTTCAACAACCATGATACCTTTCTGTAAATACCATACCTTTCTGTAAATACCATGATACCTTTCTGTAAATACCATATCTTTCTGTAAATACCATGATACCTTTCTGTAAATACCATGATACCTTTCTGTAAATACCATGATCCTTTTCTGCAAATACCGTGATACTTATCTGTAAATATCACGATGCCTTTCTGTAAATACCACGATACAACCTCAGCACACCACTATTTAATTTAATTTCGATTTTTCTTTGTAAATCTTTGTGATCTCCAAGGGTACAGTTGTCACAGGAGAAGATCTTTTCCAGGTGCTCAAAGACGCTTTACATTGCAAAACAAAACTATGGCAAAACAAAAAACAGAACAAAAATAATACAAAAATAAAATAAAACCAACAGAATTATAGGTCAAAAGCAAGATTGAAAAGGTGGGTTTTGAGGGCTGATTTAAAATATGTCAGGGTGTTTGCATCACGGTAATGATGGTCTCTCTCTTACACACACACACACACACACACACACACACACACACACACACACACACACACACACACACACACACACACACACACACACACACACTTCTGTAAATACCATGATACCTTTCTGTAAATACCATGATATTTGTCTGTAAATACCATGATATTTTTCTGTAAATACCATTGTTGACAGAATCTGGCTATGGGGCGACAATAATGTGGTCAAGAGGCATGGTTTCTATCTTTAGCCTTTGGCGTGGTTTATTCATTCACATGTTAAACAGCAGTTCTAGAGTTCTCCTCTCACTGAGAAGCAGGTGGAAAAGAGGTAGAGGGGGAGGAGACATCTCTTTATATACTCGCCCCCTGGTGGCTCCGCCTAGAGCGCCCTTTAGTGGAAACAGTTATATATGCAGTTAGACAGTTACTTGCAATCCTACATAGAACCTCTAACTTCAACAACCATGATACCTTACTGTAAATACCATATCTTTCTGTAAATACCATGATACCTTTCTGTAAATACCATGATACCTTTCTGTAAATACCATGATACCTTTCTGTAAATACCATATCTTTCTGTAAATACCATGCCTTTCTGTAAATACCATGATACCTTTCTGTAAATACCATGATACTTTTCTGCAAATACCGTGATACTTATCTGTAAATATCACGATGCCTTTCTGTAAATACCACGATACAACCTCAGCACACCACTATTTAATTTAATTTCGATTTTTCTTTGTAAATCTTTGTGATCTCCAAGGGTACAGTTGTCACAGGAGAAGATCTCTCGCCAGAGACACCCATGTGCAAGACTTCTGGCCTCTCATTCTATCATTACAAGGCCCATGAACATGGTGCAGAGATGTGTGACTTGGTACCCCGTGACTTGGTACCACATGGCTTGGTACCCCGTGACTTGGTACCACATGGCTTGGTACGCCGTGGCTTGGTACGCCGTGGCTTGGTACCCCGTGGGTTGGTACCATGTGGCTTGGTACCCCGTGGCTTGGTACCCCGTGGCTTGGTACCATGTGGCTTGGTACGCCGTGGCTTGGTACGCCGTGGCTTGGTACCATGTGGCTTGGTACGCCGTGGCTTGGTACCCCGTGGCTTGGTACCATGTGGCTTGGTACCATGTGGCTTGGTACGCCGTGGCTTGGTACCCCGTGGCTTGGTACCATGTGGCTTGGTACGCCGTGGCTTGGTACGCCGTGGCTTGGTACCCCGTGGCTTGGTACCCCGTGGCTTGGTACCATGTGGCTTGGTACGCCGTGGCTTGGTACCATGTGGCTTGGTACCCCGTGGCTTGGTACGCCGTGGCTTGGTACCATGTGGCTTGGTACCCCGTGGCTTGGTACCACGTGGCTTGGTACCCCGTGGCTTGGTACCCCTTGGCTTGGTACCCCGTGGCTTGGTACCCCGTGGCTTGGTACGCCGTGGCTTGGTACCCCGTGGCTTGGTACCATGTGGCTTGGTACCCCGTGGCTTGGTACCCCGTGGCTTGGTACAGTGGTGTTGTCGTGGCCTCCTTCCATTGCCTCAATTGATTCAATCAATCAATCAATCAGTCTTTCCATCAAGCCACTAGACGCTTTAAACAGACAGTTCTAACTTGTTTCTTTCCTTTAAATTACTCACAGTTTGAAGTGTTGCTTGGCCGCCGATGGTTTCGATGATGTTGCGATGTGTTTGCTCAAAATAAAGTAACAAACATTTGCACATGCAAGAAAGTAGGCCTTTACAATATTCAAAAGAAATAGGCAAAACTCAAAGAAAATAACAAACAACTTAGGTATTCTTTCTTTCTTGATAATGCTTAATAACTTCATAACTTAAAGGGTACTTGTACGTGTACGATACGGTACGTTACGTGTAGTACAAAATAAAAGGTATATGATTGAAAAGGTTAAAAACTGTTCCTCGACCATCACAGTGGCTTTAGCCCAGGCGCTGTGGGATTTGTAGTCCTTTATAGTGCGTTGACTACAGACGGCACAATTAAGTGGCCTTTATTATAAAATCAAAATACTGGCTCTAAAACAGGTGTATTTACGCCTACAGTTGATGATGCCATTTCCTGTTCTGTATCCTGTCACAGAACATGAGCGTAACCTGTCAAACACATGTTATACTGTTATTGTTATATGTAATAATAATAATAATAATAATAATAATAATAATAATAATAATAATAATAATAATAATAATAACTTTATTTGTATAGCACTTTTCATACAGAGGTTGCAGTTCAAAGTGCTTCACAACAGTAAAAAATACAGGCATAAGCGAGCATACTTTTTTTTATTATTTTTTTTAAATACAAAGAGATAGAGAGGTAGCAAGGTAAGGCAAATCACAGTTCTTCAGTAATACAAATAATAAAATAGAATAGATTAGATAGAGTAAAAAAGTGCGGTTTGATTCAGTTTAAAATAGGCTAAAAATAATCAAATAGAACGGACAGTAAAAAAGTGTGATAAGATTGTTCAATACAAAATATATAACAACAGAGCAGTGTATCGCTCTTAGTACTTTGAGTTTCTTTACAAAGTTCTAACATACAACAGAGCATCGCTCTAACATACAACAGAGCAGTCCGTCGCTCTAACATACAACAGAGCATCGCTCTAACATACAACAGAGCAGTCCGTCGCTCTAACATACAACAGAGCATCGCTCTAACATACAACAGAGCAGTCCGTCGCTCTAACATACAACAGAGCAGTCCGTCGCTCTAACATACAACAGAGCAGTCCGTCGCTCTAACATACAACAGAGCATCGCTCTAACATACAACAGAGCAGTCCGTCGCTCTAACATACAACAGAGCATCGCTCTAACATACAACAGAGCAGTCCATCACTTTAACATACAACAGAGCAGTCCGTCGCTCTAACATACAACAGAGCAGTCCGTCGCTCTAACATACAACAGAGCATCGCTCTAACATACAACAGAGCAGTCCGTCGCTCTAACATACAACAGATCAGTCCGTCGCTCTAACATACAACAGATCAGTCCATCGCTCTAACATACAACAGAGCATCGCTCTAACATACAACAGAGCAGTCCGCCGCTCTAACATACAACAGAGCATCGCTCTAACATACAACAGAGCAGTCCATCGCTCTAACATACAACAGAGCATCGCTCTAACATACAACAGAGCAGTCCGTCGCTCCTAACACTTTGAGTTTCTTTACAAAGTACAGTTTTGGCGCGGTTAGGTGGCGTAGCGGAGATTGCGTTCGTCACCAACCCCGAAGCTGTGAGCTGGATTCGCCTGTTCGAATCCAGCTCACAGCTCCGGGGTTGTCACCAGCTTGGCTGGCCGTTCACACTAATACAATTGGCTGTATTAGAGGGTGGGAGAAGCTGGCGGGGTGGGTCCGGGTCGTTGTAAACAGCGACTCCTACAGTTCGGTCGGGGCGCCTGCTAAGCGCGGATAGGACCTGAGTGGGATAGTGTGATCCTTCCACACGCTACGCCCTCTCAGGGAGGATCCGCGCTGCCAGGTGAAAAGAAGCGGTTGATTGGCTGGACGTGTGTCGGAGGAAGCACGTGATAGCCTCCACTCTCCCAGATGATCTGACTGTGGGGGGTAAGTGCGCAGCGACCAGGAAGGGATTGGGAATTGGCATAACGACTAACATTGGGATGGGAGAAAATCTGAGGAAAATGGAGGGGGGAAAAGATAAAAAAAAAAAAAAAAAAAAAAAAAAAGTACAGTTTTGAATTACAACAGAGCAGTGCTCTTAAATGTAGTGAGATATAATTAGCATAGAACCGACATGTGAATTTGATTGGAAGTGTATGAAAGTAGGTAGGGTAAGAATAGTGCATGGTAAGGTACAATTTGTCAGGATATCCCTGATGTTTCATTGACATGCCTGAGCAAAGAGATGGGTTTTAAGCTGTCTTTTGAAGATGTCTAGCGAGTTGGCTTCTCTGATGTTTTGGGGTAGTTTGTTCCACAGTTTTGGGGCATAGTTGATAAAGGCTGCATTACCGATCCTCTTTTGACTGTTTCTGGTAGTCTCTAGTAGTCCAGTAGCTGATGATCACAGTGTTCTTGCTGGCCTGTAATTTATTAGAGTGTTGGCGATGTAGCTAGGTCCCTGTCCATTTAGAGCTTTGTATGTAAGGAGAAGGACCTTAAAGTAAATTCTAAATGTTACAGGAAGCCAGTGTAAAGCAGCTAAGACTGGACTAATGTGCTCTCTCCTTTTGGTTCTAGTTAGCAGTTGGGCTGCAGAGTTTTGGATTAGCTGAAGCCTCTCTGTGGTTTTCTTAGGGAGACCTGTGAAAAGTGCATTACAGTAGTCTAACCGGCTAGATATGAATGCATGAATTTGCTCCTCAGCATCGTTTTGATTAATAAATGGTCGTACTTTTGCTATATTTCTGAGATGGAAGAACGAGGTTTTCGACACTTTGTTAATATGATAATTGAAGTTCAGTTCTGAATTTATGATAACCCAGAGACTAGTGACCTCAGATTTGATCCAAGGAGTTAGTCCTCCCAGATTCTTTATTAACATTTCTTTCGTTTTTTAGTTTTGGGGCAGAAACTTAGAATTTCAGTTTAGTTCATCATACTTCATACTTCAAGTACATCATACTTATATTTTATTTTTGAAGTACAATTGCAACATTATAATATTATATTGCCGAATCAATAGTACAGATTCAATTCTCTATCTAACATGTGACCATGTGCTAAAAACACATCAAAGGTTGAGGTTCTAAATTAGATTGGATTAGATTAGATTAGAATGTATTGTTATTGCACAGCACAAGTATAGGACAACTAAATCAGTTAGCATCTAACCAGAGTGCAAATGTAACAGTAAAGTGCATTAACAATTTACAATGTATGTATGCATGATTAAATGTGATATATATAACAAGCTACATGTACTGACTAGTAATATATGCTAGACTGATGTATGTACAGTATAAGTATGTACAGTGATACAGGTATAAATATACTACCAAACTGGCCAGTGGTACAACTATTAATAGTAGGTATGGGATATTAATTATAGATATAATATATACAGGTATGTGAACAGGGATATATGTAGATGTTGTAGATAAATATATATATGGTTATTATTGTACATGGCTATCATACCGGTATGTGAACAAGGATATATGTATAGATATATCCAACAGTTGTAGATAAATATATATATGGTTATTATTGTACATGGGTATCATACAGGTATGCAAGCACGAAGGTAGGTTCTGAGCGTCAAACACAAGGTTGAGATGGTACGGTCCTGTAGGAGTGAAATTCTGAAATTGTTGGTTAGTGTTAGGGTTTGGTAGGTGTGTTGGACCCAGGTACAGTGCAGAACGGATAGATGAGAGGCACGTGTTGTTTCTCATACAAAGGGTAATTATTTATTATCAATGTGCACAGCGTACACGTTGACAACGACATATAAAAGAAATGAGGAGAACCGTTGTCTCTAGGGATGTCCGATATTATCGGCAGACCGATATTATCGGCCGATATCGGCAGTAAAATGTGATATCGGAAAATATCGGTATCGGTTTAAAAAAAAAAAAAAAACAATAACAATATTTGTTATATATATATCCAGTGAAATTATTAGTTACCTGAAATTATTCAGTTTTTGGGGGGGGGGGGGGGGGAAACCCTGCATATATCGGTATCGGTTGATATCGGTTGATATCGGTATCGGAAATTAAGAGTTGGACAATATCGGAATATCGGTATCGGTAAAAAAGCCAATATCGAGCATCCCTAGTTGTCTCCAAAACAGGGAGAGTAAAGGGGAGAAAACAAGTCTCCAAAAACACGCTGTAGTATTAAACATAAACTGAACTGTAACACAAAACGGGGAAAAGCAAAGGGGAGAAACACTGTCTCCAAAAACAGATAGCAAAATAAACACGTTGGGCAACGGTGCTACATCAGCACACAGTAACGTACTACAAAATGATAAGCAACGACACGGTAATCAATAACTGAACAGCGAATGAACTTATCCTCCGTGGCAAGGAGCGATAAGGCTTTAGCAAGAATGCAAGGTACTACAGTACTTACGGCAAGGTTCAGTGATCGACTGACGATCTGAATAGTCACCAGGCAGAACATATACAGCCAACTTAACTATACACACCAGGTACCAATTAATGCAATCAGGGCAGATAGACCGGTTAATTACCATCGGGTAACACTAGGGCTTTTGCTCCCAGAGGAGAGCAAAACCCCAAACGTTACAGGTTAGTATAAAGGATATATAAATGTTTTGACACTCTTATTGTTCACCTCTTTTGGGGAGGGAGTTATTTTTCATATTATATCATACTATATTTTTTGATGGGGACAAATATTCTTTCTCAATTTTGTGGCGGACATGTCCCCTGCATCTCCTCACTCCTCATCCCATGGGAGACCCATCATATCTAATTCAACCTGACTCCTCATCCCATGGGAGTCCCATCATATCTAATTCAACCTGACGCCTCATCCCATGGGAGTCCCATCATATCTAATTCAACCTGACGCCTCATCCCATGGGAGTCCCATCATATCTAATTCAACCTGACTCCTCATCCCATGGGAGTCCCATCATATCTAATTCAACATGACTCCTCATCCCATGGGAGTCCCATCATATCTAATTCAACATGACTCCTCATCCCATGGGAGTCCCATCATATCTAATTCAACCTGACGCCTCATCCCATGGGAGTCCCATCATATCCCAGACGTTGGATCAAATGTATCTTAGTACATGCTGTTTATTCCTAGGCTGCCAGGCTTTCTGTCTTTGCTTTGTGCATGGCATTAAAGGTAGAATACAGAACGAAGCATTCCATGTACCTTATATGTGACAAATAAAACAAAACTTGAATGTGTGGGTGCAGCTGGGTAGTGTAGAGGTCTCACCTACGACGGCAGAGATCCGGGTCCAATTCCCGGCAGCGGTACCTCGGGCTTGGTCAGTCGCCCCTAAGCCAGTGGGTGGGGGTCCTACGTTCTCCCAGTGAAACTCCTCGCTGCCAGGTGAAAAGAAGTGGCTGGCGACTCCACATGTATCGGAGGAGGCATGTGGTAGTCTACATCCTCCCAAGACCCGACAGAGGAGACATGTGGTAGTCTACATCCTCCCAAGACCCGACAGAGGAGACATGTGGGTAGTCTGGGGAGGATTGACACAGGATTGACGGTAGGGCAGCATGTGGTAGTCTACATCCTCCCTAGACTGACGGTAGGGCAGCATGTGGTAGTCTACACCCTCCCCAGACTGACGGTAGGGCAGCATGTGGTAGTCTACACCCTCCCCAGACCGACAGTAGGGCAGCATGTGGTAGTCTACACCCTTCCCTGACCGACAGTAGGGCAGCATGTGGTGTTCTACACCCTCCACACAGACTGACAGTAGGGCAGCATGTCACCATAGTCTACACCCTCCCCAGACTGACAGTAGGGCAGCATGTGGTAGTCTACACCCTCCCCAGACTGACAGTAGGGCAGAATGTGGTAGTCTACACCCTCCCCAGACTGACAGTAGGGCAGCATGTGGTAGTCTACACCCTCCCCAGACTGACAGTAGGGCAGCATGTGGTAGTCTACACCCTCCCCAGACTGACAGTAGGGCAGCATGTGGTAGTCTACACCCTCCCCAGACTGACAGTAGGGCAGCATGTGGTAGTCTACACCCTCCCCAGACTGACAGTATAGGCAACATGTGGTAGTCTACACCCTCCCCAGAGTGACAGTAGGGCAGCATGTGGTAGTCTACACCCTCCCCAGAGTGACAGTAGGGCACAGGGGCGGAGCTATAGGCGAGGCTGCAGAGGCAGCTGCCTTAGGGCCCGCCCACCGTCTGGCGGGAGGGGGGCCCAGGCCCGGGACTGAATGGAGTTGCCGTTCGCGTGTGGGACTGGATCGAACGGCAACTGGTAACGGCAACTGGGACTGGTGCGTTTGTTTTGATTCTAGGCTCCTCCCGTTTTGCCAGTACTGTGGTACGAGTACGACTGATAGCGTGTGGTTTAGGAACAGGGCGTTTTGCACAAATCCAGCGCTCCCTTTCCTTGGCTGTGACGTAGCCACGTAAATCTACAAGCAGCGCGGAGGTGCCACGTTCACGTTACGTGGGAAGAATCGGAAGAACCAGCTTCCGACTGGGAAAAACCATTCACGTCAGCCTCCTAGTTGTAATTCCTACTAGGACATATGGGATTTTTTATAGACCCCGATATCTCCCACTTCGCGTCACGAATTGCGGAAGTATGGATGTGGGCGTTTTGATCAAGTCAATGCGTGAAGGCTTCCTAGTTGTAGCAACGAGATGTCCTCTGGTTCTTCCGCTTCTTCCCACGTAACGTGAACGCGGCACAAGCAGCGCGGACGTAAACAGCAAAGATGCCGTCGGTACTAGGAATAGTTTCAGAGGAAAAAGATCGCTTGCTATTTGTAATAAATGCAATGCAGAAGTTCCACGAGGAGGGAAAGGGGCAATAAGCTATAACACATCCAACATAATAAGTCACCTGAAACATCACCACCGCTACGATGGTGTATTAAAATCCGACAACGCCGAGCAGCTAAAGGGGACATTTACCGAGGACCAGCACAAAGTGTGGATATATTATGATTTAACAAGTCTTATCTGTCCAGGACGATGACAACATTATTGCAGGTAAGCTAACTACTAACGTTATCACGCTAGCTTGGATGCTAACTAACGTAATGTGAATGAATGAATGAATGAATGAAAACTTTATTTAACAGATTGCAGAATGGGTACAATACAGTACGGCTCAATACACACAATTGTTAAGGGGATGCAGACCAGAGAAAGACGTTTGTCTTGTTTACATCAGGGTCCCCCATTTTCAATTCATAGTGATCATAGAAAACATATACGTTACCACCTAGCCACAATCTATGGTATTTCTAGGTTACCACATGGGTGGCGCACGTGAACACTTTGTGAATTATGTGAGGGTGTATCATGATGATGGTAATTTGGCACTTAACGAACGTTACCTATCTCTTTGCCGTTTTGCATAGTGCACTGCATAGTACCAGAGATGACAAAAGTTATGTGGTAACATAGGTCGAATCACTGCCAGTAGTCGGCCTATTACCCAATTCTGACTCTGGTATTAGTCAACTAACGTACTGTTAGCCAGTTAGTACTGTTAGCCAGCTACTGTAATAACGAAACTGAAATATCTAATGATGATAGTCAATCATAAAGACAGAAAACACTCTCATCACAGACAAGCTGGATCTGGCCAAATACCTAAACATGTCATGGTGAATGAATGAAAACTTTATTTAACAGATTGCAGAATGGGTACAATACAGTACAGCTCAATACATACAATTGTTAAGGGGATGCAGACCAGAGAAACACTTTCGTCTTGTTTACATCAGGGTCCCCCATTTTCAATTAATTATAACATAATGACATACAGATAGACAGTAGTGCTACATCTATACATGACATACCAGATTTGCAAATACAGTACTGTTTGTGATACGAAAAGAGTCCAGAAAAGAGAGTATATACATTTGACGTATTATTATTGTATTGTGATATGTTTTGTTTCATGTTGGAAAAAAGAAATAAAAAAATTTAATAATACAATAAATATCGGGGGGGGGGGCCCGAGCTGTCAATCTCGCCTCGGGGCCCGTGGGGCATTCCAACCGCCACTGGTAGGGCAGCATGTGGTAGTCTACACCCTCCCCAGAGTGACAGTAGGGCAGCATGTGGTAGTCTACACCCTCCCCAGAGTGACAGTAGGGCTACACCCTCCTGAAATGAACTCCCCAGACTGACAGTAGGGCAGTGTAACAACCAGGAAGGGAATTGGCATAACAACTAATTTGGAGGATGGGAGCAAAATGTTAAAAAAGAAAAAGAAAACTGCAACCTCTAGGCAAAATAGCCCCTCTTGCTCTTTGTTTACATGTCTTTGTTTTGATTTGATGCATGTATATACAGTTGGTATATACAGTGTTCTTATTGTGGGCAGTAATACAAATACCCCATGTATCCACTCAAATCCACCTGGACATCAAACTAAAACAAAATGCGTTAATATTTCTCCTACAGTAGCTGGTTAAAGTGGAGAAAAAAAGTATGCAGATTTAATGTAGATTTATTTGCTTAAACATGCAATCTCTGCTTTTCCAATTACAATTGCTTAATTCACTGAGTGCAACTCAGAAATAATTCACAGAATAAAACAAGTCACAAATTCAAAGAAACAAATTCAATTAAACATTTAACAAATAATAACAACAACACAATGTACAATTGCCCAAATCCTGCAAATGCACAACACAATTCTAAACAAACAGGCACATCGATGGCCGAAGAGCAAAACCTCCCACCTGAAAGAGAAAACAAAAAAGAATTGTTGCAGAATGCAATTTTTAAGGATACACAATACAATACAGGTTCTTGGACTATATCACTCTATTATGTGTTAACAATACCGACCAGGTATTAGTGCCTCAGATAGCTGGTGCAGATAGGAGGTTTCCCCCCACTTTTCTTCATGCAGATAGGAGGTTTTGCTCTCCGGCCATCGACATGTAATCAGTCAATGTTTCAGGGAACCTGCGACCAGTGTGTGTGTGCGGCAGTCACCATCCAGGCCCTTATTGAAGTCGTGTTCTAATAGCGTTCCATGATCAGCAAGTCCAGGTGTTCCTCCAGCCATGAGTCCCTATAGAGAACCAGGCTGGTTTACACTCCTTCCAGGTTAAAAGTGTATCTTTCGGTAGATAGACAACCCAATGTCCAGAGCCGGTTGTCAGGTTATGAGTGAGTCCTGCACTGTGGATCACTGAGTCAGGTTATTCATTTAATTTAATTAAATTTAAAAAAATTATTTATTCGTACATGGAATTGTTACAGTCCAACAGTTCTCTTAATTAATGTGATCCACTAAATTCCATGTCCGAAAGGAACAGGAAGAAGAACATTCGTATTGTACCTGCCCCTACACACATACAGTACACTAATAGACTGTTCATAGTGCAATGTTTACCAAACCAAACCAAATGTACTTATTTACCAGAAATGGAAACATCAACAAAATTGTATTAACATAAATAAATACTTTTTGTGTATCTATCAGTTAAATTGCATATTTACTGAGGTTCATTCATGTATACACACACACACACACACACACACACACACACACACACACACACACACACACACACACACACACACACACACACACACACACACACACACACACACACACACACACACACACACACACACACACACACACACACACACACACACACACACACACACACACACACACACACACACACACACACATATTTATCTATATATTTATACAATGTATTATTCTTTTTTTTGTATCCACTTTTTCTCCCCATTTTCAATTTTTCTCCCATCCCAATTTCGTATTATCCTATTCTTCCCTCCCCTGTCTTGAACGTTGCTAGACTATGCCTCCCACTGGTCGGCTGTAGTGAGGACAGAAGCCTTGCATCACATGTCCCCTCCGGTACACGAGGAGGCAGCCTGTCGCATCTTTTCACCGCAGCAGCTCGAACTCTCAATGGCGAGGAGTAACGCGTGGGAGGCTCACGCTGCCCCCGCTACTTCCCGCTACAATGTATTATTCTATATTATACTTATATATACTATTAGTCTATTATACTATATAATTGTATTATTTTTATTTTATTATACTATAACTAAATCATACTATTTATACTACACTATATTATATTGGTATCCAGTATTATACAATATTTTAATATATTATTATTCTATGTTAAGCTGCTATATACTATACTCCATATGAGTTATGAGTGAGTCCCGCACTGTGGATCACTGAGTCATGTGACGGATTAACCAATCATTGTCCAATGGACTTAAGTTAAACGTGTTGCTTTAATAGCTTTACTGTTTGTATTTGATGTAAAACACCAGTTCCCTCGACAATTGAAATATCTCCGGCGGTAACGCTATGTTCATTTTATTGTGTTTTCATGCCACGTATAAAGAAACAACGATAAAGGCTACGGATCCGACGACGACACCTTTGTCATCTATATGGGCCTAGCAACCGTGGAGTAGAGAGGATCTGCAGAAGATGTTGCTGGGTGGTTGACAGTGGAGTAGAGAGGATTTGCAGAAGATGTTGCTGGCTTGTTGACAGTGGAGTAGAGAGGATTTGCAGAAGATGTTGCTGGCTCGTTGACAGTGGAGTAGAGAGGATTTGCAGAAGATGTTGCTGGCTTGTTGACAGTGGAGTAGAGAGGATTTGCAGAAGATGTTGCTGGCTCGTTGACAGTGGAGTAGAGAGGATTTGCAGAAGATGTTGCTGGCTCATTGACAGTGGAGTAGAGAGGATTTGCAGAAGATGTTGCTGGGTGGTTGACAGTGGAGTAGAGAGGATCTGCAGAAGATGTTGCTGGCTTGTTGACAGTGGAGTAGAGAGGATTTGCAGAAGATGTTGCTGGGTGGTTGACAGTGGAGTAGAGAGGATTTGCAGAAGATGTTGCTGGCTCATTGACAGTGGAGTAGAGAGGATTTGCAGAAGATGTTGCTGGGTGGTTGACAGTGGAGTCGAGAGGATTTGCAGAAGATGTTGCTGGCTTGTTGACAGTGGAGTAGAGAGGATTTGCAGAAGATGTTGCTGGGAGGTTGACAGTGGAGTAGGCAGGGTTTTGGGTCTTGACAGTGGAAGAGGCTGAGGAACCATCTTCGTTGGGGCAATTGGGAGTGTTTTGGACACGGTCACTGACACTGGAGTAATGGGGAGAGTCTGGGGGATCTGTGGGCAAGTTGACCAAGGCGTAAAGGGACGCAGTTCCTGAGGCTGGCTGTAGGGGGAGCTCCTGTATCTCCACATAGTCAGTGTCTGCATGGGCAGCCTGGAGAGGAGAGAGGACACAACGAAGGGAGAGATGGCGAGAGGAGGAGAGAGGAGAGGAGAGGAGGGGAGAGGAAAGAGGAAAGCAGGGGAGAGGAGAGAGGGAAAGGAAAGAGGAGAGCAGGGGAGAGGAGAGGAGAGGAAGGAAAGAGAGCAGGGGAGAGGGAGGAGGAGAGGAGAGAGGAGGAGAGGAGAGGAGAGGAGAGGAGAGGAGAGGAGAGGAGAGGAGAGGAGAGGAGAGGAGAGGAGAGGAGAGGAGAGGAGAGGAGAGGAGAGGGAGAGGAGGGAGGGAGGGGAGGGGAGGGAGGGGAGGGGAGGGGAGGGGAGGGAGGGGGAGAGCAGTGGATCAGTATCATTCTGTATGTCCATTCATCCAGCCATCCATCACACACGATACCTCAACACCACTAGTCTGATCTTGACAAATTAACAAGGACCAGACCCTGCTGACCTGAGCAAATATCATATCCAGAACCCAGACCCTGCTGACCTGAGCAAAGATCATATCCAGACCATGAGGACCTGACCAAAGACCATACCCAGACCATGATGACCTGACCAAAGACCATACCCAGACCATGATGACCTGACCAAAGACCATACCCAGACCATGATGACCTGACCAAAGACCATACCCAGACCATGATGACCTGACCAAAGACCATACCCAGACCATGATGACCTGACCAAAGACCATACCCAGACCATGATGACCTGACCAAAGACCATACCCAGACCATGATGACCTGACCAAAGACCATACCCAGACCATGATGACCTGACCAAAGACCATACCCAGACCGCATCTCCCATAGAGACTCCAATAGTACAGTATGGAACTCTCATCTCCCATAGTTTGACATATACCTAGCCCCCCCCCCCCCCCCCCCCCCCCACACAAAGACACGTTCTTGAAACTGATCCCCCCAGACCCACCCCAGGCAGACACTCTGACCTGACTGCTGCTGTGACCACACTGTCACCGCCATTTATATTGTAAACACTGAATCGGAACGTGCAATGTTACTCACTGTGCCTTGTATATATTATATTTATCTATTTTTACCAAATTTTTTTGCACTTGTTTGTATTTAAATATGTTTTAGTTAAGTATTGTGTGATTTTGTGTGAAGGGCGGACTAGCAAAGTAAGTAAGGACAGAGAGACTTCGGCTCAGCTTCTTCCCCCAGGCCATCAGAGCCTTGAACACTCCACACATGAGCACACACACGACACACACACCTGTACATGCTCACACACTAGCAGCCACTTTAACATGAGCAAACAGACACTCATGCTGCACACGCTCACACTTATGGCACTTAAGATCCAGTGCCTCATCCGTAGCTACAGTGTATTGCACTACCACAGGACCTAGCATGTCCTACCATGCTCTGTAAATAACTCATGTACATGTACATATACCGATATGCCCTACTCTGTTTACTTGTTTTATTGCACAATGTCGTTCTATTGGATTCTATTATATATTACTATTGTATTATGCACATCGTTGCAGGCAAGACCATCATTGTATACTTGTATGCCGTGACAAATAAAACTCTTGACTTGACTTGACTTGAAAGGGTTCAGCGTTCCCTGGCCAGACTCTGCCTGCTGCTCCTGTCCATCCAAGGACTCTTCAACAGCCCCCACCCTTGCACATACTTTCCACTGCTCCTCAACAGCCCCCACCCTTGCACTCATCCCCATCTGTACCTACTGGATTTTTGTTGTCACTAATCCTCCTTCACTTGCACTTCGTCAGGACATCTATATTTATGTATTTTCTCCCCTTGTTATTAACCCTTCCAGTATATTTGTTACCCTCTGTGCTCCTGTGGTTTTGTTAAAGGGGACCTGCATTGCTATTCCTAGCACTATTTGGGCAACTTTACACAATTCATGTGAGTCTATGGAAGACATCTGTAAGGTTTATTTTTTTTTAAATCATTGTTTTATATTTCTAATGGAGTACTCAAAAGCATCATTTTCCAGCCTCAAGATTTCAGCCTGTTATTGGCTGGGCTCCGCCCATAAGCACTTTTAGTGACAGTCATCCACACAGTCTGCGAGTGGCAGACAGAGAGAGAGAGAGAGAGAGAGAGAGAGAGAGAGAGAGAGAGAGAGAGAGAGAGAGAGAGATAGAGCACTGTGTAAACACAGCTGCGTGCGAGATACGCAGGTCCCCTTCTCTTTCTCTCTCTCCCTCTCCCGTTTGAGGAAGTCTTCCACTGTGCCGCGCGCTACAAGTTATCCTCCCGAATCGAGAGAGAGAGATAGAGAGGGGGAGAGAGAGAGACAGACCGAGAGACGATGTGTGTATGTGTGCTCTGTCGCAGGGTCTATCTGATTCTCCCTCTCTCTCTCGCTCGCTCTCTGTCAAACCCCGTTTGGTGCGCTACAACCACAGAGCCAATCGGATCACTATCCGCTCCATCCTCGCCACGTGACGTCACCATGCGAGTCAAATCAGAATGACCTGATTAAAATGGACCAGGAAATGAATGACCTGAATGACGGCAATCCGCCAATATAGTATTTAGAGACACCGACACATTGATACTAACTCCTATTACTATAATACAATGCTAGACACTGAAAAAAGACATTTATAATGCATGTCATGTTATTCTGTCTTTTAGTGGTTTCCCCAGTGTAGTTGTATCTATTTGTTGTTTTTAGTCCTTGCCCCTGTGTGTGTTACTTCTGTTTTTCCTCCCAGGTGCGTCTCGTTCCCAATCACCCTCATGTGTCAATTAGTGTGTGTATATCTGTCTCGTCTGCCAGCCTCCCTGTGTCGGTTCATTGTTTTGACTTGAGATCCTTGTTTCGGTTCCATGTCTCCATGTTCTCTGTGCTGTACCTTGTTCTCCTGTGAGCCTACTCCCTTTGTCAGTAAGTGTTAGTGTTTTTCGTTTGTTTCCACCATCTTTGTTTTCGTGTAAAGTTCATCTCGTTTTGTTAGTGTTTATTTGTACTCAGCTTGTTGCATTTTTTCCTTGCCTGCTTTGCAGTGTTTTTTTGTTGTGCCTTTTGTACATGCTCTCATTTATGAGTTATTCTTTGTTTAGTTGCTGCTGCCCTTTTTTATAAGTAAAGTCATTTTGATACAATTCACCCCTGGCTCCACGTCTGATCTGCCTATTTTTTCCTCGTCCTGTTCAGCAATTGGGTCCTCCACCAACTCAATCCCTAACAGTAAGATTTTCATTGTATGGCAAATAGTGCTGTCAATCGATTTAAATATTTAATCTGATTAATCGCATGATTGTCCATAGTTAACTCGTGATTGATCGCAAATTAATAAAAGAAAATTGTAAATCTACCTTAACACAATGGCCGCCAAAAACGAGTTGACTCGTTATAGCCCACCAATCGAATTCTGCCAACGAGTAAACTCGTTATTGGATCGTCATTTCTTTTATTCGCTATTTCCATTCATAATTCATCCTGCTATGCTGTAGGACTGTGTGGCACTCTGTTTGAGACCTCAGCGGTCCGATACCACTGCCTAACGCCTTGCGGCCGCTATTGCACTCCATTTGAAACGATGTGGTTTGTTTTCTCGGCCGAGCTGTGGCGTGGGGGCGGGTTCTAAACACTCCGGCACAACAAGCGCTTATACTATAGGCTTATAGGGATGGCAACGACAAGGGTCCCCGCCCGCCCGTTCATGTGCAATGCTGGATAACGTTGGACACAGGATCGCTGTGGATATTTGGAATGGCGATCAGATAATTGGATTATTCTTTTTGCAGTACATCAGAGACAAAGTAAGGACTATATGTTATCAATCTTGCGTTGATCCGATATTTTTTTTTCTTCGATCGCAGCATGTGTCTGTAATGTACTGTGTAATGTATGCTGTTGGTGGCGCTCGAAGCATAGAAAAATGATCCCCCCCCCACCCTTTCGTGCATGCATGATGAAACATAATACCGATAATCTAGCGTTGATTTCAGATTGATTCAATAATCAGGCGAGAAATGGCACGATTTATAATGAAATGCAGTAAAGCGCTGTTTGCCGGAGTTTCCTGGGATTACACAGGATCACTCTAAAACTATACTCATAATCACCACCGTATAAAACGGAAATGTATGGATGAAAATATTATCTGTTTTTTGCATGTTGACCGGAAGAAACTCACTGACAATCGACGTTGTTATTAAATCCATAGCTATACTATTTAATATAGTTTTAGCACTACAAACACCGGAATCTACCCATTGCATTACAGCGCTGGCACAAATGGCCATATGCCCTCAGCGACCTCTGGCGTCCGGTCCAATGTGTTAAACGGATCTTTTTCAAGTTTTAATACTCTTATCAACATGAGAGTCAACAAATGCTTGCTTCATGCAGCCATCTAACACAAAAGGATGACCCTCATGCATTGCAAATTTGCATCAAATTCAAAACAGAGTGATGCACAAAATAACTTAAAAGAAAATAATAATTTAAAACAATGAATAAAGTGTGCATGCAATAATAGGGAAAGAAAACGTTAGGAACTTGTTACATTCACCCACACAAGGGCTGAGGACTCACCCCCCCCCCCCCCTCTCTCTCTCTCACACACACACACTTTCCCAGCTCTCTTTCTCTCTCCACATACACCTCTCTCTCTCTCCACATACACCTCTCTCTCTCTCCACATACACCTCTCTCTCTCTCTCTCTCCACATACACCCCTCTCACCTCTCTCTCCCTGGGATCTGAAGATACCTGGGCTGGTGACGGACAAGCTGCTCCTGCAGAGAATCCATAGGATTAGAAACAGATAGACGCTCTTCCTGGTTCATAGGATTAGAAACAGATAGACGCTCTTCCTGGTTCATAGGATTAGAAACAGATAGACGCTCTTCCTGGTTCATAGGATTAGAAACAGATAGACGCTCTTCCTGGTTCATAGGATTAGAAACAGATAGACGCTCTTCCTGGTTCATAGGATTAGAAACAGATGGACAGCTCTTCCTGGTTCATAGGATTAGAAACAGATAGAGGCTCTTCCTGGTTCATAGGATTAGAAACAGATGGACAGCTCTTCCTGGTTCATAGGATTAGAAACAGATAGACGCTCTTCCTGGTTCATAGGATTAGAAACAGATAGACGCTCTTCCTGGTTCATAGGATTAGAAACAGATAGAGGCTCTTCCTGGTTCATAGGATTAGAAACAGATAGACGCTCTTCCTGGTTCATAGGATTAGAAACAGATATTCATAGGATTAGAAACTAGGGATGTTCGATATTGGCTTTTTTACCGATATCCGATATACCGATATTGTCCAACTCTTCCGATACCGATATCTACCGATATATGCAGGGTTTCCCCCCCCAAAAAACCTGAATCATTTCAGGTAATTAACATTACATATCTCTTGTCGTGGAATTAACACAACATTATGCATACTTTTGACAATAAATAAAATAAGAATTTGTTCTTACTTCCTTGCCTGGGTAAATAAAGGTTAAATAAATGTACAAAAAAAAACGATACCGATAATTTCCGCTATTACATTTTAATGGCAATATCGGCAGATAATATCGGTATGCCGATAATATCGGACATCCCTATTAGAAACAGATAGACAGCTCTTCCTGGTTCAGGATTAGAAACAGATAGACGGGCTCTTCCTGGTTCATAGGATTAGAAACAGATAGACGCTCTTCCTGGTTCATAGGATTAGAAACAGATAGACAGCTCTTCCTGGTTCATAGGATTAGAAACAGATAGACGCTCTTCCTGGTTCATAGGATTAGAAACAGATAGACAGCTCTTCCTGGTTCAGGATTAGAAACAGATAGACGGGCTCTTCCTGGTTCATAGGATTAGAAACAGATAGACGCTCTTCCTGGTTCATCGACAGTACTTCTCAAAGGATGACGTAGAATGTTGACAATGTAGTCACATCTCACCTCGTGTCTTCATGATTCCACGTCTGTATACAAGGAGCAGGATGAGGACCAGCAGCAACACAGCCAGACCAACAGACACCATGACGACTACAGGGGGACACAGAGACACAGAGACAATCAGCTGCTCTCACCTCTCCTCTCCTCACCTCTCTCATCTCCCCTGCTCTCCTCTCCCCCTCCCCTCCCCTCCCCTCCCCTGCTCTCCTCTCCCCCCTCTCCTCTCCTCTCCTCTCCTCTCCTCTCCTCTCCTCTCCTCTCCTCTCCTCTCCTCTCCTCTCCTCTCCTCTCCTCTCCTCTCCTCTCTTCTCCTCACCTCATCTCCCCTGCTCTCCCCTCCTCTCCTCTCTTCTCCTCACCTCACCTCTCTCATCTCCCCTGCTCTCCTCTCCCCCCTCTCCTCTCCTCACCGCTCTCATCTCCCCTGCTCTCCTCTCCCCCTCCCCTCCCCTCCCCTGCTCTCCTCTCCCCTCTTCTCCTCACCTCTCCTCTCCCCTCTTCTCCTCACCTCTCCTCTCCTCACCTCTCCTCTCCTCTCCCCTCTTCTCCTCACCTCTCCTCTCCTCTCTTCTCCTCACCTCACCTCTCTCATCTCCCCTGCTCTCCTCTCCCCCTCCCCTCCCCTCCCCTCCCCTGCTCTCCTCTCCTCTCCTCTCCTCTCCTCTCCTCTCCTCTCCTCTCCTCTCCTCTCCTCTCCTCTCCTCTCCTCTCCTCTCCTCTCCTCTCCTCCTCTCCTCTCCTCTCCTCTCCCCTCTTCTCCTCACCTCACCGCTCTCCTCTCCTCTCCTCTCCCCCCTCCCCCTCCCCTCCCCTCCTCTCCGAAACTACCTGGAACTTTAACGGCCAGGAACTACATTTAACAGAATCTTTGAGTTCCTTCAGCCCATTGTTCTCTGTGTTTGCACCGTCACCGCGGTGTGAAGACCAGCGAAGATTACCTTCATCACTGTACATCCTAGGTGGCCTTAGCTATGTTGAAACAGGCCCCATATTGATCAAATTGTTTACACTGCCTGTGTTGTTTTTTACTACCTGTACACTGTGTTGTTTTACTACCTGTACCCCCCCCTCCCCCCCATGCTGCTATGATGCCTGAATTTCCCCAAGGGGATCAATAAAGGAATATCTTATCTTATCTTATCTTAACAAAGCAAACACACCCTGGATGCAAATGTGCGCACTGTGCCAATGTGGATAACTGAAATGCTTGAAAAGGCACCAACACAGAAATATGTTTACTGACAACGTCTTTCACCTTGTAGAAGAAAGAGTGGAGAAGAGCCTGAGGAGGAGGAGGGGGACACTGGTGTCACTACTGTTGTGGTGGTGTCACGACCTGGTAGAATAGAATATATCTTTATTTCTACCAAGAAATATCTGTCCTGCACATACATATAGAAGACCAGCTGAAAACAGTAGTGCAATCGCAAGACATAACAGTGGAAAAACATACAAATGCAGCACAATATATAGATTCAGCACTTTGCAAAGGGCAAACATAAAGAAATACTGTTGACTGGTTTTAATTAGGGATGCTCCATATTGGGTTTTTTACCGATACCGATATACCGATATTGTCCAACTCTTAATTTCCGATACCGATATCAACCGATACCGATATATGCGGGGTTCTCCCCCCCCCCCCCCCCCCCCCCCAAAAATGGAATAATTTCAGGTAACATTACATATCTCTTGTTGTGGAATTAACACAACATTATGCATACTTTTGACAATAAATAAAATCAGAATTTGTTCTTACTTGCTTGCCTGGGTAAATAAAGGTTATAGAAATGTAAAAAAAAAAAAAATTATATATATATATATATTTTTTTTTAAACCGATACCGATATTTTCCGATATCACATTTTAATGCCGATATCGGCCGATAATATCGGTAGGCCGATAATATCGGACATCCCTAGTTTTAATGTTTCCAATGACATTGAGATGATAAAGTCTTATTCTGACAATCTGTCCATTACCTGCAATGACACTTCCCCACCCAGAAATGTTAATGGTGCATTTATATAGAGCTTTTATCCAAAGCGCTTTACAATTTTGTTCCTCACATTCACCCATTCACTCACACATTCAACACACCGACAGCGAACCAACCATGCAAGGTGGCGACCTGCTCGTCGGGAGCAGTTAGGCGTTAAGTTTGTCTTGCTCAAGGACACTTCGACACACTACCGGGAGGAGCGGGAATCAAACCGGGAACCTTCCGATTATCAGACCACCGCTCTACCTCCTGAGCCACGAGTTAATGTTGTGACATATTATACAAAAGAAATGTCATGGGCAGAGATGGGGGTTATAATCTAAGAGGGAAGTTTAATTTTAAACAACCTGTTGTCCGTACTACTCTAAAAAGCAAGTGCATCTCAGTCTGTGGGGTATCCATTTGGAATGGCCTTGATGTAGCAATAAAAACAAGTAATGCTATTGAAATGTTTAAATGCAGATATAAACAGGAATTCTTGGACAAGTATAAGTTAGAGGAGCTTGAAAATAACGTGAACTAGTATTTTTGTAATTATTTATTTATCTTTTGCTGTAGTGGATATGTATATATATATATTTTTTTATTGATAGATAACTTATTACATATTAATATGATATTGTAAGGAAGGGGCAGGACCAGATAAGCGTTGCTTCTTTCTGTCTCTTCTCGAACAAAACCATTTGTCTTGAGCTATGTTGATTATTGCTTCCATTTTATTTGTATTTTAGTTTATTTAGTTTTTTTTATATAGTTTATGTTATTTTTTGTTATTACAAATGTGTGTGTTTATGATTTAAAATGTTCGAGATAAATAAAGATCAATATTTGGGTCTGTGGATAGTTTCTGTCATTTAAACCTCATCTTGACAAGTCATCAGGAGAATACATGTCATCCTCATCCTGCTTCACCTAAATAAACATGGTTGTTGGCAGTTATTAATGCCTATTTTGGATTATGCCAACTTTTACCTCTGAATATAGTTTATAAACACTTACTGTGTTTTGTTAGATGCACTCTGTCCCAAAAGTTTCTTTGGAAATTGGTAAAAGAAATAAAGAAATCTACTTTTAAGGCCCCTTCCGACTGCAAAAAAATCCCATCTTAAAACTAGCCGCTCATGCTTTTAATGATTATTCTTATACTTTTGTTTTTATGAACAGTTAGAGAGCTATGCTATGTTCATTGTTTTTGTGTTGTTGTTGTTGTTGTTGTTGTTGTTGTTGTTGTTGTTGTTTTTGTTGACTGTTGTAAATGTACTGTACTCTGTATTGTGTTGTTATGTTGCAGGGCCCTCCTGCAGAACCCTCTCAAAATGAGATGCTACATCTCAACAGGTTTATCCATCCAATTAAATAAATTATATATATATATATATATATATATATATATATATATATATATAATTTCCATATATTTACCAAATATCTTTCTCTGTGTTGATTTTCTGTAGAACACAATGCTCCTGTATTCTACCTCCTGACAAAACACAAAACTGAGGAAAACAAAAACAAACCACGTGAACTTTGGAAATTACTCAATAATCAACTAGGATGCAGTAAAAAACTTAAAACCAGATTCTCAAACATAAACATAAAAACTGACAACACGCTCATCACAGACAAGCTGGATGTAGCCAATTACTTAAACATTTTCTTCACAAACATAGCCACAACACTGGTAAACAAACTACCCTCCCACTCAGGGCTTTATGGGGTAGAACACATAGTAGCTTTCTACAAAAACCTAGGGGTCCGCAAGGACGACTTCAAGCTGGAAATGGTAACAACAGATGAGGTACTCAATAAACTGAGCGCCCTCCAACCTAACAAGGCCACTGGCCATGACAACATCCCCTCCAAATTCCTCAGAGACTCAGCAGCCGCCATCACACCAATCATCACACACATAATAAACCTCTCCATAAAACAGGGACACGTCCCCAAGGACTTCAAAATTGCGAGGGTGACCCCTCTGCACAAAAAGGGCAGCAAATTAGACCCAGGCAACTACCGCCCTGTTTCTATTCTCACCTCCATCTCGAAAGTCATGGAAAAAATAGTCTACGAACAGGTCGAAAAGTACCTAGCGGAAAAAAATCTAATCTACGAATTCCAATCTGGCTTCAGAACATCCCACTCCACTGACACATGCCTTCTCTATTTGAATGACCACATCAAACAAGAGGTGGACGCAGGCAAATACTGCGGCATGGTCATGCTGGACCTACAAAAGGCCTTTGACACGGTCAATCACTCCATTCTGATTGACAAGCTAAAAGCAATTGGTTTTGATAGTCTATCAGTGAGCTGGATGCAATCCTACCTTGAGGGGAGGGAACAGATGGTGGAGGTAAACGGTACCCTATCCCCCCCCCTCACAGTGAGCTGTGGTGTTCCACAAGGAAGCATACTAGGACCGCTACTGTTCCTAATTTATGCAAATGACATGTCGTCAGCTTGTGACTGCAACTTGTTCCTGTTTGCGGACGACTCAGCCCTGCTGGTCTCTGACAAGAACAAGTTACAGGTTGAAAAAACCCTCAGCTCGGAACTAGGCAGAATCTGCATATGGCTCGCTGATAACAAACTATCATTACACATGGGCAAAACAGAGTCCATTCTCTTCGGTTCAAATAACAAACTCAGCAAGACCGACGGCTTCTCAGTTACAGTGGGTGACAATATTGTCACAAGGAAAGATGAAATTACCTACCTGGGGTCCATCCTAGAGGCTAATCTCTCCTGTGACAAAATGGCATCCAATGTAATAAAAAAAGTCAACCAACGAACTCGATTCTTGTACCGGATCTCCTCTCTGGTAAACAAGAACACCCTGAAGACTCTGGCAGGAGCACTCATTCAGGGGTACTACGACTATGCTTGCACCTCATGGTACCAAAGCACCTCAAAGGCGCTAAAAACAAAATTACAAACATCTCAAAACAAACTGGTCAGACTACTGCTTGACCTTACTCCTAGAACCCACCTCACCCCTGCCCACTTCGACAACCTAGGATGGCTTAGAGTAGACGACAGAGTACAACAACTTGCAATGGGCCTGGTCTACAAGATACACTACACGACCAAGGTACCCATGTACATGTCAAAATACTTCCCAAAGGTCAGTGAATACCACGATCACAACACCAGAGGGAGCTCCACAAATCATGTCAAACCCAGATTCGGCTCAAATAAGGGACTAAACACGTTTCGCAATTATGCCACATCAATGTGGAACGCCCTACCCAAAGCTGTAAAGGAATGTGGATCACTACCCACTTTCAAAACCTCTCTCAAGGGACACCTACGGGAGACTGCAATTCAACACTGGCCCCTGTAAATATCCTAACCCAATCATTCCAACCCCCTCCAATGTACAGTAATTTACCTAGTATGGTTTTGTCAATAGTTCAATGTACAATTGTGTTTGTTTGTACAGTGTCTCCTCCCCCCCCCCCTCAATGTACAGTGTTACTTGTTTATACAGTGTGCCCCCCGCCCCCCCCCCCCCCCCCCAACCACCTCCAATGTAAATTACCCAGTATGGTTGTCAATATCCCAATGTACCCAACCCCCCCCACCCAACCTCCAATGTACAGTTTCTACGTCAAATGTATATACTCCCTTTTCTTGACTCCTTCTGTATCACAAACAGTACTGTATTTGCAAATCTGGTATGTCATAAATGTATAGATGTAGCAGTACTGACTATCTGTATGTCATGTATGTCATATATGTCTATATGAATTGAAAATGGGGGACCCTGATGGAAACAAGACAAACGTCTTTCTCAGGTCTGCATCCCCTTAACAATTGTATGTATTGAGCCGTACTGTATTGTACCCATTCTGCAATCTGTTAAATAAAGTTTTCATTCATTCATTCATGGTGCTAATGTGTTAGTGTTACTGGCCCAGTTTAGATTTTTCCTCTTCTGCAGCTGACAGACACTTAAAATACCACAAGGAAGCAGCTCTACTGCTTGGACACACCCAGCATGCACTGTAACCTCTAACAGCCAATCACAGGCCTCTGTCACATGTTGACTTGTGTTCTTTCATGGCTGACTAGTGAGAATATCACTACTGTTGCACGACAACATTGTAAGTTCGTTTTCTACTTGAATTGACTGTCTGCATGTCCCTCGTGTCTTACGTACATGTTGTGATTATCACTGTGCTCACAGGAAGCAACTTGATCAACCAGTCACTGGAAGTCATCTTCAATAGAGAGCCAAGCGACGTGACATCAAGACTGCTGATTAAGTTGACCACCGCTGAACTCGTTGTCTTCTGTTCTTCCTTGTTTCCCTCCAATCTTGACAGTAAATAAACATTCTGCCTGCAGTGACCAAAATGGCTATATGTCTTGTTACTCTCATCAAAATGGATATGATATGTCTTGTTATTCTCACCAGAATGGCTATGATATGTCTTGTTATTCTCACCAGAATGGCTATGATATGTCTTGTTATTCTCACCAGAATGGCTATGATATGTCTTGTTATTCTCATACAAATGGATATGATATGTCTTGTTATTCTCACCAGAATGGCTATGATATGTCCTGTTATTCTCACCTGAATGGCTATGATATGTCTTCTCACCAGACTCGTTGTCTTCATGGAACTCGGCAGCTTTTCCAGCAACCTGAGTCACTTTAGTAATTCCAACGTCGCCCCAGTCTGAGAGAGAGAAGAGACAATGGTAAATGTTTTAAAGACGGTTTCAACTTATATTTGTATTTTGCATTTATTAGTTAAGTTTAGATCTGTATTTATTATTTCCTTTTGTTTTGTATTATTATTAGTGCTGTTACTGTTGCCGTATGTTTTTGTACTTTGTATTGTTATTTTTATTATTTCTGAATGTCTTGTAGTTAATATAGTTGACGTATGGTCTTGTGGTGTCCCTTGTATTGTCGTATTATTGAATTGTGTTTTGATTGTTGTGTTGAAAAAAAAAAAATTATTTAAAAAGATTTGGTCCCAAAAGAAAAAACGGTTTCAACTTGAAAACATAAACATGCTGAATGGACACATATGTTTACATGAGTCCAAGCTGTTCCCTATAGCAACACAGTTCCAGTGAAACTGAATATCTACAGGCCCAAATGAACGACTTCTACAGAGCATAATTGTTTTTTAATCCTTAACTCGTAGTGATAAATGTGTATATTCTGGATTTGGATAAAGGATTAAGGCCACAGCGTGTCGGAGTGTCCTTGAGCAAGACACTTAAGCCCTAATTGCTCCCGATGAGCAGGTTGGTACCTTGCATGGTTGCCTCCACCGTCGGTGTGTGAATGTGTGAGTGAATGGGTGAATGTTGGATAAAAGAGCTATATAAATGCACCATTTACATTTTTTAAGCCCTGTTGATACTCACAAAGGTTGACCTCGGTTAACTGTGCGATGTAGCTGCTTTGTGTTGTTTGTATGTTCATAGCACACCAGTATGTCCCAGCATCCGCCTCAGTCAGGCTGGAGATGGTGACAGTATAGACTCCCGGACTGGAATATGACAGAGTATACCTTTCTCTTGTTGCATTTTTTAATCCTTGAGATGATATTAAATGCCTGCAGTCGAGGTCGTCGTCTTCTTTGCAGAAATATCTGACGTCGCTTTGTTCATATCGTGACGGTGGATATTTGCAGTCGATGGAAACTGTTTCTCCAAGACTAGCGGTCATATTCACTGATGTCTCGGAACAACCATCTGTCAGATATGTAAAATACAACTTCAGTATGTCTCTGTAAGTATATTTTTTGATTTTAATTCATTTTAGATTTTAAATATGAAACAGAAATTGCCTACCTCTCAATAGCTCAAATGTCACCTCAGTGTTAAGGTCAAGTGTACCAGGAATGTCCACTCCACACCAGTATCTCTTTCTCACATCTTCTTGATTCAGTCCTCTGACCATCACCTTGAAGTAGTTCAGACTATGGTTGTCGTACAGAGAGAATCTGTCCTTGGTTCCCCAGGTTGTTTTTACCTTTTTACAAATATCCCAGGCTGAACCTGTGCATAAATACTTGTCTTCATTACGGTTTTCTTCTGGGTATGTACAGTTAACGATGACAGTTCTTCCTCTGCATCCCGTCACGGTGAATGAGCTCGCATAACCTGTCAAACACAGTATAATATAATGTTATATAATAAGCAATTATATAATAACCAATATAATGAATCCATCTCATCTAATATGTATGTGTTTCTCTCCTCTTCATGAGTCCAAGCACACTATTCCTGCAAGCTATACTGTTCTTTTTTATTATAAATACTCCATCAATTTACCTCACATAAAATTACCTAATGTTTATGTCAAGTAAGAAAGAGAGTCTGATGTGCTTTTCACACACAGTACAACATATTTGTTACAAAGAACATTACAGTGAAAGATAAGAAAGGACGCAGGAAAGAGAAAACATGAGCAATTGAAGTAAAGGAATCCAGACCAGAGTAAACACTGAAGATATTACAGTAGCCTGAGCAAGCGTCATCATCGAACACGATGGACAGCTAAGAGGAAGAGTGTGTGTGTGTGTGTGTGTGTGTGTGTGTGTGTGTGTGTGTGTGTGTGTCCATGTGTATGTGAATGTGTGTGTGTGTCATTTCCATGAATTGTCTACCTCAGACGAAGAACCATCTAAGTCCGTTTTCAGAGGAACGATGCCTTCAATCTTTGTTATCTAAAGCCGGTAAAGCTAGCGTATTCACTCATAGTTAAAGACAGTCGAAGTTCTCTTGAGATACGTCACACTCAAGCTCCCAAGTGATTTAGATTAACTTCAAGGCCGCAAATACATGGGCTGTTCAAATAATGTCAAAACGGACTTGTATGGTTCTTCAGTGCGAGACCTCAATGAGAAGGGTGTCAGTGTTTCCTCTACATGCATTCAGCTGCAACAAACATTTAACTTAAAGCAACCACAGACCCAGTGCTTAGAAGTAGTACACTCAACTATCCAAGTACCCAAATATGAACCATTTTAGTGCTTACTACCTGCACTATAGAAGGAAACAAAAAGAGCAAGAGTGATGAAGTTTGAACAAACACCAAGCATGGCGCCTGCTGAGCTGAGGTTATATCATTTATCACCAGAGGACGAATATGAGACAATTACAGAGGAGACACTGAGGTTATATCATTCATCACCAGAGGACGAATATGAGACAATTACAGAGGAGACACTGAGGTTATATCATTCATCACCAGAGGACGAATATGAGACATTACAGAGGAGACACTGAGGTTATATCATTTATCACCAGACAGAGGACGACTACGAGACAATTACAGAGGAGACACTGAGGTTATATCATTTATCACGAGACAGAGGACGACTACGAGACAATTACAGAGGAGACACTGAGGTTATATCATTTATCACCAGAGGACGAATATGAGACATTACAGAGGAGACACTGAGGTTATATCATTTATCACGAGACAGAGGACGACTACGAGACAATACAGAGGAGACACTGATGTTATATCATTTATCACCAGACAGAGGATGACTACGAGACAATTACAGAGGAGACACTGAGGTTATATCATTCATCACCAGACAGAGGACGACTACGAGACAATTACAGAGGAGACACTGAGGTTATGTTACCTGTCACGAGGCAGAGGACGACTACAAGGAGGCTTCTCATCTTGAGGCTCTGAGACTCACAGGGAGGAGATCAGATATCTTTGCTAATATCTCTGTAATGAGTGGTTACTCTGGTTGTTTAACTCTGTCTACCTCTGCGATGTGTCCGCCTCTATACTCTGTCTCTCTCTCACCCCGGCTGCGTGCAAATGAAGTGTGATACAGTAGGCTTTCTGAGTAGAACGTTAGCAAGTGAGACCTCCTGCTTCCCTTTTTTAAGAGCGCTTAATGCAACAGTGTGAACATTACAAGACGCTGGACAGTGGACACTGAACTGCAAGGCAGGCTTCTCAAAGACCCAGATCTGGATGTGTACACAAGGCACATGGTGGATGAACGGACGCATGCCTATCAAGACCATGGACCAGCAGGAAAGAGTTTCTTACCACATGCCGTGTGCCTAATGAACACAAACTCATAACTTGAATTTGTACCTGGCACCAACAACACACCACATCCACTATGCTGATTACTGTACACTCCATGCTGCATTTTTGTAGTCACTGTAGACTATACCATTTTCTTTCACAGTATTCATACTTTCTTAATTAAAAAAATATATATACTGTATATATACTGTATATGATCAGTTTTCTGTATATATATTATCAAGGTGTAACTATTTGTATTGTGTTATTGCTTATTGCGTTTCATATTCTTGTATGCTGTGGGAGTGAGCGAAGAGTAAGCATTCCACTGTACTTGTTACATGTAAACAAAAACTCTTGAATCTTGAATCTATAGAGGACTTGAGGCTGTGACTGGACACAGCCCCCGTGTCTAAGTGTGAAGCGCGTCGCAGAAGAATCTTTGTTCACCATCAAAAATCCTATTCTCATGAGTCTTGTGTCTTATTCTGTCTCTGGGTGGATAAAGGTTCAAATAAATCGTGTTTCACTGTTGAGTGAATGAATCACTTTTAACTTCAATCATGAATCATATGGCGACTTGTCTCTTCAATACATTAGGTTCCACTCTGATGTAAATGTAAAGGTAAAGGTAAATGGATTGCTTTATTGTCAATTTGCCCAAGGATATTTACATCTGTCTTTTTGGATATTCTTCCTATTGATGAAATGTGATGATATCAATAATGCATCAAATCAATAAATGAGGTGCCAAGATACAATGGATTTAATTAGTTACAATATATAATTGAATGGATATTCATCAAATCATGGATGTTGTGTTCTACCTCATGAAGTAAATACTGTATGCAACGAGAATGAGTTAGATTTCCTTTTAAAACACACATTAGCTTATTATAACTCATCTAATACAACAAACAAACACACCAAGTTACTAATAGAAATATGATTAGTGGCAGATGACATATAATTAATTCTGTTTGAAAGAAAAGCTAGCTTGCTGGGCAGTTCAGTTCCAAGGCTATAACTCAGAGAAGCATTCAGGAAACATTTTGTTAAGGTAACAAGGTGCCAGAATGAGCAAGTATGTTACAGTTCAGTTTACTCAAACCAATGTGTTTGGTTGCAAAAAGCTGAGTCCAGTTAATTTGATCTCATTCTGCCGCTTAGGAAATGTATTGGCATTAAGTGGATATTTAGTGGCTCTAAATATTAACTTGTGAAATATGAGACGGATCAGATAATATTGGTGCAACATTCAGTAATATTGTTGTAGCGACACGTCGGGGCAGATGGAGAAAATATGTCTGTTTCAGAATTTCCCAAACGTATGATTTAATTGATATGTATTGTTATCATCATTATTATATATGATAAGATATATGAATAGATGCAATGGTAAATGGTGCATTTATATAGCGCTTTTATCCAAAGCGCTTTACAATTTTGTTCCTCACATTCACAGAGGCAACCATGCAAGGTGCCAACCTGCTCATTGGGGGCAATTAGGGGTTAAGGACACTTTGACATGCTGCCTGGGAGGAGGGGGAATGGAACCTGGAACCTTCCGATTAGCAGAAGACCGCTCTACCTCCTGAGCCACTGTCGCCCCCAGATTACACTATATTATATTTGCTTCTTTTCTGTTAGATTCAATTGTCTAGACCAGTGGTTCTCAACTGGTCTAGCCTCGGGACCCAACATTTTCCTTAGTCATTAAGTCGCGACCCAAAATCTTTACCCACTATGATTTATGTAAAGAAATAAAATAATTTGCAGTAATAAGCAATCTTTCAAAACATGAAATAAACACAAAAAAGTGCAACAAAAGTGCAACTAGGGCTAAAAACCCAATGAAATAAAATAAAAACAAATACTATGCTTCTTAGCAGATGTCTTAGCTTAACATAACAGACCAACATTTTGGGGAAGTAATGGGATAACTGGGGTTGCAACAAAAGTGCAACTAGGGCTAAAAACCCAATGAAATAAAATAATAATAAATAATATGCTTCTTAGCAGACTTCTTAGCTTAACATAACATACCTAAGTTTGGGGGAACTAATGGGATAACTGGGGTTGCAACAAAAGTGCAACTAAAAGTGCAATAATAATAATAATAATAATAATAATAATAATAATAATTATTAATAATAATAATAATAATAATAATAATAATAATAATAATAATAATAATAATAATAATAATAATAATAATAATAATAATAATAATAATAATAATAATAATAATAATAAATAATTATGCTTCTTAGCAGACTTCTTAGCTTAACATAACAGACCTACAGTAAGTTTGGGGGAACTAATGGGATAACTGGGGTTGCAACAAAAGTGCAACTAAGGGCTAAAAACACAATGAAATAAAATAATAATAATAAATAATATATGCTTCTTAGCAGACTTCTTAGCTTAACATCCCAGGGAACTAATGGGATAACTGGATGTTGTTTGCTCTTGACAAGAGTCTCAAAGTCTGGGGTGATGGTAGACAAAGCAACTCTGAGGTCATGCTCAATGTCCAATCTGTTCCTCTGCTTTGTCTTCAGCTGGACCAGAGCTGAGAAGCCACTTCCACAAAGAGAGGTAGTGAAAACAAAAAATTATGGAACCGCCTTCAGTGGTGGCGGGAAGAGGGCTGCCCTCCGATTGGATGACAGTGGTTTCGTTGGGGCAGTCCGGATTCTTCTGGACGTTGACACTGGCGTAACTGAAGAGAGTCTTCTGAGGGATTCCTGGGGAAGTTGACCAAGGCGTATATGGAAGAAGGTCCTGAGTTTGACTGTAGGGGGCTCTCCTGTACCTCCTCATAGACACGCTCTCCCTGGGGATGAGAGGAGGGAATGAGACAACATACAGAGAAAGAAAGAAAGAAAGAAAGAAAGAAAGAAAGAAAGAAAGAAAGAAAG
>NC_140171.1:17157483-17204983 GCF_963971535.1 Notolepis coatsorum
ATAACAATATACAAAATAACAGTACACTTAACTGCCACCTTGGAGTCTCTCTGTTCTCATAGCACACCAGTATGTCCCAGCATCCTCCTCAGTCAGACGGGAGATGGTGACAGTATAGACTCCCCGACCGGTATCTGACAGTGCATGCCGTTCTGTCCTTGTATACACAGAGCTGTGAGCTGATATTAAATCCCTGCAGTCACGGTCATCGTCTTCTTTGCAGAAATATCTGATGTCGCTTTGTTCATATCGTGATGGTGGATATTTGCAGTCGATGTAAACTGTGCCTCCAAGATAAGCGGTTATATTCACTGATGTCTCAGAATATTCAGGACATCGCCATAATCTGACCTGTCAAATTATCATAGGGCCATGATTTGACCTGTCAAATTATCATAGGGCCATAATATGACCTGTCAAATAACCATAGGGCCATGATCTGACATGTCAAATTATCATAGGTGTAACGTTTGGGGTTTTGCTCTCCTCAGGGAGCAAACCCCTAGCGTTACCTGATGGTAATTAACCTGTCTATCTGCCCTGATTGCATTCATTGGTACCTGGCGTGTCTAGTTAGGTTGGCTTTATATGCTCTTCCTGGTTACTATTGAGATTGTCAGTCGATCACTGAACCTTGCCGTAAGTAGTACCTTGCATTCTTGCTAAAGCCTTATCGCTCCTTGCCACGGAGGATAAGTTCATTCACCATTCAGTTATTGATTACCTGTCAAACTACCATAGGGTCATAATCTGTCCTACTGTATCAAACATTTCCATAGGGCCATGATCTGTCCTATCAAAAATGATCATAGGGCCATAATCTGACCTGTAAAATTACCATGGGGCCATAATCTGACCGGTCAAATTACCATATGGCCATAATCTGTCCTATCAAAAATGTCCATAGGGCCATGATCTGTCCTATCAAAAATGACCAAAGGTGTCATGGTCCGGGACTTGCCCACTTTATCCCTGCTCTGCCAAGGATTTTGAACCATCTGCCCCTTTCAAATACTCACACACACACACAAACCTCTGCCTCTCTGTCACCCTCTCCTGCCAGGCATTGGACATTGATTCCCGCACTCATTCTGCCTCTGTTCTTCCTGTCCACTCTGTCTGTTCCCTCTCTCATCTTCTCTCTCTCTCTCCTCTGCTCTCTCTGTTATTTCTGTCCTCTGTGTCTGCTCTCTCTCTGCTCTCTGCTCTCTCTCTCTCTCCTCTGTCCTATCTCCCCCGCTACAAACATGGACCCCAGCTAGAGTCTCCCTCTCTCCCTCTCCTGTTCATGTCCCCCCTGTTATTTCTGTCCTCTCTGTTTGTTCTCTCTCTCCTCTGCTATCTCTCTCTATATATATATATATATATCTGCTCTCTGTCTGTTCTCTCTCTCCTCTGCTCTCTGTGTTCTTTCTGCCCCCCCCTCTCTCTCCTCTGCTCTCTCTGTTATTTCTGTCCTCTCTGTCTGCTCTCTCTCTCCTCTGCTCCCTCTGTTCTTTCTGTCCTCTGTCTGTTCTTTCTCTCCTCTGCTATCTCTCTCTCTCTCTCTCTCTATATCTGCTCTCTGTCTGCTCTCTCTCTCCTCTGCTCTCTGTGTTCTTTCTGCCCCCCTCTCTCTCTCTCTCTCTCTCTATCTCCCTCTCTTTCTCTCTCCTCTGTTCTCTCTCTCTCCTCTGCTCGCTGTGTTCTTTCTCCCCCCCCCTCTCTCTTTCTCTCTCTATCTCCCTCTCTTTCTCTCTCCTCTGTTCTCTCGCCTCTGTTCTCTCTCTCTCCTCTGCTCGCTGTGTTCTTTTTGCCCCCCCCTCTCTCTCCTCTGCTCTCTCCCCCTCACTCTCTCCTCTGCTCTCTCCCCCTCTCTCTCATCTCGTCATCTGCTCTCTCTCCCTCTCTCCTCTACTATATGTCTGTTCTCTCTCTCCTCTGTTCTCTCTCTCTCTCTTCTGTGTTCATGTCCCCCTGTGTTATTTCTGTCATCTGTCGGTTCTCTCTCTCTCTCTCTGTCTAGGTATCTCTGTCTAGGTATCTCTGTCTAGGTATCTCTGTCTAGGTATCTCTGTCTAGGTATCTCTGTCTAGGTATCTCTGTCTACGTATCTCTGTCTAGGTATTTCTGTCTAGGTATCTCTGTCTACGTATCTCTTAAGGTCACCATGAATGTCTCCGCATACTGTTTGGTCTTCCCCTTTTATCCTCCCTCAGTCTCTCTCTCTCTCTCTCTCACCTTAAGCAATCAAACGGCTTCTCTGTTACAGTGGGTGACAATATTGTCACAAGGAAAGATGAAATTACATACCTGGGTTCCATCCTAGAGGCAAATCTTTCCTGTGACAAAATGGCAACCAATGTAATCAAAAAAGTCAGCCAACGAACAAGATTCTTGTACCGGATCTCCTCTCTGGTAAACAAGAATACCCTGAAGACTCTAACAGGGGCACTCATTCAAGGGTACTACGACTATGCTTGCACCTCATGGTACCAAAGCACATCAAAGGCACTAAAAACAAGATTAGAAACATCACAAAACAAACTGGTCAGACTACTACTTGACCTTACTCCTAGAACCCACCTCAGCCCTGCCCACTTTGACAACCTAGGATGGCTTAGAGTAGACGACAGAGTACAGCAACTTGCAATGGGCCTGGTCTACAAGATACACTACACCACTAACGTGCCCATGTACATGTCGAAATACTTCCCAAAGGTCAGTGAATACCACAACACCAGAGGGAGTTCCACAAATCATGTTCAACCCAGATTCGGCTCAAACAAGGGACTAAACATGTTTCGCAATTATGCCACAACAATGTGGAACGCCCTACCCACAGCTGTAAAATAATGTGAATCCCTACCCACCTTCAAAACCGCACTCAAAGAGCACCTATGGGAGGCTGCAATTCTAAACTGGCCCCGGTAAATGTCCAAACCCCCTCTTTCTGTGCCTGTTTTCATAGGCAGTTAGCCTCTGGTATGCATGCCATTAGCGTTAGCCACACTTCTAGGCCTCTTTTTCTTTTGGAAAGAATGATAATTTTTTTAATAAAAAATTAAATATTTATTTTAAAATTAATTATAATTTTTTTCTTTAATTTTTTTGCATTCGACTAAGAGGTTGGCAGTCGACTACGGCTTCGGTCGATTATTCGACTAATGGGGGTCAGCCGTAATATCTTGTATGTCATAATTGTCTGGATGTAACTGTATATCTGTATGTCCTGTATGTCATAAATGTCATGATGAATTGAAAATGGGGGACCCTGATTTAAACAAGATGAAAGTCCTTCTCTGGTCTGCAATCCCTTAACAATTGTGTGTATTGAGCCGTACTGTATTGTACAATCTGTTAATAAAGTTTTCAATCAATCAATCAATCAATCAATGTGTGACAGCTTCTCCTTTCTCTGTTTTAAATCTTTGTGTTTAAAGGAACACGGCAACTTTTTGGGAAATTAGCTCATTTGCCTTCTACCCTGGAGTTAGACAAGCAGAGATACCCTTATCTTCTCTGTGCAGGCTTAGGAAACAGCCGCACCGTTAGCCTAGCTCAGCGCCATTCACTGGAAGTAGGTGTGCCAGTGTAGCCTAGTTCCCAACAGTCACGAAATACACTCCAAATACAACTCCAAAACGTTCCTGTATACATGTTGTGACCTGTGTATTTACCGCAAAAAAGAAAATGATAATTTTTCTTCTTTTATTTTTTATAACTTTCTCTTTCTCTTACTTTCCCAATAGTTATGGTGAATATTAAAACTATACATCATTGTCGTAATTAACATATAAAAGTCCCATTTTTCCAGTACCTCAAACATGTATCTTCCTGTAGTCTGAGGATAAAAGTAAGTCTTTCCATTGTGTATATTTGACCTATAATGTCCATCCAATTTTCCTTTGTTGGAGGTTCTTGTTGATACCAGTGATGCGTGATCGCTTTCTTACTTGCTGCTAAAGATATTTTTATCAAATATCTGTCTCCTCCTACCAATTCCTCAGGTAAGTTACCCAGGTACAAAGGTCTCTGGTATCTTAAAACTCAATATATTGTAACAACCCTGGGATTTGGGGTGATTGGTCAGCCGAGCTGTCACTCTGCACTCTACCAACCTGGGGCTGGCGGCGACGCTATTGGTCGCGCAAGCCCGAGGTTGGTAGAGGGGAGGGGGCAGGGGCTGACCTGGGGGAAAGGTATAAGAGGGTGTGGCACCTAGGGTACGCTCTCTTGAGGCATGGGAAGTTGGGAGATGAGTCTTACAATGGCAGGCAGAGGTGCTGCACCCAGACTTGTATACCTGAAGTTGCAATAAAGACCTGAGTGAGAACTATAGCAACTGCCTCGAGACTAGTCATCAATAGCGGTTGAAACCTCGAAACATTACATGGGTGTCAGAAGTAAAAGTGGAGAGAGAGAAAGGAGAAGACGTTTCGCTTTGGCATTGTATTGTATATATGTATATTGAACACTTTTGTTTACATACTTTTGACTTCTATTTTATACTTATTTTATACTTATCTATTTTTATCTAGCACACTCTCAGAGGCAAAACAGAAAGAAGCATTTCATATAAAAGTATTCTGTATTTTTGTATGACAACTAATAAAGAAACTTGAACTTGAAACTTGAACTTGAGATGTTTCTCAGTCGGAGTAGGCCCTCATGTGTCTGAGTCTGTCACCCTTTCCTGTGGGGTCTCCCAGGGCTCTGTACTTGGTCCGATTTTATTTTCACTGTATTTGCTCCCATTAGGACACATTATAAACGCTTTTAAAGGCATCTCCTACCACCTTTACCTGGATGATACCCAGCTGTATTTCTCTTTTAACCCTGATTGCCCTGATGATTTTAATTCAAATTTTATTGTTTGAAATGAGTGTCTGTCGGCCATTAAGGCCTGCTTATAGCAACTTCCTCCAGCTAAATGAGGCTAAAACCGAGGTGCTCATCGTGGCCTCTGATGGCGTTGCATCCAGGGTGGCTGGTTGCCTTGGGTCCCTAGAAAGAAATGTGAGCCCCAACCTCAGGAACCTTGGGGTAAACTTTGATCAGGCCATGCACCTCGACACGCACATCAAGTCGGTGACCCGCACCTGTTTTTTCCATCTCAGAAACATTGCTAAGCTTAGGTCGATTGTTTCCCATTCTGACCTAGAAATTATTATCCATGCCTTCGTTTGTTCTCGTCTTGACTATTGCAACTCACCTGCCTCAATAAATCATCCATAGACCGCCTCCAATTCATCCAAAATACTGCTGCAAGACTGCTAACCAGATCAAGCAGAAGGTGTCACATTACTCCAGTAATTTTTAGAATTTATTTCAAGGTCAGGTGCTCACTTTTAGAACTTAACAGGTACGTGTTTCTCACGGACAGTTTGCTGACTGACACTGGCTGTGTGACACGGAAGAGAATATAACAAGACATTTCACGAGTCACACCAGTACGAATGAGTGTAATTAGGACAGGGAGACGGGTCAATTATCCACCAGGTAACGCTAGAGGTTTGCTCCCTGAGGCGAGCAAACCCCAAACATTACATGAAACCATGTGTATATTATGATTGTGGACATAATGTGTCTATATGTGTGATGTGTATATTATGATTGTGGACATAATGTGTCTATGTGTATATTATTATTGTGGACATAATGTGTCTATGTGAAACCATGTGTATATTATGATTGTGGAGATAATGTGTCTATGTGTGATGTGTATATTATGATTGTGGACATAATGTGTGATGTGTATATTATGATTGTGGACATAATGTGTCTATGTGAAACCATGTGTATATTATGATTGTGGACATAATGTGTCTATGTGAAACCATGTGTATAATGATTGTGGACATAATGTGTGTCTATGTGAAACCATGTGTATATTATGATTGTGGAGATAATGTGTCTATGTGTGATGTGTATATTATGATTGTGGACATAATGTGTGATGTGTATATTATGATTGTGGACATAATGTGTGATGTGTATATTATGATTGTGGACATAATGTGTCTATGTGAAACCATGTGTATATTATGATTGTGAACAAAGTGGGGCTCGCAACTCACTTTTCAATGCTCCAAAGGTGTTTATTTGTGACAAACAGCAGATATACAACGTTTCGACCCTTCCGGTCTTTTTCAAGTATAAACAAGAAACAGGAAATTACATATTTTGTATACAGAAATTAATAAATTGGCTATCAGCCCCACCTGGTGACCAGGGGCGGTACCAAGACTTTCATGATTTTTTAATACATTTTAGACATGATTTTATAACAATTCATCTTTTACATTTTATGAAATTTTTTTAAATAATATTTTTTTGAGAGCAATATATATATATTAAAAACAGTATTAGACATGATTCATTAAACCTACAGACAGACAACAGTGTATAAATTCCATTCTTTAGACCCTGTCCAGGTCCTAGCAACTGAAAACAAAAAAGGAAAAAACAAACAAAGTAACCCAGTATGAAAGGTTTTTAAGACTCTACCTATTAACTGTCTCCCTCTATTGGCTTATTTATACTGTAAATAACGCCAAATATCAAAGTCCTCATTGAGTCCTGTTGGTGCCATAGGTTTGAGATAATGGATCCACCATACTTCTCTCCTCAATAGGAGATTATCTATCTCCCCCTTGTCTTGGAAGATGCACTTTCTCTATTCCTAGTGCCTTTTTAAAATGTAAAGCTACTGGGCTTTATTCATATATTATGATTGTGGACATAATGTGTCTATGTGAAACCATGTGTATATTATGATTGTGGACATAATGTGTCTATGTGAAACCATGTGTATATTATGATTGTGGACATAATGTGTCTATGTGAAACCATGTGTATATTATGATTGTGGACATAATGTGTCTATGTGAAACTATGTATATTATGATTGTGGACATAATGTGTCTATGTGTATATTATGATTGTGGACATAATGTGTCTATGTGAAACCATGTGTATATTATGATTGTGGACATAATGTGTCTATGTGAAACCATGTGTATATTATGATTGTGGACATAATGTGTCTATGTGAAACCATGTGTATATTATGATTGTGGACATAATGTGTCTATGTGAAACCATGTGTATATTATGATTGTGGACATAATGTGTGTCTATGTTACCTGTTTATTGCACAATGTTGTTATTGGATTCTATTATATGTTGTACTACTGTATTGCACATCGTTGCGGGCAAGACCACCCGCATTTCATTGTATACTTGTATGCCGTGACAAATAAAACTCTTGACTCTTGACTTGATAATGTGTTGCACAAACTGTGTCGGTGCCTCTCCTTAATCTTAGTCTGGCTTGGTAGAGACAGAAAAACATAACTCTCAGGTTACTTTCTCACTAGTTCTACAAACCATATCCTAATGAATCTTCTTCAGGTCTCTATAGCCCATCACTCACTATGTAAGGGGAGCGGGTGCAGGTGGTGAAGCCTTTGACTCCTACAGAGCCCTCGATGTGACTGTGGGTCGGATGGAGCTGGTGGTAGATGTTCTCCTCCTGCCACTCCCGGTCCAGACTTTGGTAGTGGCAGATCGGACCGGGCACATCCACGTTGGCGTAGTCGCTGAGGCCCGAGCTGAGGGTGATGCGCTCAGGGGGGGTTGAGTCCGGGCCGCCTGGAGGCACACTGCTACGGTGGGGTTCTGGTCCAGGGGAGAGGTCAGATGAGGTCTGGGGAAGGACCTATCGAGGGGAGGACAAACACATTAGAATTCTTGAGACAAAGAGCCACATGATAATAATAATAATAATAACCTGTATTTGTAGAGCACCTTTCGTACAAGAATTGCAGCTCAAAGTGCTTCACAGCAGCAAATAAAAACAGGCATACACAATTGGCATAAAATGAGCACAAAATGTACAAATAAGTGCAGACATAAAACAAGTATAAAATAGATAGCTGCAAAACAGACAAAGTCAAGGCACAGAAGACCAAATCACACCGTTTATCATATCAGGATCCAACATCCCAATAGGATGCACAGATACAGACCAGCCAGACGCAAGGTGTCCACGCTGAAGACAATAAGGACCATGTTTCTGTGGTGCTGGATGTTTGTTAAGAAGACTTTTACAGAAGCAGAATTCAGGTGTGTGAGAGACCTTTAATGGAACGTTTTCAGATAAGCAACGCGTTCAAGGCTATAAAAGTCGCCGTGTTGTGCACGTTGAAGACAGATGTGATATAGCACATTCATACGCCCTGGGATTTGATTGAAATAGTCTCACATGCAGGTTTATTTATGAATGACTGTGTCTTATAATACATAATAATATTATCTGCAACACTTATATCATTGGAATATTGGAAGTTACAAGATTTTGACATGACAGCAGTGAATAAATACTCTGTAAACAAACAGATTGAATTAAAGTGATTAGTTTAGCGACGATGTTTCATTTGACAGATGATCCTGAAGCAGGGGCGTCGTTTTGGTATGGCAAGGTATGGCACTCGCCATACTGTACCTTGGCAAATTAAAATAGTAAAATAAAAAATATATATATTTTCTTTATTATTTTTTTCTTTATTTCTTTATGTTGATTTAGAATTCGAATGTCAACATTATGAACGAAGCTTGGAACTATTCGGTACAGCCCTAGCATTGTTTTGATATTGTCAATTATCTCACTTTTACTAGGTGACTTTTACTGTGACTAACTGAAATATGCCACAAAAAGAAAAGAAAATGGACATACAGTAGTTTTTTAATCAAAGGGCAGCAGAGAGAAGTGATACAGGGACACAGGTAAGGTCTTACAATGGCTTAGTGATTATAACAGTGCAGTTCAGCATTCAGTAACCCATACATTTTGTGAACGTGTTTTTGTTACTGCATTCTGTTGAACACACACCTCAGAACCGTACCTCAGAACCGGCTCAATTGCAAGAAAAATAATAGACAGTTATGATATTACATTCTGCATAATTTGTATGCAAAATATTGTGGTTCCCTGCTTTAGTCTGTTGACACATTTGTATACTAAAAATGCTTGTGTAGTCCTGTGTCATACCTAAATGTCATATAAGTGAATTGTATAGAAACAACTCACCAAAAGTGACTATTGCACAACTGATTTGACAAAAAAAAATCCACGCCCAGACAGAACACACACACACACACACACACACACACACACACACACACACACACACACACACACACACACACACACACACACACACACACACACACACACACAGGGGTGTAACGGTACACAGAAGCCATGGTTCGGTATGTGCCTCGGTTTTGGGGTCACAGTTTAGTACGAGTTTGGTACAACAGGAAAAAAGCTACACAAATCCCAAATGCATAAGGCTATGTTTCTTTTCTTTTGAACAGACAGTAGTGCAAGTTATACCTAGCTCCACCTAGTGTCTATAGTCCCCCCTGAGAGAGCTGGTACAGCCTGGCCTTGTAGTGCATCAAGCAGTAAACATAAGGCTTGAAAACAGCGGCATAAGTAGTTGTTGTTGTCCCATTCTTTTCTGCCTGTCTCCAGTGATTGGCTAAGTGATAGATTTTACGATCATCTGATTACGATCTTGTGGTCGTAATCTGTTAGTTACTGCAAACTGCCCTTCTGAGGCTTCTTCCTATTTTCTTTCCCTCTTAATTAAGGTTTTCTGCGAGTTTTATCCTTATCTTCACCACGGGTCAAAGGTCAGAGGGTGTTTTGAGACATATGTTTGTGAATGTGGTGTTGCTGTTTCTTTATGAATTGTTGTTAATTATTATTGAATTATGATTGAAATTGCAGTCAAATTAGGAAACTAAATGAATAACATTCATTCAATGTAATCCACAAGTAATAGGGAGGTGTAGTGGTTACGTCATTGCCGTTTTTCGTGTTCCACCCTCTGTCCAACGCAATGTATTTCCCCATTGCCCATTTCCAAATCTCGTTTAAAACAAATAAAGCATTAACATTTGCATGGTGTACCTTTCTGTGCTTCATTCATCCACAATCTATAGCTCAACATGAAAATATTCGCAATTAATCATAAAAAGAAATCGCCAAATTTTATTTCAACCAGAAATGCTTAAACAATAATGTTAGTGATAGAAGATAGATAATCCATTTTCCCAATGATAAATCCCTATACGGGTGGAACAACCAGTGACGTCAGACTACACCTCCCTATTGGAAGTAGCCTTTACCGCTAATCAGATTATGTCAGTGAGATAGTGATTATGTTGCTGATCACAGTCAAGGAAACTATAAAAGAAGGAAGGGTCACTACTTCAGAATACCAGTGTTCTATGCTCTGCTTGGTGCCAGACTTTGGTGCCAGTTATTTTGAAGCCTGTATTAGGATAAAGAATATACAAACTATCTGCGGAAATATACGTTAGCTAGTTAACAATGCAACAAATTGCGGATGATTCTGACATCCAAGGTAATAGCCTGTTTGAATGACGATGGCTGATCACATTCAACTCGATGTCGGCCTGACGGGAAGTTCCCACACTTGCTACACGGTGACGTGATGACCCTCCCTTCTTTTATAGCTTCCTTAATCACAGAATAAGCAGTGCCCTTCTCTTCCCGACCCGGACAGGACAAACCACACCTTACCTGGAGGAGTAGGAGGAGGAGGAGGAGGAGGAGGAGGGGTGGTGACTTTGTAGTTGTAATGATGGGGGAGAATAAAATATCATGAACATAAACAAACATGCATAATTATTATAATGCATTTTTTTTTTTAGTTGTGTCAGTTTTGGATACAAAGTTCCGTATTGTAGATTCCAAGTGTTGTCTAGTGACATGGCCGGGTGCAGGTGATTATACGTGATGTGATTACAACAAAAAGGTAATTGTAATCAGATTACAGTCACTGTAAAAGGCTATGTAATCAGGTTACAGACTATTTGATATTCTGGGGGAAGGGGGGAATCACTCGTTAGATTACTTAGAAAACATTTGTGAAGCAAAAAAAAGCATTCAGGTTGTGATGATTATAAACAAACATTTGCTACGTCTTGATATAATGGTTGATTGTGGTTGTGGATGATGATGATAATAGTAACAGTGTGGATGATGGTAATAGTAACAATGTGGATGATGATAATAGTAACAGTGTGGATGATGGTAATAGTAACAGTGTGGATGATGATAATAGTAACAGTGTGGATGATGATAATAGTAACAGTGTGGATGATGATAATAGTAACAGTGTGGATGATGATGGTAACAGTAACAGTGTGGATGATGATAATAGTAACAGTGTGGATGATGATAATAGTAACAGTGTGGATGATGATAATAGTAACAGTGTGGATGATGATAATAGTAACAGTGTGGATGATGATAATAGTAACAGTGTGGATGATGATAATAGTAACAGTGTGGATGATGATAATAGTAACAGTGTGGATGATGATAATAGTAACAGTGTGGATGATGATAACGGTAACAGTGTGGATGATGATAATAGTAACAGTGTGGATGATAATAGTAACAGTGTGGATGATGATAATAGTAACAGTGTGGATGATGATAATAGTAACAGTGTGGATGATGCACACACACACGCACGCATGCCTCGCGGGTGGTCCAAAGTGACGTCAGACTACACCTCCCTATAGAAGCAAACAGAAAGAGCAAGAGTGCTGAAGTTTGAACAAACACCAAGCATGGCCTCTGCTGAGCTGAGGTTATATCATTTATCACCAGGGCCCAGGAGTTCAAAACTTTTAATCTCTATCTGATCCGATCAGATTTTTAAATCCCATTTTTTGTGATCCAGGATCAGACAACTCTGCCACATTTTGTCCCGGTATTTCAAAGCAATCCAGGATAGGATCACCCTGATCCAGATTGAGACTTTTCAAGATTACTAGACCCTGAATATCAGTGCTTTAATCCTACCGATCTCCATCTAGTGGATATGGGAAAAAAGGAAGACAAGGACCACATTGCAGAGACATCTATAATGTCTAATTATATTGTTAAATACATAAAGGACATAAAATCATAATGGAATTGTAATTAAAAAAAAATACTCCCACTAGGGTAAGAACAAAAAAACCTTCATTCAAAGGCAGCTGATCATCCAGACGTGCTTTGAGGGGCTGAATTCTAAGTGAGATTTCAGTTTGCTGAAGGTGATGAGTGATGACAGATGGACTTTTCTTTGTTGAATATATTTTTTCTTTATTCTAAAGTTCTAAATACTTTTATGAGCATAAATATTCATGTGTTTTGATCAACGGTTAACGGTTAATCAACGGTTAATCGTTGTTTTGCCATCAGCATTTGGTTGAAAACAAAATAGGCCACCATTAATGTGACCAAAACATTTGAAATACCCGTTTTGAAGATTTGATCCAGATTAAAGCTTGGATTTGATTTCCTGATCTGATAGGATATCAAAGTGATCCTGATTCTGTTTTTTGGTTTTGAACTACCCACAATCCAGATCTGATCCGATCAAATAGGGATTAAAAGTTTTGAACTCCTGGGCCCAGAGGACGACTACGAGACAATTACAGAGGAGACACTGAGGTTATATCATTTATCACCAGACGACTACGAGACAATAATTTGGATAAAGGATTAAGGCCACAGCGTGTCGGAGTGTCCTTGAGCAAGACACTTAAGCCCTAATTGCTCCCGATGAGCAGGTTGGTACCTTGCATGGTTGCCTCCGCCGTCGGTGTGTGAATGTGTGAGTGAATGGGTGAATGTTGGATAAAAGAGCTATATAAATGCACCATTTACATTTTTTAAGCCCTGTTGATACTCACTGATAATACGAAGGTTGACCTCGGTTAACTGTGCGATGTAGCTGCTTTGTGTTGTTTGTATAGCACACCAGTATGTCCCAGCATCCGCCTCAGTCAGGCTGGAGATGGTGCCAGTATAGACTCCCGGACTGGAATATGACAGAGTATACCTTTCTCTTGTTTCATTTTTTAATCCTTGAGCTGATATTAAATTCCTGCAGTCGAGGTCGTCGTCTTCTTTGCAGAAATATCTGACGTCGCTTTGTTCATATCGTGACGGTGGATATTTGCAGTCGATGGAAACTGTTCCTCCAAGATAAGCGGTCATATTCACTGATGTCTCGGAACAACCATCTGTCAGATATGTAAAATACAACTTCAGTATGTCTCTGTAAGTATATTTTTTGATTTGAATTAATTTTAGATTTTAAATATGAAACAGAAATTGCCTACCTCTCAATAGCTCAAATGTCACCTCAGTGTAAAGGTCAGATGTAAACGTACCAGGAACGTCCACTCCACACCAGTATCTCTTTCCCACATCTTCTTCATTCAGTCCTCTGACCATCACCTTGAAGTAGTTCAGACTACGGTCGTCGTACAGAGAGAATCTGTCCTTGGTTTCCCAGGTCTTTTCTATTGTTGTGTTTACCTTTATATTGTCATTACAATTAATACCCCAGGCTGGACCTGTGCATAAATATTTGTATCCATTTCGGTTTTCTTCTGGGTATGTACAGTTAACGATGACAGTTCTTCCTCTGCATCCCGTCACGGTGAATGAGCTCGCATAACCTGTCAAACACAGTATAATATAATGTTATATAATAACCAATTATATAATAACCAATATAATGAATCCATCTTATCTAATATGTATGTGTTTCTCTCCTCTTCATGAGTCCAAGCATACTATTCCTGCAAGCTATACTGTTTTTTTTTTATTATAAATACTCCCATCAATTTACCTCACATAAAATTACCTAATGTGTATGTCAAGTAAGAAAGAGAGTCTGATGTGCTTTTCACACACAGTACAACATATTTGTTACAAAGAACATTACAGTGAAAGATAAGAAAGGACGCAGGAAAGAGAAAACATGAGCAATTGAAGTAAAGGAATTCAGACCAGAGTAAACACTGAAGATATTACAGTAGCCTGAGCAAGCGTCATCATCGAACACGATGGACAGCTAAGAGGAAGAGTGTGTGTGTGTGTGTGTCCGTGTGTATGTGAGTGTGTGTGTGTGTGTGTGTGTGTGTGTGTGTGTGTGTGTGTGTGTGTGTGTGTGTGTGTGTGTGTGTGTGTGTGTGTGTGTGTGTGTGTGTGTGTGTGTCCAATGTGTATGTGAATGTGTGTGTGTGTGGGTGTGTCATTTGACTCATTTCCATGAATTGTCTACCTCAGACGAAGAACCATCTAAGTCTGTTTTCAGAGGAACGATGCCTTCAATCTTTGTTATCTAAAGCCGGTAAAGCTAGAGTATTCACTCATAGTTAAAGGTTGAGTAGTCTCTTGAGATACGTCACACTCACGCTCCCAAGTGATTTAGATTAACTTCACGGCCGCAAATACATGGGCTGTTCAAAGAAGACTCGTATGGTTCTTCAGTGCGAGACCTCAATGAGAAGGGTGTCAGTGTTTCCTCTACATGCGTTCAACTGCAACAAACATTTAACTTAAAGCAACCACAGACCCAGTGCTTAGAAGTAGTACACTCAACTATCCAAGTACCCAAATATGAACCATTTGAGTGCTTACTACCTGCACTATAGAAGGAAACAAAAAGAGCAAGAGTGATGAAGTTTGAACAAACACCAAGCATGGCGCCTGCTGAGCTGAGGTTATATCATTTATCACCAGAGGACGAATATGAGACATTACAGAGGAGACACTGAGGTTATATCATTCATCACCAGAGGACGACTATGAGACAATACAGAGGAGACACTGAGGTTATATCATTCATCAGCAGACAGAGGACGACTATGAGACATTACAGAGGAGACACTGAGGTTATATCATTCATCAGCAGACAGAGGATGACTATGAGACATTACAGAGGAGACACTGAGGTTATATCATTTATCACCAGAGGACGACTATGAGACAATTACAGAGGAGACACTGAGGTTATGTTACCTGTCACGAGGCAGAGGACGACTACAAGGAGGCTTCTCATCTTGAGACTCTGAGACTCACAGGGAGGAGATCAGATATCTTTGCTAATATCTCTGTAATGTGTGGTTACTCTGGTTGTTTAACTCTGTCTACCTCTGCAATGTGTCCGCCACTATTCAGTATCTCTGTCTCGCTCTCACCCCGGCTGCGTGCAAATGAAGTGTGATACAGTAGGCTTTCTGAGTAGAACGTGAGTAAGTCAGACCTCCTGCTTCCTGCTTCCAGCATGAGCCGAAATTTGAAGAGCGCAAATGCAGTGAACATTACAAGATGCTAAGTGGACACTGAACTGCAAGGCAGGCTTCTCAAAGACCCAGATCTGGATGTGTACACAAGGCACATGGTGGATGAATGGACGCATGCCTATCAAGACCATGGACCAGCAGGAAAGAGTTTCTTACCACATGCTGTGTGCCTAATGAACACAAACTCATAACTTGAATTTGTACCTGGCACCAACAACACACCACATCCACTATGCTGATTACTGTACACTCCATGCTGCATTTTTGTAGTCACTGTAGACTATACTGTATACCATTTTCTTTCACAGTATTCATACTTTCTTATTATTTTTTAAATATATAGTGTATATATATACTGTATATGATCAGTTTTCTGTATATATATTATCAAGGTGTAACTATTTGTATTGTGTTATTGCTTATTGCGTTTCATATTCTTGTATGCTGTGGGAGTGAGTGAAGAGTAAGCATTCCACTGTACTTGTTACATGTAAACAAAAACTCTTGAATCTTGAATCTCTAGAGGACTTGAGGCTGTGACTGGACACAGCCCCCGTGTCTAAGTGTGAAGCGCGTCGCAGAAGAATCTTTGTTCACCATCAAAAATCCTATTCTTATGAGTCTTGTGTCTTATTCTGTCTCTGGGTGGATAAAGGTTCAAATAAATCGTGTTTCACTGTTGAGTGAATTAATCACTTTTAACTTCAATCATGAATCATATGGTGACTTGTCTCTTGTCTCTTCAATACATTAGGTTCCACTCTGATGTAAATGTAAAGGTAAAAGTAAATCGATTGCTTTCTTGTCAATTTGCCCAAGGATATTTACATCTGTCTTTTTGGATATTCCTCCTATTGATGAAATGTGATGATATCAATAATGAATCAAATCAATAAATGAGGTGCCAAGATACAATGGATTTAATTAATCTGACAAATAAGGAATGTATACTCTTCTAGCTTCTTGTAACTGCTTAGTTACAATAAATAATTTAAGGAATATTCATCAAATCAGGGATGTTGTGTTCTACCTCATGAAGTAAATACTGTATGCAAAGATAATGAGAGTTAGATTTCCTTTTAAAACACACATTAGCTTATTATAACTCATCTAATACAACAAACAAACACACCAAGTTACTAATAGAAATATTATTACTGGCAGATGACATATAATTAATTCTGTTTGAAAGAAAAGCTAACTTGCTGGGCAGTTCAGTTCCAAGGCTATAACTCAGAGAAGCATTCAGGAAACATTTTGTTAAGGTAACAAGGTGCCAGAATGAACAAGTATGTTACAGTTCAGTTTACTCAAACCAATGTGTTTGGTTGCAAAAAGCTGAGTCCTGTTAATTTGATCTCATTCTGCCGCTTAGGAAATGTATTGGCATTAAGATTAAGTGGATATTTAGTGGCTCTAAATATTAACTTGTGAAATATGAGACGGATCAGATAATATTGGTGCAGCATTCAGTAATATTGTTGTAGCGACACGTCGGGGCAGATGGAGAAAATATGTCTGTTTCAGAATTTCCCAAACGTATGATTTAATTTATATGTATTGTTATCATCATTATTATATAGATATATGAATAGATGCAATGGTAAATGGTGCATTTATATGGCGCTTTTATCCAAAGCACTTTTTGTTCCTCACATTCACAGAGGCAACCATGCAAGGTGCCAACCTGCTCATCGGGAGCAATTAGGGGTTAAGGACACGTTGACATGCTGCCTGGGAGGAGGGGGAATGGAACCTAGAACCTTCCGATTAGCAGAAGACCGCTCTACCTCCTGAGCCACTGTCGCCCCCAGATTACACTATATTATATGTTCTTCTTTTTTGTTAGATTCAATTGTCTAGAGTCTAGACAGTAGCCTCAGAGGATGTTGCTGGGTGATTGACAGTAGAGTAGGCGGGGCTTTGGATCCTGACAGTGGAATAGTCACAGGCCGAGGAACCGCCTTCAGTGGTGGCGGGAAGAGGGCTGCCCTCCGATTGGATGACAGTGGCTTCGTTGGGGCAGTCCGGATTCTTCTGGACGTTGAGGCTGACGTACTGTAACTGGAGAGAGTCTGAGGGATTCCTGGGGAAGTTGACCAAGGCGTATAGGGAAGAAGGTCCTGAGTTTGACTGTAGGGGGCTCTCCTGTACCTCCTCATAGACACGCTCTCCCTGGGGATGAGAGGAGGGAATGAGACAACATACAGAGAAAGAAAGAAAGAAAGAAAGAAAGAAAGAAAGAAAGAAAGAAAGAAAGAAAGAAAGAAAGAAAGAAAGAAAGAAAGAAAGAAAGAAAGAAAGAAAGAAAGAAACAGGGAAGAAAGAAAGAAAGAAAGAAAGAAAGAAAGAAAGAAAGAAAGAAAGAAAGAAAGAAAGAAAGAAAGAAAGAAAGAAAGAAAGAAAGAAAGAAAGAAAGAAAGAAAGAAAGAAAGAAAGAAAGAAAGAAACAGGGAAGAACGTGGGCAAAAACTCTGTTTTAAACAGTAATTCAGCATGATTTGAATCTGTTTAGAGCGATACACTGCTCTGTTGTGCCACCTAGACTAATTACATCAACACTGTGATTATTGTACCGTAAATGAGGGCTAATAAATTTTTTACTATTTTATTGCACTACACTATATTGCACTATTTTACTTTCATTATGTCTAACCAGAGGGTGTTGATCAGTCCCGTCTCACCTGGTGCCTGGTTGATTCCAGTATGTCTGTATACTACGAGCAGGAGGATAACTACCAGCAACACAGTCAGACTCACAGTCGCCATGACAACTACAGAGGGACCTGTGACAGAGACACACATCTGGAAACAACACTAGAATACAGGCTGAACAGACACACATCTGGAAACAACACTAGAATACAGGCTGAACAGACACACTGCTGGAAACAACACTAGAGTACAGGATGAACAGACACACTGCTGGAAACAACACTAGAATACAGAGCATTGTCATCATTATCATGTAGCCTTAGCTGGATTATGATGTTTTGTTGGCTGAATTAAGAGGAAACACTGATGATAACCTTATGGCAATTCATAGAAATTTGCTGTTTTTGATCAAGTTTTGTTTTATTTGTCACATATAAGGTACATGTACATTTGCTTCTGTATGAGCCTCCTGAGATTGTGCTTGTTAGTTTAGTATAAAAAAAAAAGGTAAAAAGAATAAAGACCAAACACTATATAAAATATATATACAATATACAACTAAAGTACAAACTAAAGTACAAAATGCAAACAATGAAGTACAAAATGCAAACGTAAAAAATACACGCATGCATGCACACAAACACACACACACTGTCTGCGTGTGTCTGTATTGTATGTGTGGCAGTATTCTGTGTGTACAGCAGTAGGTGATTATTACCATGTTGTGTGGAAATTATGCTGAAGAGGAGATGGTGGTGCCTCTGAGGAGGATGAGGAAGAGGAAGATGGTAGTTCCTCTGAGGAGGATGAGGAAGAGGAAGATGGTGGTGCCTCTGAGGAGGGTGAGGAAGAGGAAGATGACACTGGTGCTGACGTTGGTGTCGTGAGGGTTTTCACACTTTGAAAGCTACAGTGGGACAAAAGAAGCAAGATGGTAATGATGGTCTCTCTCTCTTACACACACACACACACACACACACACACACACACACACACACACACACACACACACACACACACACACACACACACACACACACACACACACACACACACACACACACACACACACACACACACACACACACACACACACACACACACACACACACACACACACACACACACACACGCACACACACACACACACACACACACACACACACACACACGCACACACACACACACACACACACACACACACACACACACACACACACACACACACACACACACACACACAGTACACTTCAATGTTAGGGCCCAATCTCACATCAGTACACTTCAATGTTAGGGCCAGATCTCACATCAGTACACTTCGTACCCCTAGACGGCTCCAGCTCGTAACAACGACTCCCAAGGTCATTTTAACCATATTTAGGTTCCTTAGACAACCTGAACTACATCTTTATCCACCGGGAGGGACCTCTAATGAACGACGTTGCGTGGTAACTTTTGCTTTCCTTCACGACCAGCGGTGAAACTGTCAGGACGAGGCTGAGACACTTGTTGCATTTCAGTGCACAAGGGAAGTCCTGGTGTTGTTGATGTGTGAACTGCTGCCGTCTCTGAGCTCAGCAGTGCGAGCGTTAACTCTACTCACCCACAGAGAGGTGGATTCTGGTGTGTAGTCAGCAGATCTTCTATCACAGCCGCACCCATGGCCGTAGCCAGCTATGAGGTCACCGAGGTCCGGACCTCGGTAACTATTTGTAACTATTAAAAAAAAAAAAAAACATTATATAATTTTTTTTTATAAAAAAAATTATAATTTTTTTTTTTTTTTTTTTGTCAACGACCGGCCCACTACTAGGCTGAGACATCGGCCCATTGGTACTGACTGACACTGGGCTGGCCCAATCACATCTCTTACTAAGCACCCCCCCCGCCAGTCGTGCAGGTATATGATTGAGAGGGGGGCTGTGGTACATGACTGAGAGGGGGCTGTGGTACATGACTGAGAGGGGGCTGGTACATGACTGAGAGGGGGCTGGTACATGACTGAGAGAGGGCTGGTACATGACTGAGAGGGGGCTGGTATACATGACTGAGAGGGGGGCTGGTATACATGACTGAGAGGGGGCTGTGGTACATGACTGAGATGGGGCTATGGTACATGACTGAGATGGGGCTGTGGTACATGACTGAGAGGAGGCTGGTACATGACTGAGAGGGGCTGGCTGGTACATGACTGAGAGGGGCTGGTACATGACTGAGAGGGGGCTGGTACATGACTGAGAGGGGCTGGCTGGTACATGACTGAGAGGGGCTGGTACATGACTGAGAGGGGGCTGGTACATGACTGAGAGGGGGCTGGTACATGACTCAGATGGGGCTGTGGTACATGACTGAGAGGGGGCTGGTAGATGACAGAGGGGGCTGGTATACATGACTGAGAGAGGGCTGGTACATGACTGAGAGGGGCTGGCTGGTACATGACTGAGAGGGGCTGGTACATGACTGAGAGGGGGCTGGTACATGACTGAGAGGGGGCTGGTACATGACTCAGATGGGGCTGTGGTACATGACTGAGAGGGGGCTGGTAGATGACAGAGGGGGCTGGTATACATGACTGAGAGAGGGCTGGTACATGACTGAGAGGGGCTGGCTGGTACATGACTGAGAGGGGCTGGTACATGACTGAGAGGGGGCTGGTACCATGTATTGTGCATCATTGTAGGTCAAACCATTAAAAAGTTAATTTCCACGGCAGCCATTTTGGATTTTGGTCTCTCACAAATTTCCCCCGCCTTTTTAAAAAATCCATTGAGAAACGAAGTGCCACAGATGACCCAACTACTAGGTCCATATCGTATCATCATAATATTATTTTTTAAATCATTAGGATAAGGGTTCCCTTGATAAAGATGCATGAAAAGGCTGTATAATATACAACACCAGTAGCTCAACTGCAAAAACTGCTTTTTTATTTGATTAGATTTATTTGGAAATTAAAAACACATCATAAAAACAAATGATCTTGACCAATTTGTATTCCTGAGGATATCACCTAAAAGCATTCATTAACAAGCATTAACACTTATTTCCAAGGTGGTCCTCGATGGAAGACATAAAAACACAGCACATTATAGCCTACTCAACTGCACATTTTTCCTCAACTGCAAAAATGTATGCCTACTTATGTATTAGCCTACAGGGAAAAACACATTCACAACAGGCAGCAAAGTTTGTTTTCAGCCAAGTATGGTAATAAGGTAACTATATATATATGGTATGGATTACTTACTCTTAATAACTTATTACTATCTGTGGTAGCTCTAGTCTCCACCTACACAAATTGTTTTTGTGCTTACCATTGATCATGCACCTTCACGTGGTAGGCACATAGGTCAAACTCCCCAAACAAACACACCATTGATTTAATTGCCATATAAGATGAATATAAAACAAGAAGGTGATCTATTAACTGTGTAAACCTTATGCAATATTCATCATTGATATTTGAATACTTGAAATCTGTATGAACTGAGTAGTTAGTATCAAATGAAATAAGATGGAACTGCTCCATGCATTCATTGAATAAACAACTATTTTCTCATTACCAGTATGGTATTGTTTAAATTGTACAGCTTTTTGCACATCTTTGTCAGGGGATTCCAACAATTCTGGACCTGAATGTACCAGTTAATTGTAATCATCTCTCTCCTTATGTCTAGTCAAGCCAGGTTGTGGAGGAGAGAGACAGGGATGAACAGGCTATAGACTACGTTGCCCATCCTGAGCCTGCTATGATGCAGGTGTTTTTACATCACCACCCAAAACAAGATTCAGCCAAGAGCGAGTGAGTACACTGGTCCACTTGTCCATGGCACTTACTACCCAGCTTTGTAATGGGTTGGGGGGGGGGGGGGGGGAATAGTACAGTAGGTATTTAAGGGGACCGTAAGGATGGTGTACTGGTGGGTGGTGTCCGACCGATTATAGTGGGCCGGTCTGGGCCAAAAAAATAAATGGACCTCCCTAATTTCTAAACCCTGGCTACGGCCCTGGCCGCACCAGCATGTCCCAGAGTCCTCTGGTTTCAGCTCCATGATAATCAACGCAAAGTACTTCAGCCTCCCGTTATCCCTGAGGGAATACCTGCCGTTATTAGATAGATAGATACTTTATTGCCATTTCAACACATGGTTGATTGGGATTTGTCTCTGTGCAATGCTTATTTCATCATAAAACTGTGTAAAAAAACATACAGGATAAAAACATACAATATAAAAACATACAAGAAAACATACAATGCAATCCCTGAAGTAGAAGTATTTCACAAACATAAAAAAAAAATATGCTACAGTGCATAAAAGAGCTCAGTGCTCCATTTAAAGTGCATATTGCCTTAAAGTCGGCTAGTGCTAGCCCTCATAGTACAAAGTGCCTGTGCATTAGGGCTTGAGTTCAGGTGACAACCTGAACCTGACAACCTCAGGATATGTGCTATTCTAAAAACTAGATGTCCTACACCTGAGACATTGGAGTCTTCTACCAGAGGGAAGGGGGTTAAAGAGGTAGTAAGCAGGGTGAGAGGGGTCACTGATCACCTTCTCCCCTTTCCGCCTGATGTGTGTGGCATATCATATGGAGGCCACAGAGGGAAGATCAATGAGCCAAGATTTTTGACGCCATGCGTTCAGTTCTTTCTAGCTGTCCCCTATCATGGACGGTTGTGTTTCCGTACCACACCGTCACTGAGAAGGTGAGGAGTCTCTCCACAGTGGCTCTCTGTAGAAGCTGAGCATCGCCTCCGTTACACCGGAGCCGTGCAGCTTCTCCAGCAACCCGAGTCACGTCGTGAGCCGCGATGTCGTCCCAATCTGACGATACGAGAAGGCAATGATGTCTCACAGTATCCGACACACCAGAATGAAGCATCTATATGGATAACAATGTTTGCATTGTTGCCATGTTTAATCAACGCTAGGTTTGAATAAAGGATGAGGGCCTGTTGATACATCAGTGGTTGATGTTGTTGAAAATTCCTTTCATGGCCTTTTGTTAACACCTCCCCCCCTCCTTCCTGTGCCACTAACCCCTTACACCTACCCAGAGGCGTCTATTCGAATCCTAACGCATTTATGCTTCCGCGTTCGCGTTTTGCGAATCTGATTGGCCACTGCCGTTTCTGGTGCGATCTGATTGGCCACTGACGTTTCTGGTCATGTGACATGTGCGCCCAATCGCGTGACATTTCCGCCTCGACCAGCAGCAAACTACCTAACGCCTAGTTTATCACTGGTTAAGCTTAGGCGACTCTTTCGAAGTTGGTTACGGTTAGAGTTTGGAATCAGGGCTGGTGTTCTATCGCCATGCTCTAAGACAAACTCTAACCTTAACCAACTTCGAAAGAGTGCCTAAGCTTAACCGGCGAAAGAACTTGCCGTCACACGATTGGTGCGACCAGAAACATCAGTGGCCAATCAGAGCGCAAAACGCGAACGCGGAAGCATAAATGCGTTAGGATTCGAATAGACGCTACCCAGAGCCATATGCACCTACCACTTGGTCAATCCCTTCCCCCATCCCCTTCCTCTGTGTCAGATAAGGTCATACGGTGATCTGACAATAAAGTCAGGGAGCTTGACCCAATTCTCCTGGCCAGAAAACATCAAGTCCTCCACTAAACTCCTAAACAAACTTGTATTCGATTTACCATGTTTTAACAAATACATTTTTAGATGATCACGCGCATACTTAACCTCTCCGTTTTCCACAACCATACTTACTGGCAATATTCAAGTGCACCTGTGTTAAGAATAAATTAGATTAGATTAGATTGTACTTTATTATCATTATATTTGCATACAACGAGATTTGGGACTCAAACTTAAGGTGCAGTATAAAATCACACAAGTAATAAAAGAGAAACATAAAATACTATACAAGAAACATAAAATACTATACAATAAAACAATGTTACAATACAATATACAAAAATAACAATATACAAAATAACAGTACACTTAACTGCCACCTTGGAGTCTCTCTGTTCTCATAGCACACCAGTATGTCCCAGCATCCTCCTCAGTCAGACGGGAGATGGTGACAGTATAGACTCCCCGACCGGTATCTGACAGTGCATGCCGTTCTGTCCTTGTATACACAGAGCTGTGAGCTGATATTAAATCCCTGCAGTCACGGTCATCGTCTTCTTTGCAGAAATATCTGATGTCGCTTTGTTCATATCGTGATGGTGGATATTTGCAGTCGATGTAAACTGTGCCTCCAAGATAAGCGGTTATATTCACTGATGTCTCAGAATATTCAGGACATCGCCATAATCTGACCTGTCAAATTATCATAGGGCCATGATTTGACCTGTCAAATTATCATAGGGCCATAATATGACCTGTCAAATAACCATAGGGCCATGATCTGACATGTCAAATTATCATAGGTGTAACGTTTGGGGTTTTGCTCTCCTCAGGGAGCAAACCCCTAGCGTTACCTGATGGTAATTAACCTGTCTATCTGCCCTGATTGCATTCATTGGTACCTGGCGTGTCTAGTTAGGTTGGCTTTATATGCTCTTCCTGGTTACTATTGAGATTGTCAGTCGATCACTGAACCTTGCCGTAAGTAGTACCTTGCATTCTTGCTAAAGCCTTATCGCTCCTTGCCACGGAGGATAAGTTCATTCACCATTCAGTTATTGATTACCTGTCAAACTACCATAGGGTCATAATCTGTCCTACTGTATCAAACATTTCCATAGGGCCATGATCTGTCCTATCAAAAATGATCATAGGGCCATAATCTGACCTGTAAAATTACCATGGGGCCATAATCTGACCGGTCAAATTACCATATGGCCATAATCTGTCCTATCAAAAATGTCCATAGGGCCATGATCTGTCCTATCAAAAATGACCAAAGGTGTCATGGTCCGGGACTTGCCCACTTTATCCCTGCTCTGCCAAGGATTTTGAACCATCTGCCCCTTTCAAATACTCACACACACACACAAACCTCTGCCTCTCTGTCACCCTCTCCTGCCAGGCATTGGACATTGATTCCCGCACTCATTCTGCCTCTGTTCTTCCTGTCCACTCTGTCTGTTCCCTCTCTCATCTTCTCTCTCTCTCTCCTCTGCTCTCTCTGTTATTTCTGTCCTCTGTGTCTGCTCTCTCTCTGCTCTCTGCTCTCTCTCTCTCTCCTCTGTCCTATCTCCCCCGCTACAAACATGGACCCCAGCTAGAGTCTCCCTCTCTCCCTCTCCTGTTCATGTCCCCCCTGTTATTTCTGTCCTCTCTGTTTGTTCTCTCTCTCCTCTGCTATCTCTCTCTATATATATATATATATATCTGCTCTCTGTCTGTTCTCTCTCTCCTCTGCTCTCTGTGTTCTTTCTGCCCCCCCCTCTCTCTCCTCTGCTCTCTCTGTTATTTCTGTCCTCTCTGTCTGCTCTCTCTCTCCTCTGCTCCCTCTGTTCTTTCTGTCCTCTGTCTGTTCTTTCTCTCCTCTGCTATCTCTCTCTCTCTCTATATATCTGCTCTCTGTCTGCTCTCTCTCTCCTCTGCTCTCTGTGTTCTTTCTGCCCCCCTCTCTCTCTCTCTCTATCTCCCTCTCTTTCTCTCTCCTCTGTTCTCTCTCTCTCCTCTGCTCGCTGTGTTCTTTCTCCCCCCCCCTCTCTCTTTCTCTCTCTATCTCCCTCTCTTTCTCTCTCCTCTGTTCTCTCGCCTCTGTTCTCTCTCTCTCCTCTGCTCGCTGTGTTCTTTTTGCCCCCCCCCTCTCTCTCCTCTGCTCTCTCCCCCTCACTCTCTCCTCTGCTCTCTCCCCCTCTCTCTCATCTCGTCATCTGCTCTCTCTCCCTCTCTCCTCTACTATATGTCTGTTCTCTCTCTCCTCTGTTCTCTCTCTCTCTCTTCTGTGTTCATGTCCCCCTGTGTTATTTCTGTCATCTGTCGGTTCTCTCTCTCTCTCTCTGTCTAGGTATCTCTGTCTAGGTATCTCTGTCTAGGTATCTCTGTCTAGGTATCTCTGTCTAGGTATCTCTGTCTAGGTATCTCTGTCTACGTATCTCTGTCTAGGTATTTCTGTCTAGGTATCTCTGTCTACGTATCTCTTAAGGTCACCATGAATGTCTCCGCATACTGTTTGGTCTTCCCCTTTTATCCTCCCTCAGTCTCTCTCTCTCTCTCTCTCACCTTAAGCAATCAAACGGCTTCTCTGTTACAGTGGGTGACAATATTGTCACAAGGAAAGATGAAATTACATACCTGGGTTCCATCCTAGAGGCAAATCTTTCCTGTGACAAAATGGCAACCAATGTAATCAAAAAAGTCAGCCAACGAACAAGATTCTTGTACCGGATCTCCTCTCTGGTAAACAAGAATACCCTGAAGACTCTAACAGGGGCACTCATTCAAGGGTACTACGACTATGCTTGCACCTCATGGTACCAAAGCACATCAAAGGCACTAAAAACAAGATTAGAAACATCACAAAACAAACTGGTCAGACTACTACTTGACCTTACTCCTAGAACCCACCTCAGCCCTGCCCACTTTGACAACCTAGGATGGCTTAGAGTAGACGACAGAGTACAGCAACTTGCAATGGGCCTGGTCTACAAGATACACTACACCACTAACGTGCCCATGTACATGTCGAAATACTTCCCAAAGGTCAGTGAATACCACAACACCAGAGGGAGTTCCACAAATCATGTTCAACCCAGATTCGGCTCAAACAAGGGACTAAACATGTTTCGCAATTATGCCACAACAATGTGGAACGCCCTACCCACAGCTGTAAAATAATGTGAATCCCTACCCACCTTCAAAACCGCACTCAAAGAGCACCTATGGGAGGCTGCAATTCTAAACTGGCCCCGGTAAATGTCCAAACCCCCTCTTTCTGTGCCTGTTTTCATAGGCAGTTAGCCTCTGGTATGCATGCCATTAGCGTTAGCCACACTTCTAGGCCTCTTTTTCTTTTGGAAAGAATGATAATTTTTTTAATAAAAAATTAAATATTTATTTTAAAATTAATTATAATTTTTTTCTTTAATTTTTTTGCATTCGACTAAGAGGTTGGCAGTCGACTACGGCTTCGGTCGATTATTCGACTAATGGGGGTCAGCCGTAATATCTTGTATGTCATAATTGTCTGGATGTAACTGTATATCTGTATGTCCTGTATGTCATAAATGTCATGATGAATTGAAAATGGGGGACCCTGATTTAAACAAGATGAAAGTCCTTCTCTGGTCTGCAATCCCTTAACAATTGTGTGTATTGAGCCGTATTGTATTGTACAATCTGTTAATAAAGTTTTCAATCAATCAATCAATCAATCAATGTGTGACAGCTTCTCCTTTCTCTGTTTTAAATCTTTGTGTTTAAAGGAACACGGCAACTTTTTGGGAAATTAGCTCATTTGCCTTCTACCCTGGAGTTAGACAAGCAGAGATACCCTTATCTTCTCTGTGCAGGCTTAGGAAACAGCCGCACCGTTAGCCTAGCTCAGCGCCATTCACTGGAAGTAGGTGTGCCAGTGTAGCCTAGTTCCCAACAGTCACGAAATACACTCCAAATACAACTCCAAAACGTTCCTGTATACATGTTGTGACCTGTGTATTTACCGCAAAAAAGAAAATGATAATTTTTCTTCTTTTATTTTTTATAACTTTCTCTTTCTCTTACTTTCCCAATAGTTATGGTGAATATTAAAACTATACATCATTGTCGTAATTAACATATAAAAGTCCCATTTTTCCAGTACCTCAAACATGTATCTTCCTGTAGTCTGAGGATAAAAGTAAGTCTTTCCATTGTGTATATTTGACCTATAATGTCCATCCAATTTTCCTTTGTTGGAGGTTCTTGTTGATACCAGTGATGCGTGATCGCTTTCTTACTTGCTGCTAAAGATATTTTTATCAAATATCTGTCTCCTCCTACCAATTCCTCAGGTAAGTTACCCAGGTACAAAGGTCTCTGGTATCTTAAAACTCAATATATTGTAACAACCCTGGGATTTGGGGTGACTGGTCAGCCGAGCTGTCACTCTGCACTCTACCAACCTGGGGCTGGCGGCGACGCTATTGGTCGCGCAAGCCCGAGGTTGGTAGAGGGGAGGGGGCAGGGGCTGACCTGGGGGAAAGGTATAAGAGGGTGTGGCACCTAGGGTACGCTCTCTTGAGGCATGGGAAGTTGGGAGATGAGTCTTACAATGGCAGGCAGAGGTGCTGCACCCAGACTTGTATACTTGAAGTTGCAATAAAGACCTGAGTGAGAACTATAGCAACTGCCTGGAGAATCATCAATAGCGGTTGAAACCTCGAAACATTACATGGGTGTCAGAAGTAAAAGTGGAGAGAGAGAAAGGAGGAAAGACGTTTCGCTTGGCATTGTATTGTATATATGTATATTGAACACTTTTGTTTACATACTTTTGACTTCTATTTTATACTTATTTTATACTTATCTATTTTTATCTAGCACACTCTCAGAGGCAAAACAGAAAGAAGCATTTCATATAAAAGTATTCTGTATTTTTGTATGACAACTAATAAAGAAACTTGAACTTGAAACTTGAACTTGAGATGTTTCTCAGTCGGAGTAGGCCCTCATGTGTCTGAGTCTGTCACCCTTTCCTGTGGGGTCTCCCAGGGCTCGGTACTTGGTCCGATTTTATTTTCACTGTATTTGCTCCCATTAGGACACATTATAAACGCTTTTAAAGGCATCTCCTACCACCTTTACGCGGATGATATCCAGCTGTATTTCTCCTTTAACCCTGATTGCCCTGATGATTTTAATTCAAATTTTATTGTTTTAAATCTGTCTGCCATTAAGGCCTGGTTATAGCAACCTCCTCCAGCTAAATGAGGCTAAAACCGAGGTGCTCATCGTGGCCTCTGATGGCGTTGCATCCAGGGTGGCTGGTTGCCTTGGGTCCCTAGAAAGAAATGTGAGCCCCAACCTCAGGAACCTTGGGGTAAACTTTGATCAGGCCATGCACCTCGACACGCACATCAAGTCGGTGACCCGCACCTGTTTTTTCCATCTCAGAAACATTGCTAAGCTTAGGTCGATTGTTTCCCATTCTGACCTAGAAATTATTATCCATGCCTTCGTTTGTTCTCGTCTTGACTATTGCAACTCACCTGCCTCAATAAATCATCCATAGACCGCCTCCAATTCATCCAAAATACTGCTGCAAGACTGCTAACCAGATCAAGCAGAAGGTGTCACATTACTCCAGTAATTTTTAGAATTTATTTCAAGGTCAGGTGCTCACTTTTAGAACTTAACAGGTACGTGTTACTCACGGACAGTTTGCTGACTGACACTGGCTGTGTGACACGGAAGAGAATATAACAAGACATTTCACGAGTCACACCAGTACGAATTAGTGTAATTAGGACAGGGAGACGGGTCAATTATCCACCAGGTAACGCTAGAGGTTTGCTCCCTGAGGCGAGCAAACCCCAAACATTACATGAAACCATGTGTATATTATGATTGTGGAGATAATGTGTCTATGTGTGATGTGTATATTATTATTGTGGACATAATGTGTCTGTGTATATTATTATTGTGGACATAATGTGTCTATGTGAAACCATGTGTATATTATTATTGTGGAGATAATGTGTCTATGTGTGATGTGTATATTATGATTGTGGACATAATGTGTGATGTGTATATTATGATTGTGGACATAATGTGTCTATGTGAAACCATGTGTATATTATGATTGTGGACATAATGTGTCTATGTGAAACCATGTGTATAATGATTGTGGACATAATGTGTGTCTATGTGAAACCATGTGTATATTATGATTGTGGAGATAATGTGTCTATGTGTGATGTGTATATTATGATTGTGGACATAATGTGTCTATGTGTATATTATTATTGTGGACATAATGTGTCTATGTGAAACCATGTGTATATTATGATTGTGGACATAATGTGTCTATGTGTGATGTGTATATTATGATTGTGGACATAATGTGTGATGTGTATATTATGAGTGTGGACATAATGAGTGATGTGTATATTATGATTGTGGACATAATGTGTGATGTGTATATTATGATTGTGGACATAATGTGTCTATGTGAAACCATGTGTATATTATGATTGTGAACAAAGTGGGGCTCGCAACTCACTTTTCAATGCTCCAAAGGTGTTTATTTGTGACAAACAGCAGATATACGACGTTTCGACCCTTCCGGTCTTTTTCAAGTATAAACAAGAAACAGGAAATTACATATTTTTTATACAGAAATTAATAAATTGGCTATCAGCCCCACCTGGTGACCAGGGGCGGTACCAAGACTTGCATGATTTTTTAATACATTTTAGACATGATTTTATAACAATTCATCTTTTACATTTCATGAATTCTTTTGAAATAATATTTTTTTGAGAGAAATATATATATATTAAAAACAGTATTAGACATGATTCATTAAACCTACAGACAGACAACAGTGTATAAATTCCATTCTTTAGACCCGGTCCAGGTCCTAGCAACTGAAAACGAAAAAAGGAAAAAACAAACAAAGTAACCCAGTATGAAAAGTTTTTAAGACTCTACCTATTAACTGTCTCCCTCTATTGGCTTATTTATACTGTAAATAACGCCAAATATCAAAGTCCTCATTGAGTCCTGTTGGTGCCATAGGTTTGAGATAATGGATCCACCATACTTCTCTCCTCAATAGGAGATTATCTATCTCCCCCTTGTCTTGGAAGATGCACTTTCTCTATTCCTAGTGCCTTTTTAAAATGTAAAGCTACTGGGCTTTATTCATATATTATGATTGTGGACATAATGTGTCTATGTGAAACCATGTGTATATTATGATTGTGGACATAATGTGTCTATGTGAAACCATGTGTATATTATGATTGTGGACATAATGTGTCTATGTGAAACCATGTGTATATTATGATTGTGGACATAATGTGTCTATGTGTGTATATTATGATTGTGGACATAATGTGTCTATGTGAAACCATGTGTATATTATGATTGTGGACATAATGTGTCTATGTGTGTATATTATGATTGTGGACATAATGTGTCTATGTGAAACTATGTATATTATGATTGTGGACATAATGTGTCTATGTGAAACCATGTGTATATTATGATTGTGGACATAATGTGTCTATGTGAAACCATGTGTATATTATGATTGTGGAGATAATGTGTCTATGTGAAACCATGTGTATATTATGATTGTGGACATAATGTGTCTATGTGAAACCATGTGTATATTATGATTGTGGACATAATGTGTTGCACAAACTGTGTCGGTGCCTCTCCTTAATCTTAGTCTGGCTTGGTAGAGACAGAAAAACATAACTCTCAGGTTACTTTCTCACTAGTTCTACAAACCATATCCTAATGGATCTTCTTCAGGTCTCTATAGCCCATCACTCACTATGTAAGGGGAGCGGGTGCAGGTGGTGAAGCCTTTGACTCCTACAGAGCCCTCGATGTGACTGTGGTCGGATGGAGCTGGTGGTAGATGTGCTCCTCCTGCCACTCCCGGTCCAGACTTTGGTAGTGGCAGATCGGACCGGGCACGCCCACGTCGTCGTAGTCGCTGAGGCCCGAGCTGAGGGTGATGCGCTCAGGAGGGGTTGAGTCCGGGCCGCCTGGAGGCACACTGCTACGGTGGGGTTCTGGTCCTGGGGAGAGGTCAGATGAGGTCTGGGGAAGGACCTATCGAGGGGAGGACAAACACATTAGAATTCTTGAGACAAAGAGCCACATGATAATAATAATAACCTGTATTTGTAGTCTTGTAGAGCACCTTTCGTACAAGAATTGCAGCTCAAAGTGCTTCACAGCAGCAAATAAAAACAGGCATACACAATTGGCATAAAATGAGCACAAAATGTACAAATAAGTGCAGACATAAAACAAGTATAAAATAGATAGCTGCAAAACAGACAAAGTCAAGGCACAGAAGACCAAATCACACCGTTTATCATATCAGGATCCAACATCCCAATAGGATGCACAGATACAGACCAGCCAGACGCAAGGTGTCCACGCTGAAGACAATAAGGACCATGTTTCTGTGGTGCTGGATGTTTGTTATAGAAGACCAGGCTTTTTACAGAAGCAGAATTCAGGTGCGTGAGAGACCTTTAATGAAACGTTTTCAGATAAGCAACGCTTTCAAGGCTATAAAAGTCGCTGTGTTGTGCACGTTGAAGACAGATGTGATATAGCACATTCATACGCCCTGGGATTTGATTGAAATACTCTCACATGCAGGTTTATTTATGAATTACTGTGTCTTATAATACATAATAATATTATCTGCAACACTTATATCATTGGAATATTGGAAGTTACAAGATTTTGACATGACAGCAGTGAATAAATACTCTGTAAACAAACAGATTGAATTAAAGTGATTAGTTTAGCGACGATGTTTCATTTTCCAGATGATCCTGAACAGACGCACCTCTCTGTTGCGGTGTGTGGCTGAACTGTGTTTGAGAGACAGCCGCAGACAGACTGTGAATACGCTCACGAACAGCAGCGCAGTCACACAGATGCCCATGGTGAGCAGCAGTGGCAGCTGCGACTCTGGAAGAGAAAGACTTCACTTCAGTTAAGGTTCACATGCAGACGAGATAGATACTCACACACGCACAAGAGACATGATGATGCCATGCGCGTGCACACACACACACACACACACACACACACACACACACACACACACACACACACACACACACACACACACACACACACACACACACACACACACACACACACACACACACACACACACACACACACACACACACACACGCACACACACGCACACACACACACACTCCTGTCTGCAACAGCGGGGGAGTCAGAGAGAGAAGCAGCGCTGTTTTAAGTGAGCATGGTCTATTGAATTGATTGATTGGTTGATTGCTAATTTTATTACTGTACCCCTGGTTTCCAACTGGTTAAGTTTAGGCTAAAAGAAATAAATAAAAAAATAGGGCGAAGAAAACGTTTTTTTTCCTATAGGGCAAAGAAAACCTTTTAATTTGTTTTACCTACTTTATATAGAAGCATCTAAGAATGAAGTTCTATGGAAAGTAGGTCTGCATTCCCTTAACAATTGTGTGTATTGAGCCGTACTGTATTGTACCCATTCTGCATCTGGTAATAAAATGTTCAATCAATCATTCCAATAATACACAGTTGGATGTGTTAGTTGGTTGGATGCACTTCAAGCTGCTTCCACACGAGGCAACTTCTCTCAATCATTCCAATAATACACAGTTGGATGTGTTAGTTTGGTTGGATGCACTTCAAGCTGCTTCCACATGGAGGCAACTTGTCTTTTTTGTAGTTGTGGGAACTACTTTTTCTGGCGGATGGTTTTTTCAATAAATCTTCGATTAATGTGTGTTTATTGTATAGAAATAAGGTTGGATGAATCTGGCAGTTGTATAAAAGCTTTACACCACGTGCAGTCGTGATTTGTGACCAATAAACCATGCCTAGGGGGGTCTAACGACCCTCGGCTGCGCCTCGGGCCTAACGACCACCCCTAGGCATGGTTTATTGGTCACAAACCACTCCTGCGCGTGATGTAATGCTTAATTGTCCCATTCTTTTCTGCCTGGCTCCAGTGATTGGCTAAGTGATAGATTTTACGATCATCTGATTACGATCTTGTGGTCGTAATCTGTTAGTTACTGCAAACTGCCCTTCTGAGGCTTCTTCCTCTTTTCTTTCCCTCTTAATTAAGGTTTTCTGCAAGTTTTATCCTTATCTTCACCACGGGTCAAAGGTCAGAGGGTGTTTTGAGACATGTGTTTGTGATGGTGGTGTTGCTGTTTCTTTATGAATTAAAGAATTATTGTTAATTATTATTGAATTATGATTGAAATTGCAGTCAAATTAGGAAACTAAATGAATAACATTCATTCAATGTAATCCACAAGTAATAGGGAGGTGTAGTGGTTACGTCATTGCCGTTTTTCGTGTTCCACCCTCTGTCCAATGCAATGTATTTCCCCATTGCCCATTTCCAAATCGTCTCTTTTAAAACAAATAAAGCATTAACATTTGCATGGTGTACCTTTCTGTGCTTCATTCATCCACAATCTATAGCTCAACATGAAAATATTCGCAATTAATCATAAAAATAAATCGCCAAATTTTATTTCAACCAGAAATGCTTAAACAATAATGTTAGTGATAGAAGATAGATAATCCATTTTCCCAATGATAAATCCCTATACGGGTGGAACAACCAGTGACGTCAGACTACACCTCCCTATTGGAAGTAGCCTTTACCGCTAATCAGATTATGTCAGTGAGATAGTGATTATGTTGCTGATCACAGTCAAGGAAACTATAAAAGAAGGAAGGGTCACTACGTCAGAATACCAGTGTTCTATGCTCTGCTTGGTGCCAGATTTTGGGGCCAGTTATTTTGAAGCCTGTATTAGGATAAAGAATATACAAACTATCTGCGGAAATATACGTTAGCTAGTTAACAATGCAACAAATTGCGGATGATTCTGACATCCAAGGTAATAGCCTGTTTGAATGACGATGGCTGATCACATTCAACTCGATGTCGGCCTGACGGGAAGTTCCCACACAATGTGCGTTCACGACGTGCTACACGGTGACCCTCCCTTCTTTTATAGCTTCCTTGATCACAGAATAAGCAGTGCCCTTCTCTTCCCGACCCGGACAGGCCAACCCACACCTTACCTGGAGGAGTAGGAGGAGGAGGAGGAGGAGGAGGGGTGGTGACTTTGTAGTTGTAATGATGGGAGAGAATAAAATATCATGAACATAAACAAACATGCATAATTATTATAATGCAAACATTTTTTGAGTTGTGTCAGTTTTGGATACAAAGTTCCGTATTGTAGATTTCAAGTGTTGTCTAGTGACATGGCCGGGTGCAGGTGATTATACGTGATGTGATTACAACAAAAAGGTAATTGTAATCAGATTACAGTCACTGTAAAAGGCTATGTAATCAGGTTACAGACTATTTGATATTCTGGGGGAAGGGGGGAATCACTCGTTAGATTACTTAGAAAACATTTGTGAAGCAAAAAAAAGCATTCAGGTTGTGATGATTATAAACAAACATTTGCTACATCTTGATATAATGGTTGATTGTGGTTGTGGATGATGATGATAATAGTAACAGTGTGGATGATGGTAACAGTAACAGTGTGGATGATGATAATAGTAACAGTGTGGATGATGATAATAGTAACAGTGTGTGTAGCTGAGGGGTACAATTCCCTGACTGTATTGTTAGATATGATATTTAATACCACTACCTCATGTACTTTAACTTCTGGCCACCCAGTACAAGATATAAGTATGATGAACACTTTCCCACCTGATGAAACGAACCAACACAAATGGACCAAATCGAATATTTAATACAGCAAAGGGTGTACACAATATTCACTTAATTACATTTATGATTTGAAATGTTAAGTATGCACTTTTATGGCAAATGAGTATTCGTAGGTAAATCAACATTGAATGTCCAATCTCTGGTTGCGCAGGGAGTAAGTATACAACCTGGAATATTTAGGAAACGATAGCGATAGTACTTAAATAATTATAGCTGGATACACTAAGGGGGGGGGGGGGTCCCGCTGGTTGTAAGACAGTAGGAGGGGGGGGGGGGTTAGAGAAGTCGCTGGCGGTATCCCATCTGGCCGACGGTGTCTTGGGAGAATCCAAAGTCTTAGACCCAGTGCCCACAGAACCTCGGGCCGTAGACGAACACAGCTGGACCCTCTGTGGAACGGTATCTGCCGGTCCACAACGGAGAGACGTGGTGCGACCTCACGTGTAGAGCGCCGCCTCACCTGTAGTCCTCTCCGGGGGGTAATTCCAACACTCGACAGTGTTGGCCTTTATCCATGGAATAATCAAAGTACATAAAGCATAATCCAAGAGCCGTGGAAGGCTCGCCGTCGTCGGGTAGAGTAATCCAATATACAGGTCCAGTCGCTCTTGACCCGGAGCTCCTCGGATGCAATCACCACTAGGGGTCTGACCAGCCTGGATAAGCGTCCAGATAACGTCAGGAATGATGGGGGTACTGATAACTGTAGAACTCGAACCGAACGATGCACCATACATAAATAGACTATTATTAGCTTAATAGAATACGTCCAACTCGACGGTATGGTGCCAAACTATGACCATTCAACTATTAATCTACACGATATCTCAATGCCTATTCTGGGCCAAGTAGGCCCTACTACACCGCACGTGCTTTGTGGGGAGGCTTTTGCGTCTGTCACTCTGTTGGAGGGTAAAGAACTGGACTAAAAGAAAGTTCTACTTTACGAGCGCCATATATATGCGCTATGAACAAATAGTACCACACGTATTTCGCCCGGCATATTACTGCGCGGAACCGGGGGTTGCCTCGACATGTTAGGCGGCACGATTGAACTTGAACCTAGGGGTATGGCAACCTGGCGCCAGGTTCTCGTCCAATGGTAGAATGAAACTATTATGGGCTGTTTAGTAGAAACGGGGATATTCAATGCATATTGTACAAGGAATATACAGGGGATATCAAACGATATACAAATACAATTAAATATATATATATAAATAAATATACATATTCGGTTTAATCTGATCCTTCACAACAGCCGCCCCCTAATTAGTCCCACCTAATTAGCTAAGCAGAGACAGATTAACCGCACTGTCTTCCACTCAAGGTCCGCTGTAAGGTCAGTCAACTCACAAAGTCATAGGGTCATGGTCATCATCGATAGTATCTGGGAGTCGGGGCAGTTCTATGAGCCTCGCCACGGGCCGTGTGTTGGTGCGCCCTTGGACGAGTACTTCAGCTGCTCGGACCTTGCCATCGGCACCGGTGATCACTTTGCTTACGCGGCCAGCCGGCCACATAGCTCTGGGGAGTGACTGGTCAACTATCATGACGACTGTTCCTTCTGTCAAATTGTCTCTCTCTTTTACCCACTTCTGGCGGGTCTGTAGAGACGGTAGGTAGTGAAGTAGGAAGCTGCTCCAAAACTTGTCAGCTAGTACTTGGCTGTACCTCCACATTCTTCGGCCGTTCGCTTCTTCGGGCCTGTACATTGTCTGGGGTAGCGCGGGGTCCAGTTGCCCCATTAGGAGTGTGTTGGGGGTGACTGGGTCGACATCTGCTACATCACTGGAGACGTAACCGAGGGGTTTGGAGTTCAATACTCCCTCGATCTCCGTGAGGACTGTCATTAGGACTTCCTCTGCCACAGTCTGGGCTCCGAGTACGGCATACAGGGCTGTCTTTATAGAACGTACTTCTCGTTCCCAGGTTCCACCGAAGTGGGGTGCGTTCGGGGGATTAAACTGGAAGTCAACCTGGGCTGGAGCGAGGTGGGTCTTAAGTTCTGGGCCCATAGCTTGGAAGCTCTCTCTCAGCTCTCTTTCTCCGCCTTTGAAGTTGGTCCCGTGATCAGACAACAATGTAGACGGTTGTCCTTTCCGTGATATGAATCTCCGGAAGGCCATAAGGAATGAGTCTGTGCTCATGGTCGGAAGGAGCTCGATATGTATCGCTCTGGTGGTCATGCATTTGAATACAATACCCCACCGCTTCTCGGTGCCTCTTCCTCTTTTTATATACAACGGGCCAAAACAGTCCATGCCTGTGGAGTGGAATGGCTTGTCGCCGATTCGGAGGCGACAGGGGGGTAGGTCAGCCATCCGTGGTATGCTGGGCTGCGCGCGCCACTTACGGCAGTCTAGACAGGTTCGCTGGAAGCGCTGTACTGCTTCTCTCCCTTGTAATATCCAATAACGACGTCTGATCTCCGCGAAGACTCTCTCTGCTCCGGCGTGGTGCACATCCTCGTCGTATTTCTTTATGATCAGCTCTGTGACCTTGTGTCGGCTGTTCAAGACGATCGGGTGCTTAATGTCATCTGGTAGATCGGGGGCTCTCCGCAGGCGACCACCCACTCTGATGAGATTATGTGCGTCACTCTCTGGTGCCAGGTGAATCAGTCTGCTGTCTGATGGGACGGGGTTTCCTCCCTGTAGACAGTCTAGCTCATCGGGGAACGAGTCTCTCTGGGCTCGTTGTAGTAGAAGAAGTTCTGCTTCTTCGTAGTCAGCTGCTGACATGTCAGTGGTGGACTGAATCTCTGGGTGGTGCCGCAGGAATGTCCTTTGTTGCGCACTCTCTAGGGTAATGCAGTCATCTATGTTCGGGTCTGTGGAGGCGACAGTGCTCAGTCCACAGAACATAGGCTTCTTGTTCTCAGCCTCCTCTCTACTTGCTTCCCTCGGGGTGGGCGTAGGCCAATCTCCTTCCGGGAGCTGGAGGAATGCTGGTCCGTCACTGTAGATGTTGTGACGGGTTAGGTCATCCAGGGACATTCCCCGGGTGATGACGTCAGCTGGGTTGTGTTTGGTATCCACATATCTCCAGCTTGCTTCTTCTGTTAGTTCCTGAATCTCGGTGACTCTGACTCCCACGAAGACTTTGTATCTGCATGAATCAGACTTAATCCATGTGAGTACTGTCGTGGAATCTGACCACAAGATTGTTCTATGCACCGGAATGGTGAGTTCACGTTGGATTAACGTGGCTAGATGCGCTCCTGCGAGGGCTGCGCAGAGCTCTAGACGTGGGATAGATTGTTGCTTACGTGGGGCTATCCTTGAGCGGGCCAGTATGAAAGCAGTGTGTATCTCTCCTCCCATCTCTTGGGCACGCAAATAAGCAACCGATCCGTAGGCTACTTCGGAGGCATCGCTGAAGACGTGTAGCTCAATCTCGCATGTCTCTGGCCTCACTGTGGATGGGAAGTAGCTGCGGCGTATGTTGACACCTGGGAGTGAGCGGAGTTCCGTCTCCCACTCTCTCCATGTTGAGGCAAGGTGTGCGGGTATTGGGTCGTCCCAGCCCTGGTCCTTGTCCCATAGTGCTCGTACAATCATCTTTGCCCTGGTGGTGTAAGGTAGAATACATCCCAGCGGGTCATATTGTCTGGCGAGTGTTCTGTACACACTCCGTCTGGTGGTCGGTATCGCCGCCGACCTTCCTTGCTCTGGAGCCAAGGGTTTGTGTCTATAGTGGAGCGAGTCTGTTTTGAAGCGCCAGACTAATCCTAGTGTCATTTCTTGGGCTTCTCCTGGGATTGTCGCCATCCAGGTCTCGCTGCTGGCAGCCTTGTCTGCGGAGGAGAGGCTGCGCAATACGTGCGGGTCACTGCTGGCCCACTGCCTGAGATCAAAGCCTCCTTTGATTAGGGAGGCGCGTAACTTGATTAGGAGAGCCTCGGCTTCTTCTTGAGTCGAGACGCTTTGTAGACAGTTGTCTACGTAGAAACTGTTCTTCACACTGTGTTGGACCTCTTCATCTGCTGCTGGGTCCTCTGTGACGTGTTTCTGTAGTGCAAATGTAGCACAGCACGGGCTGCATGTGGTTCCGAAGGGGAGTACTTCCCACTGGTAGATGGATGGGTTCTCATCTCCGATCTTCTCTCTCCATAGGAACCGTAGCAGAGGCTTGTCCTCCTCTACTAGTCTCACTTGCAAGAACATCCCTTTGATATCCCCGCTTATAGCCACCTTGTCCTGGCGGAAGCGCAGTAGCACGCCTAGTAGGGAGGGGCCGAGTGTGGGGCCGGGCAAGAGCTCTTTATTCAGATTTTGGGATCCGATCTGGTAGCTGCAGTTAAACACAATGCGATCCTTGCCATTGTGATGGACCTTGTGATGCGGCACGTACCATGATTCGGTCGTCTGATCGGCCTCTTTAATGTCAATCTTTGTTACGTGTCCCGCTGTGATTAGCTTCTCAATCTCAGCTCGGTACACACTCTGTTGAGCGGGGTCTTTGGCTAGGCGCCGCTCTGTGTTCAGTAGATAGCGCTCCGTGGCGTCTTTCTTTGCGTGAAAGGGGGGCATTCCCTCTCTCCTCAGGAGTGGAGTTGCGTATCTCATCACTCCGCCGACTGTGACTCTCTTTGTCCCCTGCTCGAGTAGGTGGATGGCGTAAATGTCTTCTTTAGAGCGAATGTCTTTCTTTTCGTTCTTAAAGGGCATTGTCTCTAGGGTCCATAGCCTCTCGACATGCTGCAGGAGAGTGGTGTCTTCTTCTGTCGTTCGGGAGTGGAAGCAGCTAGTGGCTGCGGTTCGGTTGAGAGATTTAGCGAGGGGGCCTTGTAATGTCCATCCTAAGCGGGTCTCGACGGCTGCAGGACAGCCTCGGGGACCGGTATGGACCCGGTCAATCGGGACTATGAGTTCTGCATGGTCGGAGCCTATCAACAGGGTCGGGGTAGCGCTGTTTATGAGCGGGATAGGTAATTGGCGCAGGTGCACATATTTATCCATCAACTTGGTGACAGGGTAGGTGTACTGCGAGAGTCCTATTTCTTGGCTGGTGAAAGCATTTGTGATCTTGTACCGTCGCTCTGGCTGCCCGTTGGCTGCGATAGTGAAGGAGACATTCTCGCCCTTTATCGTCTTTAAATCTCTTCTTATTGTCCGAATCGTCATTTCGTTCTTGCTCCCCCGCAGTCCCAGTTGAGTCGCAGCGGAGGCGAGCAGAAGGGTCTTCTCTGACCCGTCATCAAGGACGGCGTAAGTGTCCATGACTTTATCCTGGTAGCTCAATGTCACACGGACTACCTTTAAGAGCACTTGAGCTCCGTTGCTGCTGGCGGGGTCAATGTACATGACACTTGCCTTGGTGCCGCTCCGTGGTGCAGGTGTAGGCCGTCTTCCGTTACTATCGTGTAGTATATCTAGATGGGCTCCATCGCACCGGCTGCACCTTTTCTTTAGGCGGCATTCGGCTGCCATGTGGGGCCGCGCACATCGATAACAGCGCCGGTTGGACTTTATCCATTGGCTCACTTCTTCTGCATTCATCTTTGTGAATGTGTCACATTGTGACAGCCAGTGTTCTTTCTCACAGTAGGGACACGCTATCTTCCACTTCTCCTTCCTCGAGGGGGTGCTGTGACTCTTACTGCTCGGTACTGACTCTGATTGGTGCATGACAGTCACCGATCTTCTTCCATCATTTATTCTCCTGGGTCCCTCTCTGGAGCTTGGCGTGCTCCGCCCGAAGGTGTCCAGTCGTAAGCTGCTGACCTCTCTCGCCAGGAAGTCGGCCAGATCAAGGAGGGATGGCTCGGGGCCGTCGGGATCTCGGTAGTCCCTCTGCCGCCGAAAGCGCTCCTGTCTTGCGGGTGGCAGCTTCTCCAAAATCCTCTCAACGTTAGAGTTGGCGTACAGCTCATGCCTGCCCTTCTCCCGTTGAGCTCCCAGCATCCCCACCAGGGACTGCACTTTGATTGACAGGTCATCTAGTGAGCGATTGTCTGTGGCTGGGGGTAGGCGGTCAATATGCCTTATCTCCTGGATTACGTAATCCCATATACGTCCATATCTTTGATACAGCGCTGCAAGGGCTGCTGTGTATGGGGTCGAGGAGGTAGCATAGGCTAGCGCTATATTGTGTGCTCGCTGTACTTTCAGGTGCTTCAATAATATTGCATACTTGTGGCGTTCATCAATGACATCCGCCAGCATTGTCTCTAAGCACATCCGGAGCTCCGTGTACTGTGCTCGACTCTCATAGGCGAAGTCTGGGATTGATGGCGTGGCGTTGTATGACGCTGTGGATGGCTGATACATCGGCGAGCGTTGGGGGAGAGACCTCCTGGGCGAGTCCCCTCTTGCGCCTCGCTGTGGGCTGGTACTGGCAGGGTACCATGGCCCGCTGGTCCAGGTACTGTTCCTCGGGGCTGGTCGTGCGTCGTGCTCACCCGTAAATAGAGTCGGGGGTCTGTAGCGCAGCGCCGCGGGGTATAGCCTGGACTGTATGGGACCTCCTGGTCCGGTGGAGTACTGTGCTGTCGTCGGGCTTGGTTCTCCTCTTCTCCCTCTTCTTCTTCTATCAAATCTTCCAGATCTTGTAATCGTTTATTTAGCTTCTCCGCAGTGTAGGCCGCTCCTTCCTTGTAGCTGGGTCTCGCTTGGACCGGTATGGGAAGGGGGTCTGCGGGGGGTCTAGACTCGGTCTGTTGGTCAAGTTCAGGGTCGCTTGCTCGTTGCGGTGACGCTGCTCTTGACTGTTGTCTCGACGAGTTCCTTGAGCCCCTGGCGGAGGGAGAGGGAGTTGTCCTTTTGATCAGCTGCTCTATCAGTTGCGCTTGTAGTCTGTCGCGCTCTGCGTCTCTTTGGGCACCGGCAGCGCCGCGCTGGGCGTCGGCGGCGGCGCGCTCTGTTTCTCTTTGGGCACCGGCAGCGGCGCGCTGGGCGTCGGCCCGGTCTCTTGCCATATTCTCTTCCATCTGGAAGCGTCTCATCTCCAGACTTGTGCGCTGTTCTTCGCTCCGTTGCTGTGCTTGGAGGTGTTCACGCTCGCTGGTCGCCTGGGCTTTGAGACGTTCGCGCTCGCTAAGCGTCTGTGCTTGGAGCCGATCGCGTTCGGTAGAGGCTGTCAGGCTGACGAGGAACGCCTGTTGTAGTATCCTCTCCGCTTCGCTGGGGGAAGGCGGTAGTGGAGGTGAGCCGCTCCTGCGTGAACCGCTCCTGGGGGTACTCGTTGGGGAGTCCTGGAGCTCTAGTTCCTCGGCGCTCTCCTCTTCTTCTTCCGTGCAGAGTTCCCTCTCTGTGGGGTTGTCTTCCTCCCGGGGCGTGTCGGGGACTACTTCTTTAGTAGTGGCGGGGGGTAAAGGCATGTCAATTCCCTCCTGGTCTCCACCGTGGGCTTGGTCAGTTACATTAGGACCTACTAGGGCCTCTGTGGTCGGGGAAACCTGGTCGTTAAGGTCAGACATAATTTTACTTTCTACTTTTACTACGTTTACCGTTTGTCGAAGGCTAGGTAGTTGACTGACAGTGTAAGCCTCTAAGTACTGAGGTGTCTGTCGTCTGCGCCGCGGGCGTTCTAGGTTAGGAGGATCGTTTCGTGGAGTGTTCATCATAGGCCATTTCGATATTAATAACACTATATTAATATTACACTAGTTACCATCCGGCTCGAAGGACCAATTGTAGCTGAGGGGTACAATTCCCTGACTGTATTGTTAGATATGATATTTAATACCACTACCTCATGTACTTTAACTTCTGGCCACCCAGTACAAGATATAAGTATGATGAACACTTTCCCACCTGATGAAACGAACCAACACAAATGGACCAAATCGAATATTTAATACAGCAAAGGGTGTACACAATATTCACTTAATTACATTTATGATTTGAAATGTTAAGTATGCACTTTTATGGCAAATGAGTATTCGTAGGTAAATCAACATTGAATGTCCAATCTCTGGTTGCGCAGGGAGTAAGTATACAACCTGGAATATTTAGGAAACGATAGCGATAGTACTTAAATAATTATAGCTGGATACACTAAGGGGGGGGGGGGGGTCCCGCTGGTTGTAAGACAGTAGGAGGGGGGGGGTTAGAGAAGTCGCTGGCGGTATCCCATCTGGCCGACGGTGTCTTGGGAGAATCCAAAGTCTTAGACCCAGTGCCCACAGAACCTCGGGCCGTAGACGAACACAGCTGGACCCTCTGTGGAACGGTATCTGCCGGTCCACAACGGAGAGACGTGGTGCGACCTCACGTGTAGAGCGCCGCCTCACCTGTAGTCCTCTCCGGGGGGTAATTCCAACACTCGACAGTGTTGGCCTTTATCCATGGAATAATCAAAGTACATAAAGCATAATCCAAGAGCCGTGGAAGGCTCGCCGTCGTCGGGTAGAGTAATCCAATATACAGGTCCAGTCGCTCTTGACCCGGAGCTCCTCGGATGCAATCACCACTAGGGGTCTGACCAGCCTGGATAAGCGTCCAGATAACGTCAGGAATGATGGGGGTACTGATAACTGTAGAACTCGAACCGAACGATGCACCATACATAAATAGACTATTATTAGCTTAATAGAATACGTCCAACTCGACGGTATGGTGCCAAACTATGACCATTCAACTATTAATCTACACGATATCTCAATGCCTATTCTGGGCCAAGTAGGCCCTACTACACCGCACGTGCTTCGTGGGGAGGCTTTTGCGTCTGTCACTCTGTTGGAGGGTAAAGAACTGGACTAAAAAAAAGTTCTACTTTACGAGCGCCATATATATATGCGCTATGAACAAATAGTACCACACGTATTTCGCCCGGCATATTACTGCGCGGAACCGGGGGTTGCCTCGACATGTTAGGCGGCACGATTGAACTTGAACCTAGGGGTATGGCAACCTGGCGCCAGGTTCTCGTCCAATGGTAGAATGAAACTATTATGGGCTGTTTAGTAGAAACGGGGATATTCAATGCATATTGTACAAGGAATATACAGGGGATATCAAACGATATACAAATACAATTAAATATATATATATAAATAAATATACATATTCGGTTTAATCTGATCCTTCACAACAGTGTGGATGATGATAATAGTAACAGTGTGGATGATGATAATAGTAACAGTGTGGATGATGATAATAGTAACAGTGTGGATGATGATAACAGTAACAGTGTGGATGATGATAATAGTAACAGTGTGGATGATGATAATAGTAACAGTGTGGATGATGATAATAGTAACAGTGTGGATGATGATAACGGTAACAGTGTGGATGATGATAATAGTAACAGTGTGGATGATGATAATAGTAACAGTGTGGATGATAATAGTAACAGTGTGGATGATGATAACGGTAACAGTGTGGATGATGATAATAGTAACAGTGTGGATGATGCACACACACACACACACACGCACGCACGCACGCTCGCACGCACGCACGCATGCCTCGCGGGCGGTCCAAAGTGACGTCAGACTACACCTCCCTATAGAAGCAAACAAAAAGAGCAAGAGTGCTGAAGTTTGAACAAACACCAAGCATGGCCTCTGCTGAGCTGAGGTTATATCATTTATCACCAGGGCCCAGGAGTTCAAAACTTTTAATCTCTATCTGATCCGATCAGATTTTTAAATCCCATTTTTTGTGATCCAGGATCAGACAACTCTGCCACATTTTGTCCCGGTATTTCAAAGCAATCCAGGATAGGATCACCCTGATCCAGATTGAGACTTTTCAAGATTACTAGACCCTGAATATCAGTGCTTTAATCCTACCGATCTCCATCTAGTGGATATGGGAAAAAAGGAAGACAAGGACCACATTGCAGAGACATCTATAATGTCTAATTATATTGTTAAATACATAAAGGACATAAAATCATAATGGAATTGTAATTAAAAAAATAATAATCCCACTAGGGTAAGAACAAAAAAACCTTCATTCAAAGGCAGCTGATCATCCAGACGTGCTTTGAGGTGCTGAATTCTAAGTGAGATTTCAGTTTGCTGAAGGTGATGAGTGATGACAGATGGACTTTTCTTTGTTGAATATATTTTTTCTTTATTCTAAATTACATTTGTGATTGACAATCTTTGTTGTGATACTTTTATGAGCATAAATATTCATGTGTTTTGATCAACGGTTAACGGTTAATCAACGGTTAACGGTTGTTTTGCCATCAGCATTTGGTTGAAAACAAAATAGGCCACCATTAATGTGACCAAAACATTTGAAATACCCGTTTTGAAGATTTGATCCAGATTAAAGCTTGGATTTGATTTCCTGATCTGATAGGATATCAAAGTGATCCTGATTCTGTTTTTTGGTTTTGAACTACCCACAATCCAGATCTGATCCGATCAAATAGGGATTAAAAGTTTTGAACTCCTGGGCCCAGAGGACGACTACGAGACAATTTCAGAGGAGACACTGAGGTTATATCATTTATCACCAGACGACTACGAGACAATAATTTGGATAAAGGATTAAGGCCACAGCGTGTCGGAGTGTCCTTGAGCAAGACACTTAAGCCCTAATTGCTCCCGATGAGCAGGTTGGTACCTTGCATGGTTGCCTCCACCGTCGGTGTGTGAATGTGTGAGTGAATGGGTGAATGTTGGATATTTACATGTTTTAAGCCCTGTTGATACTCACTGATAATACGAAGGTTGACCTCGGTTAACTGTGCGATGTAGCTGCTTTGCGTTGTTTGTATGTTCATAGCACACCAGTATGTCCCAGCATCCGCCTCAGTCAGGCTGGAGATGGTGACAATATAGACTCCCGGACTGGAATATGACAGAGTATACCTTTCTCTTGTTGCATTTGTGCCTGGAGGAGCTGATATTAAATGCTTGCAGTCGAGGTCGTCGTCTTCTTTGCAGAAATATCTGACGTCGCTTTGTTCATATGGTGGATATTTGCAGTCGATGGAAACTGTTCCTGTATCGTTTTACTTGAATTGACTGTCTGCATGTTCCTCGTGTCTTACGTACATGTTGTGATTATCACTGTGCTCACAGGAAGCAACTTGATCAACCAGTCACTGGAAGTCATCTTCAATAGAGAGCCAAGCGACGTGATATCAAGACTGCTGATTAAGTTGACCACTGCTGAACTCGTTGTATTCTGTTCTTCCTTGTTTCCCTCCAATCTTGACAGTAAATAAACATTCTGCCTGCCGTGACCAAAATGGCTATATGTCTTGTTACTCTCATCAAAATGGATATGATATGTCTTGTTACTCTCATCAAAATGGATATGATATGTCTTGTTATTCTCATCAAAATGGATATGATATGTCTTGTTACTCTCATCAAAATGGATATGATATGTCTTGTTATTCTCACCAGAATGGCTATGATATGTCTTGTTATTCTCACCAGAATGGCTATGATATGTCTTGTTATTCTCATAAAAATGGATATGATATGTCTTGTTATTCTCACCAGAATGGCTATGATATGTCCTGTTATTCTCACCTGAATGGCTATGATATGTCTTGTTATTCTCATAAAAATGGATATGATATGTCTTGTTATTCTCACCAGAATGGCTATGATATGTCTTGTTATTCTCACCAGACTCGTTGTCTTCATGGAACTCGGCAGCTCTTCCAGCAACCTTAGTCACTTTAGTAATTCCAACGTCGCCACAGTCTGAGAGAGAGAAGAGACAATGGTAAATGTTTTAAAGACGGTTTCAACTTATATTTGTATTTTGCATTTATTAGTTAAGTTTAGATCTGTATTTATTATTTCCTTTTGTTTTGTATTATTATTAGTGCTGTTACTGTTGCCGTATGTTTTTGTACTTTGTATTGTTATTTTTATTATTTCTGAATGTCTTGTAGTTAATATAGTTGACGTATGGTCTTGTGGTGTCCCTTGTATTGTCATATTATTGTATTGTGTTTTGATTGTTGTGTTGAAAAAATTTAAATTATTTAAAAAGATTTGGTCCCAAAAGAAAAAACGGTTTCAACTTGAAAACATAAACATGCTGAATGGACGCATATGTTTACATGAGTCCAAGCTGTTCCCTATAGCAACACAGTTCCAGTGAAACTGAATATCTACAGGCCCAAATGAACGACTTCTACAGAGCATAATTGTTTTTTAATCCTTAACTCGTAGTGATAAATGTGTATATTCTGGATTTGGATAAAGGATTAAGGCCACAGCGTGTCGGAGTGTCCTTGAGCAAGACACTTAAGCCCTAATTGCTCCCGATGAGCAGGTTGGTACCTTGCATGGTTGCCTCCGCCGTCGGTGTGTGAATGTGTGAGTGAATGGGTG
>NC_140171.1:17214983-17267939 GCF_963971535.1 Notolepis coatsorum
GAATATCCATTCTAGCCTACTGAACATCCCATAATAGTCTCCATTCTACTATTGGTCGAGACCTTGGTGCCAGGCTGCCATACCCCTCAGACCCAGTTCAAACGTACCGCTCGACATGTACGAACAAGTCCTAGTTCCGCGTAGGAATTTGGCTACCGCACCACTAATGGGACTATTTGTTCATAGTGCGTATATATACTGCGCTACTAAAGTAGGACTTTCTTTTCAGTCCAGTTTCTTACCCTCCAATAGAGTCACAGACGTAAAGCCTCCCCGCGACGCCACGTGTGGGAGTAAGGCCAAGTTCGCCTACCATCGGTATTGAGACATCGTGTATATTAATATTTGAATAGTCATATTTGGCACTATATCGTCGAGTTGGACGTAGTCTATTAAGCTAATAATAGTCTGTTAATATATAGTGCTTCGTGCGGTGAGAATACTACCGTAGTCAGTACCCCATCGTTTCGGGCAGAGAACTGGCTGCTTACCCAGGGTGGTTGACCCTATGTGAAGCTGCACCCGAGGAGCCCCAGAGCCGACGAGCGAGTGGACCTGTATACCGGATTATTCTACCGACGACAGCCCGCCTTCCCAGGCACGGATTATGCTTTGGATACTTTGATTATTCCATGGATAAAGACCCCCGACACTGCCGTGTGTTGGAACCCCCCCCCCCCTGGAGAGGACGCAAGGTGAGGAGACGCTCTGCAAGACGAGGTCGCTTCACGTCTCTCCCCCGTGGACCGGAGAGAGCCGGCCCACAAAGAGTCCACCTGCTTTCATCTGTGGTCCAAGGATCGCCGGCGCATTGAACGGCACTACAGTGGGTTCACCTGGGATACCCTTGGCCGGACGAGGCAGCCGGATTCTACCCCCCCCCCCCCTCCTACTCCTGTCGGCTTACAAGCGACCGGATTAACCCCCTCTAGTGTATCTAGTATATAATCATTAAAGTATCATTGCTGTTATTCCTTAACTATTCCAGGTCGTATATTTACCACCTGCGCCTTCAGAGATTGGACATTCTCTATTGATATACCGACGAATACTCCTTGCCATAAAAGTGCATACTATTTCAATTCATAAATGTAATTAAGTGATTAAGTGCTTATTCTACACACCATCGCTGTGTAGAAATAAAGACCTGTTTCTAATTCGTACATTTGTGTTGGATCCGTTTCATCTACGTGAGAGTGTTCATGATAATATATTTATGCCGTGTACTGGGTGGCCGAATATTAAGTACAAAGGTAGTGGTAGTAAGTATCATATCTAGTAATACAGTCAGGGAATTGTACCCCTCAGTTACAATTGGTCCTTCGAGCCGGATGGTAATTAGTGTAATATTAATATAGTGTTATTAATATTGAAATGGCCTATGATGAACACTCCATGAAACGATCCTCCTAACCAACGCCCGCAGCGCGAACGACGGCTCCCTCAGTACTTAGAGGCTTACGCTGTCAGTCAACAACCTAGTCTTCTACTAACAGTAAACGCGGTAAAACTAGAAAGTAAAAGTATGTCTAACCCCAACGCCCAGACTACCCCGACCATAGAGGCCCCTACGGGCTCTAATGTAACTGACCAAGCTCACGGTGGGGACCAGTGGGAACCAGACATGACTTCACACCCCGCCAGTACTGAAGAAGTAGTCCCCGATGAGTCCCGGGAGGAATACAACGCTACCGAGAGAGAACTCGGCACGGAAGAAGACGGGGAGAGCACCGTGGAGATAGAGCTCCAAGGCTCCGCAAGGAGTACCCCGAGGGAAGGCTCCCCTATACAACCGCCTTCTCCAGAGGCAGAGAGGACCCTACAGCAGGCCTTCCTCATCAGCCTGAACGCCGCTGCTGAACGCGACCGACTGCAGATCCAGCAGCGAAGCGAACACGAGCAGATACGTCTAGAAATAAGACGCATTCAGATGGAAGAGAATGTGGCCCGAGAACGAGCCGGTGCTCAACGGGACGCAGCGCGCGACAGACAGCAGTCGCAACTAATAGAACAGCTGATCAGACGGACAACACCCTCTCCCTCCGCCAGAGGCTCCAGGAACTCGTCTAGACACACCTCCAGGGCGGCATCCCCTAGCCGAGTAAACAACCCTGAACTTGACCAACAGACGAGGTCTATACCCCCCACAGACCACCTCCCCCCACCGGTCCAAGCGAGACCTAGCAACCGGGAAGGAGCAGCATATCCTGTGGAGAGGCTAAACCAGAGACTACAAGCACTGGATGACCTAACTGAAGACGAAGAGGAAGAGGAGGAGAACCACGCCCGAAGACAGCACAGTACTCTACCGGACCAGGAGGTCCGGTACAGCCCAGGCTATACTCCCGCGGAGCTGCGCTACAGACCCCCGACTCTATACACGGGTGAGCACGACGCACGACCCGCACCGAGGAACAGCACCTGGACAAGCGGGCCATGGTACACTGCCGGTACCAGCCCATACCAAGGAGCGGGAGGAGACTCGCCTAGGAGGCCTCTCCCCCAACGCTCGCCGATGTATCCACAGTCAGCGTCATACATTGGCACGCCTATGGTACCCGACTTCACCCAAGAGAACCGGGCCCAGTATACAGAACTCCGCATGTGTCTGGAGACCATGTTGGTGGATGTATTGGATGAACGCCACAAATACGCCATCCTACTGAAGCACTTAAAGGTGCCCCGCGCACATAATATAGCGCTCGCCTACGCGACTTCCACCACCCCATACACAGCAGCGCTGGTAGCATTGGACCAGAGGTATGGGCGCATATGGGATTACGTGATCCAGGAGATCCGACACATCGACCGCTTACCCCCAGCAATAGACAATCGAGCACTGGACGACCTGTCCATCAGAGTGCAGTCCCTGGTAGGGATGTTGGGAGCGCAAAGAGAGAAGGGGAGGCATGAACTTTACGCCAACTCAAATGTGGAAAGGATTCTGGAGAAGCTGCCGCCCGCTCGTCAGGAGCGCTTTAGGCGGCAGAGGGACCACAGAGACCCGAATGGCCCCGAACCGAACCTCCTCGATCTAGCAGACTTCCTGGCGAGAGAAGTCAGCAGCCTACGGCTAGATACATTCGGACGGAGCACCCCTGGCTCCAGAGAAGGAACCAGACGACTAAATGATGGAAGAAGATCGGTGACTGTGATGCACCAATCGGAGTCAGTACCGAGCAGCAGGAGCCACAGTACCCCCTCCAGAACGGAGAAGTGGAAGATAGTGTGCCCCTACTGTGAGAAAGAACACTGGCTAGCGCAATGTGACTCCTTCCCCAAGCTGAACGCGGAGGAAGCAGGTCAATGGATAAAGTCCAACAAGCGCTGTTTTCGCTGTGCGCGCTCACACATGGCAGCCGAATGCCGCTTAAAGAAAAGGTGCACCAAGTGCGATGGAGCCCATCTGGACATACTTCACGACAGTAACAGACGGCGCCCTTCACCTGCACCATCCAGCCGCAAAGCGAGCGTCATGTACATCGATCCCGCCAGCAGCAGTGGAGCCCGAGTACTCCTAAAAGTAGTGCGTGTGACACTAAGCTACCAGAATAAAGTCCTGGACACTTACGCCGTCCTCGATGACGGGTCAGAGAAGACCCTGCTGCTCGCCTCCGCTGCGGCCCAGCTAGGGCTGCGGGGAAGCGAAACCCAAATGACAATTCGGACAATAAGACGAGATTTGAAGACGATAAAGGGCGAGAATGTCTCATTCTCTATCGCAGCAAGCGGCCAGCCTGAGCGACGGTACCAGATTGCAGACGCTTTCACCAGCCAAGAAATAGGACTGTCGCGGTACACATACCCCGTCGCCAAGCTGATGGAGAAATATGCACATCTGCGCAAGTTACCGATCCCGCTCATAGACAATGCTATGCCGACCCTGTTGATAGGCTCCGACCATGCAGACCTCATTGTCCCGATAGACCGGGTTCATACCGGACCCCGAGGCTGCCCTGCAGCAGTCGAGACCCGTTTGGGATGGACTCTCCAAGGCCCGCTCGCCAAATCTCTCAACCGAAGTACAGCCACTAGATGTCTCCACTCCCGAGTCACAGAGGGAGAAACCGCACTCCTGCAACACGTAGAGCGGCTATGGACCTTGGAACAAATGCCCTTTAAGAACGGAAAGAAAGACATTCGCTCTAAAGATGACATTTACGCCATTCACCTCCTCGAGACAGGGACCAAGAGAGTCCCGGTCAACGGCGTGTTGAGATACGCCACGCCACTCCTGCGGCGAGAAGGAATGCCTACTTTCCACGCCAAGACAGACGCCACAGAACGGTACCTGCTGAACACGGAGCGGCGCTTAGCCAAGAACCCCGCCCAAGAGAGTGTATACCGCGCTGAGATTGAGAAGCTCATCACAGCGGGACACGTCACAAAGATGGACATTAAAGAGGCTGACCAGACCACTGAATCGTGGTACGTGCCCCACCACAAGGTCCATCACAACGGTAAAGACCGCATAGTATTTAACTGCAGCTACCAGATCGGATCCCAAAATCTGAATAAAGAGTTACTGCCCGGTCCCACACTCGGCCCCTCCCTACTCGGCGTTCTACTCCGCTTCCGCCAGGAAAAGGTGGCCATCAGCGGGGACATTAAAGGAATGTTCCTGCAGGTGAGATTAGTAGAGGCGGACAAGCCCCTGTTACGGTTCCTATGGAGAGAGAAGCCAGGAGATGAGCACCCAGCCATCTACCAATGGGAAGTCCTCCCCTTCGGAACGACGTGCAGCCCCTGCTGTGCGACATTTGCACTACAGAAACATGTAGCAGAGGACCCAGCAGCGGACGAAGAGGTCCGACACAGCGTAAAGAACAGCTTCTACGTAGACAACTGTCTACAAAGCCTTTCAACCCAGGAAGAAGCCGAGGCTCTCCTGATTAAACTCCGCGCCTCATTGATCAAAGGCGGCTTTGATCTCAGGCAGTGGGCCAGCAGCGATCCGCAAGTACTGCGCAGCCTCTCCTCCGAGGACAAGGCAGCCAGCAGCGAGACCTGGATGGCTACAATCCCGGGAGAAGCCCAGGAGATGACCCTGGGATTGGTGTGGCGATTCAAAACAGATTCGCTTCACTACAGACACAAGCCCCTGACTACGGAGCAGGGAAGGCCGGCGGCGGCGCCGACCACCAGACGGAGTGTGTACACAACACTCGCCCGACAATATGACCCGCTAGGATGTATTCTACCGTACACCACCAGGGCAAAAATGATTGTACGAGCATTGTGGGACAAGGACCAGGGCTGGGACGACCCCATTCCCGCACACCTTGCATCCACCTGGAGAGAGTGGGAGATGGAGCTCCACTCACTCCCAGGCGTTAATATGCGCCGAAGCTACTTCCCACCCACGGTGAGGCCAGAGACATGTAAAATGGACTTACACGTCTTCAGTGACGCCTCAGAGGTCGCATACGGATCAGTAGCCTACTTGCGGGCCCAAGACCAGGGGGGAGAGATCTACACAGCATTTGTCCTCGCCCGCTCGAGAATAGCCCCACGCAAGCAACAATCTATCCCACGTCTAGAGCTCTGCGCAGCCCTAGCCGGAGCGCACCTAGCCACGCTCATCCAACGTGAGCTCACCATACCGGTGTCTAGAACAATCCTGTGGTCAGATTCCACGACGGTACTCGCCTGGATCAAATCGGACTCATGCAAGTACAAAGTCTTCGTGGGAGTCAGAGTCACCGAGATTCAAGACTTAACCGAAGAGTTAACCGGAGAAACAGAGTGGCGCTACGTTGATACAAAACAGAACCCAGCTGACGTCATCACCCGGGGGATGCCCCTGGATGACCTCACCCGTCGCAATGTCTACAGTGACGGCCCCGCATTCCTAAGACTCCCGGAAGGACAGTGGCCCATGCCTATCCCGAGGGAAGCAAGTCCAGAGGAGGTGGAAAATAAGAAGTCTGTGTTCTGTGGATTGAGCACCGTAGCCTCCACCGACCCTAACATAGACGATTGCACGTCCATAGAGAGTGCACAACAAAGAACATTCCTGCGGTACCACCCGGAGTGCAAGTCCCCCGCTGATATGTCAGCAGCTAACTACGAGGAAGCAGAATTGCTTCTACTGCAGCGAGCCCAGAGAGACTCGTTCCCCGATGAATTGGCCTGTCTACAGGGAGGAAAGCCCGTCCCATCCGACAGCAGATTAATTCACCTGGCCCCCGAGAGCGACGCTCACACCCTCATCAGAGTGGGTGGTCGCCTACGCAGAGCCCCCAATCTACCGGATGACATTAAATACCCGATCGTATTGAACAGCCGACACAAGGTCACAGAGCTGATTATAAAGAAATACGATGAGGATGTACATCACGCAGGAGCAGAAAGAGTCTTCGCGGAAATCAGACGTCGTTACTGGATCCTACAAGGAAGAGAGGCGGTACGACGCTTCCAGCGAACATGTCTAGACTGCCGCAAGTGGCGCGCGCAGCCCAGCATACCAAGGATGGCTGACCTTCCTCCATGTCGCCTCCGAATCGGTGACAAGCCATTCCACTCAACGGGTATGGACTGCTTTGGCCCGCTGCACATAAAGAAAGGAAGAGGAACCGAGAAGCGGTGGGGTATTGTATTCAAATGCATGACCACCAGAGCGATACACATCGAGCTTCTCCCGACCATGAGCACAGACTCATTCCTTATGGCCTTCCGTAGATTCACATCACGGAAAGGAAGACCGTCTACCCTATTGTCCGATCATGGGACAAACTTCAAAGGCGGCGAAAGAGAGCTGAGAGAGAGCTTCCAAGCTATGGGCCCAGAACTTAAGACCCACCTCGCTCCAGCACAGATTGATTTCCAATTCAACCCCCCAAACGCACCCCACTTCGGTGGTACTTGGGAACGAGAAGTGCGCTCCATAAAGACAGCCCTGTACGCAGTACTTGGGGCCCAGACTGTGGCGGAAGAAGTCCTAATGACAGTCCTCACGGAGATTGAGGGAGTACTTAACTCGAAGCCCCTCGGATATGTCTCCAGTGATGTGGCGGATATCGACCCAGTTACCCCCAACACACTCCTGATGGGGCGGCTAGATCCTGCATTACCACAGACAATGTACCGGCCTGAAGAAGCGAACGGCCGACGAATGTGGAGGTACAGCCAAGTATTAGCCGACAAGTTTTGGAACAGTTTCCTACTGCACTACCTACCGTCTCTACAGACCCGCCAGAAGTGGGTAAAGGAGAGAGACAATTTGACAGAAGGAACAGTCGTCATGATTATTGATCAATCACTGCCCAGAGCTATGTGGCCGGCCGGCCGCGTAAGCAAAGTGATCACCGGTGCCGACGGCAAGGTCCGAGCAGCTGAAGTGCTCGTCCAGGGTCGCACTTACACCCGTCTCGTGGCGAGGCTCATAGAACTGCCTCGACTCCCAGACACAATCGATGATGACCATGACCCTACAACCCTATGACTTTGTGAAGTTGACTGACCCCTACAGCAAACCCTTATGTGTAAATAGACAACGCGATTAATCTGTCTCTGTTTAACTGATTAGGTCTGGGACCTATTCAGGGGGTGGCTGTTGTGAAGGGCCAGATTAAACCGAATATATATATTTATTTATATATATATATTTAATTGTATTTGTATATTCTCTAATATTCCCTGATATCCCTTGTATATTCCTTGTACAATATGCATTGAATATCCATTCTAGCCTACTGAACATCCCATAATAGTCTCCATTCTACTATTGGTCGAGACCTTGGTGCCAGGCTGCCATACCCCTCAGACCCAGTTCAAACGTACCGCTCGACATGTACGAACAAGTCCTAGTTCCGCGTAGGAATTTGGCTACCGCACCACTAATGGGACTATTTGTTCATAGTGCGTATATATACTGCGCTACTAAAGTAGGACTTTCTTTTCAGTCCAGTTTCTTACCCTCCAATAGAGTCACAGATGTAAAGCCTCCCCGCGACGCCACGTGTGGGAGTAAGGCCAAGTTCGCCTACCATCGGTATTGAGACATCGTGTATATTAATATTTGAATAGTCATATTTGGCACTATATCGTCGAGTTGGACGTAGTCTATTAAGCTAATAATAGTCTGTTAATATATAGTGCTTCGTGCGGTGAGAATACTACCGTAGTCAGTACCCCATCGTTTCGGGCAGAGAACTGGCTGCTTACCCAGGGTGGTTGACCCTATGTGAAGCTGCACCCGAGGAGCCCCAGAGCCGACGAGCGAGTGGACCTGTATACCGGATTATTCTACCGACGACAGCCCGCCTTCCCAGGCACGGATTGTGCTTTGGATACTTTGATTATTCCATGGATAAAGACCCCCGACACTGCCGTGTGTTGGAACCCCCCCCCCCTGGAGAGGACGCAAGGTGAGGAGACGCTCTGCAAGACGAGGTCGCTTCACGTCTCTCCCCCGTGGACCGGAGAGATCCGGCCCACAAAGAGTCCACCTGCTTTCATCTGTGGTCCAAGGATCGCCGGCGCATTGAACGGCACTACAGTGGGTTCACCTGGGATACCCTTGGCCGGACGAGGCAGCCGGATTCTACCCCCCCCCCCCTCCTACTCCTGTCGGCTTACAAGCGACCGGATTAACCCCCTCTAGTGTATCTAGTATATAATCATTAAAGTATCATTGCTGTTATTCCTTAACTATTCCAGGTTGTATATTTACCACCTGCGCCTTCAGAGATTGGACATTCTCTATTGATATACCGACGAATACTCCTTGCCATAAAAGTGCATACTATTTCAATTCATAAATGTAATTAAGTGATTAAGTGCTTATTCTACACACCATCGCTGTGTAGAAATAAAGACCTGTTTCTAATTCGTACATTTGTGTTGGATCCGTTTCATCTACGTGAGAGTGTTCATGATAATATATTTATGCCGTGTACTGGGTGGCCGAATATTAAGTACAAAGGTAGTGGTAGTAAGTATCATATCTAGTAATACAGTCAGGGAATTGTACCCCTCAATTACAATGACCCTTATTAAACATATTTCATTAGGTGTCATAATAAAGTTATTACCTGTTATGAGGGAAAGGGTGACAAATAGGACGATTCTCATCCTGTGGGTCTGGGAGTCTGTTTGATTGATTGATTGATTGAACATTTTATTTAACAGATTGCAGAATGGGTACAATACAGTACGGCTCAATACACACAATTGTTAAGGGGATGCAGACCAGAGAAAGACTTTCGTCTTGTTTACATCAGGGTCCCCCATGTTCAATTCATCATAACATGTATGACCTACTATGGCCGGCATACAAGATATACAGATATACAGTACTGTTTATTTACAGACAGAGTTTCTAAAAGAGAATATATACATTTGAGGGGGCGGAAACTGTACAGGGGGTGGGGGTGGGGGGGGGGTTTGGACATTTACATGTGCGTCTCTCAAAGATACAGACCGACAGTTATCTTTGCATGCAGACTACGACCTCAACAAAATACATTGTACACACCTTGAGTACCCAGTAAACCCAGCTACGCTGAGCCCATACTTCTATACCAAACAAATAAATGTCTAACGGTACATCTTTTTTATTCAGAGAGCAAATAATGACACTTACAGTTTCATTCATTGCAATATACCCATCAGAAAAACTAAAGTGAACATCATTAATAACATACATCATCAACCTACTATGTAATCTGTCCTAAGTATTGCCTAAACCCAGACCAGCATTTATTGAAGGGATGTGGTTTTTTTCTTAAGATTGAACATTATTTTCTACGAAGAGATTTCACTAAGCCACATGGATAAGGGGGGGGAGTCAGCACTCTTCCACAGCATGGCAATACACTTGTTAACAGCAATCATGGCCAATTTGATGATCCGCACCTTGCTTCTCTTATCAGGAGAGATGTCAGACATGTCGCCTAATAAGGTTGATTTAGGTGTACATGGGATATCAAACCCTGTGATCTCTTCGATAATCTCCCATATTGAGCCCCAGTAAGGTCTTAGTTTGTTACAGTCCCAGAACATGTGGAGCAGGCTACCTGTTTCAGTTGAGCACCTAATAGAAATAGGTTCTATGGATCATGTTAAATTGCATACGTTTATGTCGAGTGTTCTATGAAAAGGATAATGCGGACGGACACACATAGTGATTCCCATTCATCTTCTTCAAAGGTACAGTCCAGGTCCAATGTCATAAATGTCATTATGAATTGAAAATGGGGGACCCTGATGTAAACAAGACGAAAGTCCTTCTCTGGTCTGCATCCCCTTAACAATTGTGTGTATTGAGCTGTATTGTACTGTACCCATTCGGCAATCTGTTAATAAAAGTTTTCAATCAATCAATCAATCAATCAGTCCCGCTCCCATTTGTTTTTGGCGTTTAGGGGTATTATTTCAGTAAAGGCCAAAATTCTATTATATGTTAATGATAGGATGCCTCTGGGGTTTATGGGCGGCTGTTTGAGTACAACTCGACTCTTCATCATCCTCATCACTATTCATCATCTGACGAGTCATACAAGTACTTTCTTTTTCAGGCTACCTGCTTCCTCTTGGCAGATGCTGGAAGTCACCCTTGTTTATCTTGTTTCTGTTTTTTCTGTTGTTTCTCTTGTTTCTGTTGTTTCTGTTGTTTCTCTTGTTTCTCTTGTTTCTCTTGTTTCTGTTGTTTCTCGTGTTTCTTTTGTTTCTGTTGTTTCTGTTGTTTCTCGTGTTTCTCTTGTTTATCTTTCTTCTCAGAGACCCCTTTGCTTTGTTTTGTTTCCTGTTAAGGCCTCTTTCTCTGGCATATCAGTGAGATATTTTATGTTTCATTTCACCTATGATGAGATGTTTTTCTTGGGGCAGATTTAGGATAGAGCTGGGTATCAGCCCGGTTGTTTAAAAGTAATCAGATCGGATTTCGGATAACAGATTTGATCAAATCTTGAAAATGGGTTGTTCAAAAGAAAAAAAGAATTCTGAAATCGGATTGGATTACGTAATCCAATCTTGGTTTTGATCCCAATTAAACCTTCAGTATGCGTTGTTCAAAACATTGTAGTAGGATTGGGATCAGGATTAAACTGATCCCAGTAGAAGGGTGGATTCAGGGTGGATTTCAGTCACAAAATTTAATGAAACTTTAAAATTGGTTAAATAATCCAATATTTGGATCATGCAGTATTATAGTATATACATTTATTCATAAGATTTTCACTTAATTTGTTCATCCACTACAGTGATTAAGTATATAAAGTGGACATATGCTACATATTCAGCCTTTCAGTACAGCAAATTCAAAAGAGTTTGGCTTCATAAAATAACCCCCCAAACAGCTGTCGGTATTGAACACAAATAATATATAAATGATAAACTGTCACTTATCACTGTATATTAATCACACTGACACGGTCATCAGTCATTTGACTTTGGCTTGTGTTCAATTAAGGCAATCATAACCAAGGCCTATAAATTATGCACTATGTTCACTACACCAAAGCGATGGAACCATGGACTCAAAAGGCCCTAATTTCACTGTTGCCGAAACCTGCGCTACTAGAAGGTGTGTGTGTGTGTGTGTGTGTGTGTGTGTGTGTGTGTGTGTGTGTGTGTGTGTGTGTGTGTGTGTGTGTGTGTGTGTGTGTGTGTGTGTGTGTGTGTGTGTGTGTGTGTGAGAGAGAGAGAGAGAGAGAGAGAGAGAGAGAGAGAGAGAGAGAGAGAGAGAGAGAGAGAGAGAGAGAGAGAGAGAGAGAGAGAGAGAGAGAGAGAGAGAGAGAGATGTAGGTCTTCTGTCAGTCTCTTGATCATTGATTGATCTTAAAGGAACACGCCAACATTTTTGGAAATTGGCTTAGCACAATGAATGGAAGCGGACATGACCGGTTAGCCTAGGCATTGTCCAACTAACACCTCTCCCGAAGGCTAATCAGTCATGTCCGCTTCCATTCATTGTGCTAAGCCAATTTCCCAAAATGTTGGGGTGTTCCTTAAAGATCAATCAATGAATTATATCAATCAAGTGCTAAGCTAGGCTAACATGCAGCCAGATAGCTTTCTACTGAACACAGAGAGGAAACTGGTATCTATCTTATTGTCTCTTTCTGGAGAAGACGGTAAGCTAATTTCCCAAAAAGTTTGCGTGTTCCTTTAAGATGACCTTCCACATCTTGACCTTCATCATAAAGTAATTCATACACACAGAATGAAAACATACTCACTGAAAATAAAATATATACTTTTTTAATATATTATTCTTTTAAGATACATCACAACTGTACAGGTATACTGGAATTAAATGTTTCATACAAGACTAATAATAATAATAATAATAATAATTATTATTATTATTATTATTATTATTATTATTATTATTATTATTATTATTATTATTATTATTATTATTATTATTATTATTATTATTATTATTATTATTATTATTATTATTATTATTATTATTATTATTATTATTATTATTATTATTATTATTATTATTATTATTATTATTATTATAATAATAATTATAATAATAATAATAATAATAATAATAATAATAATAATAATAATAATAATAATAATAATAATAATAATAATAATAATAATAATAATAATAATAATAATAATAATAATAATAATAATAATAATAATAATAATAATAATAATAATAATAATAATAATAATAATAATAATAATAATAATAATAATAATAATAATAATAATAATAATAATAATAATAATAATAATAATAATAATAATAATAATAATAATAATAATAATAATAATAATAATATCAATAACAATGATAATCATAATAATAATAACTGGTCCAGCACCTTGTATTTACACATCAGCCTCAACAGCCAATGAATTAAATACGGTCCTAAAGGCAGAGTTGCAATCAGTGATGGAATGGATAAAGAATAACAAACTAGTTCTAAACATATCAAAGACAAGTAGCATCATTTTCGGTTCAAACCATACTCTAAGAACGAACCCAGTCTTGAAACTTTTGATAAGTGATGTGGTAATTAATCAAGTCCAGGAGACTAAACTCCTAGGGGTAACATTAGACAGTAAATTGTCATGGTCACACCATATAAACAATATAGTAGTGAAAATGGGAAGAGGGATTTCTGTTGTTAAAAGATGTGCTCATTTGTTACCACTAAATTCTATCAAACAGGTCATTCAAGCTCTGGTTTTGTCAAATCTTGACTATTGTCCTGCAGTATGGTCGAATGTAACGACGAATAAACTGAAAAAAATACAAATGGTACAAAACAAAGCAGCACGTATAGCGCTTCGCTGTGAGTACAGAACTAATGTTGCAGCGATGCACAGTTGTTTAACTTGGTTACTTGTCAAACATAAATTACTCTGCTCACTCCTTGTATTCACTAGGAATATTCTTGTTACAAAGATCCCCTCAATTTTATATAACAATTTATCAATAAGTCTTGACAGACACAACTATTCCACCAGACATGCTTCTGCACGAGGTTTTACACTTCCAAAAGTGAGGTTGAATGCAATGAAGCGAACTGTCATGTTCCGTGGTATACAGGAATGGAACTCTCTTCCCAGACATGTTAAGCAGGAGAAGAGTAAATGTCGTTTCAAAATCGTGGTAAAACAACATTTTCAACCAAAGAAATTGACATTCCCTAATAGATAGTGTGTACGTAAATGAAAATGTATGTGTCTGATAAAGAGATAGGTATATATGGATGAAAAGGCATGTGTCTGATAAGGATATATTATTAAAATATTGTATAATTGGCTGATATGAACATAGATAATGTATGTAAAAGCTAAATAGTATATTATGCTGTATTGTATTATGAATTAATTATGAGTAGGTATTATTGTATTGTATTATGAATTCATTCATAAGGAGTATATATTTTTATATTGTATTATGAATTTGATTAGGGTTTTTATTGTTGTTTTAATTGTCTGTATGACATGTAAATGTTGTGAGTGTATAAGGGTTTTTATTGTTGTTTTAATTGTCTGTATGACATGTAAATGTTATGAGTGTATAAGGGTTTTTATTGTTGTTTTAATTGTCTGTATGACATGTAAATGTTGTGAGTGTATAAGTTTGTAACTGTATTTTATGTGTTATGGACCCCAGGAAGAATAGCCCCAGCACTGCTGTGGCTAATGGGGATCCAAATAAACTTAAACTTAAACTTAAACTTAAACCTTAAACAATTTACAGTTGTATACTCTTTTACAGAAAACTGTAAACAATAAATATAATAATAATAATAAAGACATTTGTTTAAAATGAAATTATTTAAATAATAATCTTGTGGTGTGAATGTCAAAGAACACAAAACGCAATGTACTGTAACCTGATGGATACAAATATACTGTTATGATAGTGGATGAACACTCTGGCTAATGGGCTCTGTATCAGCCACCGTCTACAAGAGACTGTTATTATAGTGGATGAACACTCTGGCTAATGGGCTCTGTATCAGCCACCGTCTACAAGAGACTGTTATTATAGTGGATGAACACTCTGGCTAATGGGCTCTGTATCAGCCACCGTCTACAAGAGACTGTTATTATAGTGGATGAACACTCTGGCTAATGGGCTCTGTATCATCCACCGTCTACAAGAGACTGGAAAGCAATTGCTTGACTTAACTTAACAAAAAAAAAAAATGTAAGTTTCAAATAATGATAATAATACGTGTTCTGCTGGCAGTTTTCATACCGGCCAAATAGCGATCAATAGGAATGCTGTTTGTGTTTTCCACCAAGAGTAAGCGCAGCTGTGAAAAAAGCCAAAGTACCCAGGTGTGCCCGTCTGACGTGTTACAAGAGAGACACAGTGGGAATCATCGCAGTCGAAGACGATTATTGGACATTAGAATACGTAGCGGTATTGTGGCGTCAATCCGTGGCTATGTTTTTTTTTGATGGCAGCGTATGTAACAGACTCGTCGTGCTGCGCGAGGGTACAGTTGGCGTCTTTGCTGAAGGTCACAGAGGAGTAGAGGACGCCGTCATCCTCCTTGCTGAAGGCGCCGCGGTCCAATCGCATTTGAGACTTGTTTGGTGAGGCGTAGACGGGGTTGGTCCTGCTCTCCGTTTCTGGATTCTCATCCGCGGTGATGTCACGGTTCTTTCCTGTGTGATGGAAAAGGAGGATAAGGTCAACTCCACACTCCACACTAAAAGCTATTGTTATCAGTAAACTACGAACGAGTCGGTCGCAGTCAACCAGCACCTGCGGGTCTGACCCTTTAGCTCAGCTGTTTAGTGCGGCCGCCTGTGGATCCTATGGTCCCAGGTTAAAATCCACTCGGTTACATTGGTGACAGCGGTGGGATCTCATCTCACTGCCCTGTGAATCTATATGGTTCACGTAGCAATGGGGGGTGGGATCTCAGTGCCTTAACCGTGGGAAAGTGCGTGCATGGACGAAAGAACGTGCAAGGACGCACATCTCGGGGGGAAGGACCACTGTAAACTACTGAGGAGTCGGTCGCAGTCAACCAGCACCTGCTAGCAGGTCTGACCCTTTAGCTCAGCAGGTTAGCGCAGCTGCTAGTGGATTCTACAGTCCCAGGTTAAGTCAAGTCAAGTCAAGTCAGTTTTATTTATATAGCACATTTACAAATGTGCCAAACAGCCAAACCAAAGTGCTTCACAACATGGTAAAAAAAACACATAGAATGCAATAAAATACACTAGAATTACAAAAAAGGTAGAGTACAGTACATATAAGAAAGCAAGGGCAAAGTGCAATAAAAGACACAAGAAAATTAGATAAAAAGTGCAGAGTGACAGCGGATGTCATGTATAGATGCTGGGCTAGCTCTGGTCAAAGGCCAGGGAGAAGAGGTGTGTTTTGAGCAAGGATTTGAAAACCTCTAGGCTCTGGGCAGATCTTATGTGGGGGGGGGGGGGGGGGGGGGGGGGGGGGGGGGGGCTGTTCCAGAGTCGGGGGGCAGCAGCAGCAAAGACTCTATCTCCCCTGGTTTTAAGCCTGGTCCTAGGCACCTCCAGCAGCAGCTGGTCAGCAGACCTTAGGGCTCTGGATGGGGTGGGGTGATGTAGGAGCTCAGCTAGGTACAGTGGAGCCAGCCCGTGTAGTGCTTTAAAAACAGTCAATTTAAAATCAATACGGAAACGGACGTATTGGTTCAAATCCACTCAGTATTGGCCGATATTATACAGTACACGGGGGAGATGTCGGTATCTGCCACGAGAACCATATTGGCTATGGTAGTTTGTTAGGAGTTATAATAGTTAATTCGCTTAAAAGGGGGGATCATCCCTATGTTCCCCGGGTCCTATGTTCCCCGGTCCAATGTTCCCCGGGTCCAATGTTCCCCCGATTGATTGATTAATTGATTGCTAATTATATAAATTTTTTATTATTTTATTCATTATTAATGTCCGCCCTTGTTTCGAACTGGTTAAGCTTAGGCCCTCTTTCGAAGTTGGTTAAGGTTAGAGTTTGGAGTCAGGGCTGGTGGTCTAACATTTTCAATCAATCAATCAATCAATCGGGGAACATAGGACCCGGGGAACATAGGGACCCGGGGAACATAGACATGCTCCCTTAAAAGGTTGCCTTTTTCAAGCCTTCCGACCTCTCAAAGCACTTTACAACACATGCCTCACATTCACCCATTCAACCACACACACGCAGCGACACTAGGCCCGGACCGGCTCATCGTTGCGGGGGTTAAGTCTCTTGCTCAAGAACACCTATAGACAGGGAGTCGGGAGGAAGCCGGGATTGCACCGGGAACCTTCAGATTACCAGACGACCGCTCTGCCTCCCGACACCCACCGCTGTCCCTGTTTTAACCCATTGAAACCGGGAAACACATTTTTGTGTATATGCAGGCTATATAATGCATTATTAGCAGGCGTTTCAGGTCTAAATGGGTTGTAAAGATTGTGGTGGTGAGGGTGTGTGTCACCGGAGGATGCTCTGTTTTAAAGTGTAAAGATCGTGGTGTAATAACACCCCTTCCTGACAGGCAGCGACGTGAAGCGAGCGTGATTTGCGAAAGTGATTAAAATGTATTCGTTTCAATCAGACTATATCCTGACCTGCCGCGAGCGACGGCGAACTGAGCGGCGATGTCGATCCCCCCCCTCAAATATTCGCTCGCTGTGTCTCTAGTTGAGCGATTACGCGGCCGAGTCCCGCCCCTAAACCCTTTTTATTGGTCGAGAATCGCAGGCTGCTTTGCCCCCCCGTGTGCTTCCAGGTAACACACACAGACACACTCGGACACGCGCCGCCTCATATCAGGACAGTGTCTGCGCTGCGATTTCCTCTCCAGTTCGCTCGCTCGCTGCCTGTCAGGAACCGGTAGTGTGAGGGTGTGTGGTACCGGAGGGTGTCCTGTTTTAAAGTGTAAAGGTCGTGGTGGTGAGGGTGTGTGGCATAGATATCTATAGAACACTAGATAGCTTAAGGCGGAGTCACCAGCGTCACTGAACCGCCGCCATCTTGCCATGGGCAGCCAGTGAGAGTGAGTGAGCTGCACAGACAAAAATACTCATAACTCGCTGAAATATTGACGGATTTACAAACGGGTTGGTTTGCTATAAACATCAAAGATGTAGTTATTACTGCATACTTATTAAAAAAAAATTAAAGTATTTTTTTTTTTTTACAAACTGCTTGAATCATAGCCACGTTAATAATGCTTGTAATAAACCAAACCCTTTGTAAATCTGTCAATATTTCAGCGAGTTATGAGTATTTTTGTCTGTGCAGCTCACTCACCCTCACTCAAGGCTGCCCCTGGCAAGATGGCGGCGGTTCAGTGACGTCGCTCTCCATTGGCCGGCAGCGCGGGCAAGCTATCTAGTGTTCTATATATATCTATGGTGTGTGGTACCGGAGGGTGTTCTGTTTTAAAGTGTAAAGGTCATGGTGGTGAGGGTGTGTGGTACCGGAGGGTGTTCTGTTTTAAAGTGTAAAGGTGGTGGTGGTGAGGGTGTGTGGTACCGGAGGGTGTTCTGTTTGCTCGGCGGCTGCGTTGTCTGAGGAACAGCAGAAGGACCAGAGCCAGCACCAACACGGCCACGCCCAGACCCGCTCCGATGTACGCCAGCTTCTCTGGAGAGGAGACGGCAACACACCTGTTATTAAAGAGGAAGTCTCTCTCTCTCTCTCTCTCTCTCTCTCTCTCTCTCTCTCTCTCTTTCTCTCTCTCTCTCTCTTTCTCTCTCTCTCTCTCTCTCTCTCTCTCTCTCTCTCTCTCTCTCTCTCTCTCTCTCTCTCTCTCTCTCTCTCTCTCTCTCTCTCTCTGCCTCTCTGCTCTCTCTCTCTCTCTCTCTCTCTCTCTCTCTCTCTCTCTCTCTCTCTCTCTCTCTCTGCCTCTCTGCCTCTCTGCCTCTCTGTCTGTCTGTCTGTCTGTCTGTCTGTCTGTCTGTCTGTCTGTCTGTCTGTCTGTCTGTCTGTCTGTCTGTCTGTCTGTCTGTCTGTCTGTCTGTCTCTCCTCTCTCTCTCTCTAACCCTCTCTCTCTAGATGTAACTGTCACTCACACACCAACTCTCACATCAAATCAGGACTGGTTTGTATGAATACCACTTTATCATAAAGTAACACACACACAGAAAACACACATGCACACACACACAGATGAACACACACACACACATACACACTCACACTCATACACAAACAAACAAACACATGCGCATACTCACACACACACACACACACACACACACACACACGCATGCACGCACGCACGCACACACACACACACACAAACATATAGGGGTGTAACGGTACACAGAAGCCATGGTTCGGTATGTGCCTCGGTTTTGGGGTCACAGTTTGGTACGAGTTTGGTACAACAGGAAAACAGCTCCAAAAATCCCAAATGCATAAGGCTATGTTTCTTTTCTTTTGAACAGACAGTAGTGCAAGTTATACCTAGCTCCACCTAGTGTCTATAGTCCCCCCTGAGAGAGCTGGTACAGCCTGGCCTTGTAGTGCATCAAGCAGTAAACATAAGGCTTGAAAGCAGCGGCATAAGTAGTTGTTGTTGTCCCGTTATTTTCTGCCTGGCTCCAGTGATTGGCTAAGTGATGGATTTTAGGATAATCTGATTACGATCTTGTGGTCGTAATCTGTTAGTTACTGCAAACTGCCCTTCTGAGGCTTCTTCCTCTTTTCTTTCCCTCTTAATTAAGGTTTTCTGCAAGTTTTATCCTTATCTTCACCACGGGTCAAAGGTCAGAGGGTGTTTTGAGACATGTGTTTGTGATGGTGGTGTTGCTGTTGCTTTATGAATTGTTGTTAATTATTATTAAATTATGATTGAAATTGCAGTCAAATTAGGAAACTAAATGAATAACATGTCTTCTATGGATTTTGGAAGCAATGTAATCCACAAGTAATTGGAAGTAGCCTCTACCGCTAATCAGATTATGTCAGTGAGATAGTGATTATGTTGCTGATCACAGTCAAGGAAACTATAAAAGAAGGAAGGGTCACTACGTCAGAATACCAGTGTTCTATGCTCTGCTTGGTGCCAGACTTTGGGGCCAGTTATTTTGAAGCCTGTATTAGGATAAAGAATATACAAACTATCTGCGGAAATATACGTTAGCTAGTTAACAATGCAACAAATTGCGGATGATTCTGACATCCAAGGTAATAACCTGTTTGAATGACGATGGCTGATCACATTCAACTCGATGTTGGCCTGACGGGAAGTTCCCACACTTGGCACCAATGTGTGTTCACGACGTGCTACACAGTGACGTGACGACCCTTCCTTCTTTTATAGCTTCCTTGATCACAGAATAAGCAGTGCTCTTCTCTTCCCGACCTTAACCCAAACGGTTCATGCGTTTTGCGAATCTGATTGGCCACTGACGTTTCTGGTCATGTGACATGTGCGCCCAATCGTGTGACGCGCCCATTTCCGCCTCGACCAGCAGCAAACCCTAACCCTAACCCTAACCGTTCTATCGCCATGCTCTAAGACAAACTCTAACTTAAACAACTTCGAAAGAGTGCCTAAGCTTAACCGGGGAAAGAACTTGCCATCACACGATTGGTGCGACCAGAAACACAGTGGCCAATCAGAGCGCAAAACGGGAACGCGGAAGCATGCACCGTTTGGGTTAAGAATAGACGCGACCCGGACAGGACAACCCACACCTTACCTGTTGTCTCTGGGCTGCCATCTTGGACAGGAGGCAGAGGACGACGAGAAGGAGGAGGAGAAGGAGGAGGAGAAGGAGAAGGAGAAGGAGAAGGAGAAGGAGAAGGAGAAGGAGAAGGAGAAGGAGAAGGAGAAGGAGAAGGAGGAGGAGGAGGAGGAGTAGGAGTAGGAGGAGGGGTGGTGACTTTGTAGTTGTAATGATGGGGGAGAATAAAATATCATGAACATAAACAAACATGCATAATTATTATAATGCAATTTTTTTTGAGTTGTGTCAGTTTTGGATACAAAGTTCCGTATTGTAGATTTCAAGTGTTGTCTTCTAGTGACATGGCCGGGTGCAGGTGATTATACGTGATGTGATTACAACAAAAAGGTAATTGTAATCAGATTACAGTCACTGTAAAAGGCTATCTAATCAGGTTACAGACTATTTGATATTCTGGGGGAAGGGGGGAATCACTCGTTAGATTACTTAGAAAACATTTGTGAAGCAAAAAAAGCATTCAGGTTGTGATGATTATAAACAAACATTTGCTACGTCTTGATATAATGGTTGATTGTGGTTGTGGATGATGATGATAATAGTAACAGTGTGGATGATGATAATAGTAACAGTGTGGATGATGACAATAGTAACAGTGTGGATGATGATAATTGTAACAGTGTGGATGATGATAATAGTAACAGTGTGGATGATGATAATAGTAACAGTGTGGATGATAATTGTAACAGTGTGGATGATGATAATAGTAACAGTGTCGATGATGATAATAGTAACAGTGTGGATGATGATAATAGTAACAGTGTGGATGATGATAATAGTAACAGTGTGGATGATGATAATAGTAACAGTGTGGATGATAATAGTAACAGTGTGGATGATGATAATAGTAACAGTGTGGATGATGATAATAGTAACAGTGTGGATGATGATAATAGTAACAGTGTGGATGATGATAATAGTAACAGTGTGGATGATGATAATAGTAACAGTGTGGATGATGATAACAGTAACAGTGCGGATGATGATACCAGTAACGGTGCCGAAGATTTTTTTTGGGGGGGGGGATTGGACATTTACCGGGACCAGTTTCAAATTGCAGCCTCCCGTAGGTGCTCTTTTAGAGCGGTTTTGAAGGTGGGTAGAGATTCACATTATTTTACGGCTGTGGGTAGGGCGTTCCACATTGTTGTAGCATAATTGCAAAACATGTTTAGTCCCTTGTTTGAGCCGAATCTGGGTTGAACATGATTTGTGGAACTCCCTCTGGTGTTGTGATCGTGGTATTCACTGACCTTTGGGAAGTATTTCGACATGAACATGGGTACCTTAGTGGTGTAGTGTATCTTGTAGACCAGGCCCATTGCAAGTTGCTCTGTCGTCTACTCCAAGCCATCTTAGGTTGTCAAAATGGGCAGGGGTGAGGCGGGTTTTAGGAGTAAGGTCAAGCAGTAGTCTGACCAGTTTGTTTTGTGATGTTTATAATCTTGTTTTTAGTGCCTTCGAGGTGCTTTGGTACCATGAGGTGCAAGCATAGTCTGTAGTACCCTTGAATGAGTGCTCCTGTTAGAGTCTTCAGGGTATTCTACTATTCTTGTTTACCAGAGAGGAGATCCGGTACAAGAATCTTGTTCGTTGGTTGACTTTTTTTATTACATTGGTTGCCTGACGGGAAGTTCCCACACAATGTGCGTTCACAACGTGCTACACGGTGACCCTCCCTTCTTTTATAGCTTCCTTGATCACAGAATAAGCAGTGCCCTTCTCTTCCCGACCCGGACAGGCCAACCCACACCTTACCTTGAGGAGGAGTAGGAGGAAGAGGAGGGGGAGGAGGAGGAGGAGGGGTGGTGACTTTGTAGTTGTAATGATGGGGGAGAATAAAATATCATGAACATAAACAAACATGCATAATTATTATAATGCAATTTTTTTTTTAGTTGTGTCAGTTTTGGATACAAAGTTCCGTATTGTAGATTTCAAGTGTTGTCTAGTGACATGGCCGGGTGCAGGTGATTTTACGTGATGTGATTACAACAAAAAGGTAATTGTAATCAGATTACAGTCACTGTAAAAGGCTATCTAATCAGGTTACAGACTATTTGATATTCTGGGGGAAGGGGGGAATCACTCGTTAGATTACTTAGAAAACATTTGTGAAGCAAAAAAAGCATTCAGGTTGTGATGATTATAAACAAACATTTGCTACGTCTTGATATAATGGTTGATTGTGGTTGTGGATGATGATAATTGTAACAGTGTGGATGATGATAATAGTAACAGTGTGGATGATGATAATAGTAACAGTGTGGATGATGATAATACTAACAGTGTGGATGATAATAGTAACAGTGTGGATGATGATAATAGTAACAGTGTGGATGATGATAATAGTAACAGTGTGGATGATAATACTAACAGTGCGGATGATGATAATAGTAACAGTGTGGATGATAATAATAGTAACAGTGTAGATGATGATAATAGTAACAGTGCGGATGATGATAACAGTAACAGTGTGGATGATGATAATAGTAACAGTGTGGATGATGATAATAGTAACAGTGTGGATGATGATAATAGTAACAGTGTGGATGATGATAATAGTAACAGTGTGGATGATGATAATAGTAACAGTGTGGATGATGATAATAGTAACAGTGTGGATGATGATAATACTAACAGTGTGGATGATAATAGTAACAGTGTGGATGATGATAATAGTAACAGTGTGGATGATGATAATAGTAACAGTGTAGATGATGATAATAGTAACAGTGTGGATGATGATAATACTAACAGTGTGGATGATGATACCAGTAACAGTGCGGATGATTTTTTCTTTGGGGGGGGGGGGGGGGGGGGGGGGGGGTTGGACATTTACCGGGACCAGTTTCAAATTGCAGCCTCCCGTAGGTGCTCTTTTAGAGCGGTTTTGAAGGTGGGTAGAGATTCACATTATTTTACGGCTGTGGGTAGGGCGTTCCACATTGTTGTAGCATAATTGCAAAACATGTTTAGTCCCTTGTTTGAGCCGAATCTGGGTTGAACATGATTTGTGGAACTCCCTCTGGTGTTGTGGTCGTGGTATTCACTGACCTTTGGGAAGTATTTCGACATGAACATGGGTACCTTAGTGGTGTAGTGTATCTTGTAGACCAGGCCCATTGCAAGTTGCTCTGTCGTCTACTCTAAGCCATCCTAGGTTGTCAAAATGGGCAGGGGTGACGTGGGTTTTAGGAGTAAGGTCAAGCAGTAGTCTGACCAGTTTGTTTTGTGATGTTTATAATCTTGTTTTAGTGCCTTTGAGGTGCTTTGGTACCATGAGGTGCAAGCATAGTCTGTAGTACCCTTGAATGAGTGCTCCTGTTAGAGTCTTCAGGGTATTCTACTATTCTTGTTTACCAGAGAGGAGATCCGGTACAAGAATCTTGTTCGTTGGTTGACTTTTTTTATTACATTGGTTGCCATTTTGTTAGAGGAAATATTTGCCTCTAGGATGGAACCCAGGTATGTAATTTCATCTTTCCTTGTGACAATATTGTCACCCACTGTAACAGAGAAGCTGTTGGCCTTGCTGAGTTTGTTATTTCATCCAAAGAGAAAGGACTCTGTTTTACCCAGGTGTAATGATCGTTTGTTATCAGCGAGCCAGGTGCAGATTCTGCCGAGTTCATAGCTGAGGGATTTTTCAACCTGCAACTTGTTCCTGTCAGAGACCAGCAGGGCTGAGTCGTCCGCGAACAGGAACATGTTGCAGTCACAAGCTGATGACATGTCATTTGCATAAATTAGGAACAGTAACGGTCCTAGTATGCTTCCTTGTGGAACACCACAGCTCACTGGGAGGGGGCGTGGATAGTGTACCGTTTACCTCCACCATCTGTTCTCTCCCCTCCAGGTAGGATTGCATCCAGCTCACTGATGAACTATCAAAACCAATTGCTTTTAGCTTGTCAATCAGAATGGAGTGATCGACAGTGTCGAAAGCCTTTTGGAGGTCCAGCATGACCATGCCGCAGTATTTGCCCGCGTCCACCTCTTGTTTGATGTGGTCGTTCAAATAGAGAAGGCATGTGTCAGTGGAGTGGGATGTTCTGAAGCCAGATTGGAATTCGTAGACTTTTTTTTTGGCAAGGTACTTTACGACCAGGACCATGGAATTTTTTTCCCATGACTCTCGAGATGGAGGTAAGAATAGAAACTGGGCGGTAGTTGCCTGGGTCTAATTTGCTGCCTTTTTTGTGCAGGGGGGGGGGGGGGTCACTCTCGCAATTTTGAAGTCTTTGGGGACGTATCCCTGTTTTATGGAGAGGTTTATTATGTGGGTGATGACTGGGGTGATGGCGGCTGCTGAGTTTCTGAGGAATTTGGAGGGGATATTGTCATGGCCAGTGGTCTTGTTAGGTTGGAGGGCGCTCAGTTTTTGTTTTGAAGTTGTTACCATTTCAGGTCTTTTTCTTTTTATCCACTTTTTCTCCCCATTTTCTATTTTTCTCCCATCCCAATTTCGTATCTCCAATTCTTCCCTCCCCTGTCTTTGAACGTTGCTAGACTATGCCTCCCACTGGTCGGCTGTAGTGAGGATAGAAGCCTTGCATCATGTGTCCCCTCCGGTACACGAGGAGGCAGCCTGTCGCATCGTTTCACCGCAGCAGCTCGAACTCTCAGTGGCGATGAGTAACGCGTGGGAGGCTTCCCCCGATACTTCCTGTTTCCGCTGTACCGGCGTCACCAAACCGACCTGTAGGAGTCGCTGTCCACAACGTCCAATCCCCACCCACCGGCTTTCCCACCCTCTAACACTGCCAATTGTGTTAGTATGACGGCCGGCCAAGCCGGTAGCAACGCCGAGAGCTGGGCTCGATACCAGCATATCCTGCGTTAGTGGCGAGCGCCTTGCCCACTGCGCCACTCAGCCGCCTTTACCATTTCAAGTTTGAAGTCGTCTTTGCGGACCCATAGGTTTTTGTAGAAGGCTATGATGTGTTCTACCCCAAAATGCCCTGAGTGGGAGGCTAGTTTATTAACCAATGTTTGTAAAGAAAATGTTTAAGTAATTGGCCACATCAGCTTGTCTGTGATGAGTGTTTTCTGTCTTTATGTTTATGTTTGTAAATCTGGTTTTTAGTTTTTTACTGCAGCCTAGTTGGTTGTTGAGTAATTTCCATCTTTAACTTTAACTGTAATAACAACTTTAACTTGAATCTATCAGTAACAGAGTCAGAGTTTGAGTAATCCAATGGACCGATTGGAGTTTTAAACTGGTATTCTGTGGCAGATTTCACATTTTACATTTCATCCTGCCCTTTTGCAGTAAGCAGTGTGTCCGCCACAAAAACAGGGAAGTTCAGCGACAGACAGAACAAGGCCTTAAAGGGGAACTATCTTATAAATGGCCTTTTTCAGTGTTTAGCATAGTTTCCTAGCTATGTGGACTTATATTAATATGATCTATGTCTCTAATTCTCATATTGGCGCATTCTTCCAATTCTCCCCTCACAATATTCACCCTCACTGAACTGAGTCATCTGAAAATGTGATGATTTGTGATTTGTCAGAGAGACACCGCTGCATGATAATCATCATGTCCCGCAGCGGTTTACCATTGTGGTTGGAGCCCAGGCTCAAAACGGCTTAAGATCTTGAGGTAGAAAAATGCTGTTTTTGAGGACTTGATTAGAAATACAAAACAATGAATTAAAAAAAATATATAATTACAGAGGTGTTCCATAAACTCACAGGAATTGTGTAAAAGTGCCCAAATAGTGAAAGAAATAGTAAAATAGTTCCCCTTTAAGTAACCGGAGGGCCGTGACGCAGAGACACGTGTCCCTCTGCTCAGCATGACGCAGCAGCATCATCACAGACACTAGCTAACTCACCCTTCACGACGTTGAGTTGCACCAAGATGTACGTGTCTTTAGCAACTCTGTCTACTCCACAGTAGTATTTCCCCGTGTCCGCCTCCTTTAAGTTGGTAATAGACACGTGGAACGTGTTGCCTTCTCCCCAGATGCTGTACCTCCCGTTTGAAGACCTACCGGAGGCCCTGCTGTGTATCAGGACATCCTGATCATCACATGGGTGCTTGCAGAAGTATTTGTCATTAGAAGATGCGTAGCTGTGAGAGCATTTGATCGTCACGGCTCTGCCCACCACTCCCTCGACTGTCTCGCCATGCAACCCTGTCGGGGAGGAGAAAAATTATGGTCAGACGACGTTCAGATCTCCATTTTGACATCAAGAGGAAATAGCCTATTGCTTTGTGTGTGTGGTCCTGTGTAGCTCTGGTGGAACTAACACAGTGCCAGGGTTAGCGGTTGGATTCCCTCTGGGTACAACTAACACAGTGCCAGGGTTAGGGGTTAACACAGTACCAGGGTTAGGGGTTAACACAGTGCCAGGGTTAGGGGTTAACACAGTACCAGGGTTAGGGGTTAACACAGTGCCCCCCCATGCTGAAAATACATGCTGTTGTTTAATTGTAAAAGCTTTTAGTGAGTACTGGTAGTAGAAAAGCACTATAGGAATGTCTACTAATGGAGATAACCTCCAGATAGATATATAGAGAGTACAATATATAATAGAGATACCTTCCAGACAGAGAGAGAGAGAGATGGAGAGAGAGAGACAATAGAGATACTTTCCAGAGAGAGAGAGAGATAATATAGATACCTTCCAGACACAGAGAGAGAGAGACACACTGAGAATGAAAACGAAAGATGTTAAATAACTTACCCCGCAAAAGAATGACCATGATGAGGAAAAGCATGTCTCTGTCTTCTTCACTCGTGCCACAGCCGAATGACAGTGTGGCACATGTTGTGTCAGTGTATTTCACCACAACCTCTTTCAACTTGTGTGAAGTTCCCCTCTCTCTCTCTCTCTCTCTCTCTCTCTCTCTCTCTCTCTCTCTCTCTCTTTTATTTTTTTATTCGTCACGTATAAAGTACATGTACATTACAGTGAAATGCTTGGTTCTGTATGAGCCTCTGAGAATGTGCCTCATACAGTAAAAAAAAAATCCCAACCCTATACAAATATACAATATACAAACTAAAGTACAATGAAAGTACAATGAAGTAAAAATGCAAAGAAAGAAAAATATGAGGTACAAAAATGCAAAGAAAAGTATAAATGTGATGAAAAAAATTTGTATGGATGTAGTGCAAATCCTTTTAATAAATAGATAAAATATGGTGTAGTGTTAAAAGTGTTTAAAGTGTCTAAAGTGAGTGTTAAGGCGAGTGTTTGTATAAAGTGAAAGTGTATGCATGTGGATGTGTGTGCAATGAATGGAGATGGATGGGTTGATGTTGCATAGAGTCATTGAGCATCCTGATGGCCTGGGGATAGAAGCTCCTTCTGAGTCTTTCTGTACTGACCATGAGACTCCGGTAGCGCTTGCCTGACCGCAGCAGTGCAAAGAGGCAGTTGTTTGGGTGACTATAGAGTCTTTGACTATTCTCTTAGCCTTGGCCCTGCAATGCTTGGTGTAAATGTCCTGGGCCCTCATTTATCAATGCTGCGTACGCACAGATATTGTTTCACGCTTTCATCAGTTTCATGCATTAGTTTCAACGTGTTCTGTATGACCCGTAATTCATTATAGTTAATTGTAAAATAGCGACATTAGTGTTATTATTGTCAAACCCTATAAATAGCATTTGGAATAGGTCTTTCCGAATTAATGCGCCATGGTTTATCGTTGCATTTGGCTGATAAGTCATTGCCGGTGACCGGGACGAACGCACAACCCAGGCCTAATTTTATTTAATTAAATTGTAATGTTATAACTAAAAGTTACTTTTCACAGTAACGCATTACTTTTTGGTGTAAGTAATCAGTAAAGTAACCGAGTTACTCTTGAAATGAAATAACTAGTAATGGTAACTACTAGTTACTATTTTTCAGTAACTAGCACTGCACAACACTGCTTAGCACAAATTAATGTAAGTGGATACGGATCAGCTAGCCTAGCTGTTAGCCACCTCTCCCAGAGTTTTAAGCTAGGACTAGCTGATCCGTATCTGCTATTTGTGCTAAGCTAGGCTAGCTTGCAGATGGATAGCTTTCCACTGAACGCACAGAGAGGAAATTGGTATCTATCTTCTTGTCTGACTCTGGAGAAGACATGGGCATCTGTGTTGTAGTAGGCCTACTCGAGTCCTGGACTGATTTTCAGGACTTGCGACTCCACTTGGACTTGAGCACTGATGACTCGGACTTGGACTCGAGCATTGACTGCATTTGGACTCGGAAGGTGCAGACGAGGACTCATACTTACAGGTTTTTTTTTTATCATTTCGCATAAAATATTGATGGCTAGTGCATTTGTTTGACTATTGTATTGGTATTTTAAATAAACTCCCTTTGAAATGGTGACCGCTGTGTCATTTATGTTTAATGTAGACTTTTTTTTATTTGTATGTCAGCTCTTTGACTGTCAGAGTGGAGTGGACTCAACCTTGATGACTTGGACTCGGACTCGCACTCGGACTAGGGTAACGGGGATTCGACTCTGGCTCTTCTTTGGTGACTCGGACTAGAACACTGGGGACTCGAGACTCGACTCGGACTCGAGATTTAGTGACTCGACTACAACACTGGTGGGCATTGAATGCATCCAGCACCACGGTGCTTCCTTCCACTGTCACATGGTGTAGATCAGTGGTCACCAACCCGTCGATCTTTGAGACTGTCCCTGTAGATCTTTCCATAAAAATTAAAAAATTAAAAAAAATTAGATCTTACCCTGAGAGTCCACATTACAGTTCTACCTTTGTTTTGATGTGAAAAGTGATGCTGCACTTAGCACTGACTGAGAAAGTACACATACAGTTCTACTTTTGTTTTGATGTGAAAAGTGATGCTGCACTTAGCACTGACTGCACTTAGCACTGACTGCACTTAGCACTGACTGAGAAAGTACACATTACAGTTCTACTTTTGTTTTGATGTGAAAATGATGCTGCACTTAGCACTGACTGAGAAAGTACACATTACAGTTCTACTTTTGTTTTGATGTGAAAATGATGCTGCACTTAGCACTGACTGAGAAAGTACACATTACAGTTCTACTTTTGTTTTGATGTGAAAAGTGATGCTGCACTTAGCACTGACTGAGAAAGTAGACATTACAGTTCTACTTTTGTTTTGATGTGAAAAGTGATGCTGCACTTAGCACTGACTGAGAAAGTACACATTACAGTTCTACTTTATAAAATGCTAATTGTAACTATGTTTGTCAATGTTAATAATATGAGAAAGTCCACATTACAGTTCTACTTTTGTTTTGATGTGAAAAGTGATGCTGCATAAGATGACTGCACTTAGCACTGACTGAGAAAGTACATAATAGTTCTACTTTGACGTTTTAATGTTGGACCAAAGCATTGCATGTAATTAGAATACAGGCAAATAAAAGTCATTTAGTTTAAAGTACAATCTTGGCTGTCTTTTTCTCTCAACGCTTCAATAGGTAGATCTTGCCTTCACCAAAAAAAAAAAAAAAAAAGTGATCTTGGGCTTAAAAAGGTTGGTGACCACTGGTGTAGATCATGGTGCCTGTCATAAAGAGAGAGAATAGGAGATGGCCCCACTATATATAACCTCCGGCCCTCACAAAGCCACACAATTAAAATACATTAGAATATGTTGAAGAGTGTTACTGTTGTCCTCTAGTGATGAATAAAAAGCCTTCTAGATCAATTTTCCACACACTTAATGTCCAACATATCTCAAATAATAGTCGATCAAAGTTTTACAAGTTTTACAAGCAACGTGATGGGATTTCTTAAAGGGGCACTTCACCAAAAAACTACGCCAATTTATTTTGCACACAATCTCACTCATCTTCAAAAAACTCTGAACCATTTTGCACACATTCATTTAGTTTGACAGCTATTGAGAGTAAATTAGTTTGAACGTGGCCACCAGCGGTGTTGCTATTTGTTCATCTACATCATTTCATTGATCTGTAATTAACACAACACAAGGATTGAATGTCCCCATTGACATCACTGGTAACAATATTCAAACTCATTTACTCTCAAAATTTTTTTTTGGATGTGTGTGAGATTGTACTAAATAAATCGGCATTGTTTTTTTGTTGTGAATTGCCCCTTTAAGCTATGACCACATAAAGTAATTTGACCTTAAGACACAGCTAACGTCTCTGCTCTGGGGTAAGCCCCTGACTCCCACTACAGAACCCTCCACCTGTGACATTGTGTATTTCATTATGTGTGTACGAGTGTTCGCGGCACTTTGCCCTCGTCTGTCGGCCTATATCGCTGTATTTTTGCCGATCAACCTACACATCGTCGGAAAGCCTCCTCCTCAACCTATTACTTGCTTCCAATCTCTGGTTACAAGGCAGAACGAGCGTCGGTTTCAGTGACCAAGTCCGGTTTCAGCTGGCCCTGAATGGACCATTCACCTCTGATGGTGAAAATGATTGACCGTTTTTGTAGCCAATGAAATTATGGAACTAACAATACCGTACACAATGGCTGATTCCTACGGTAAAGGGACAGAAGAAAATGGGGAAGTTGTTTGTTTTGAGAATTCCTCGCTTGCCCTTCCAAATTAATTGAGCAGGCCATTTTGGACTAATTATTACAGATACGAACATTACAAAAACGTCTGCAAAACACACATTTTCCATGGGATTGTTATCAACTTTGGACCTGTACTAGATAAGACTTCAGGCTATGGAACTGTTATGTTTTCCAGCTCCTACCTCTCAGCTGGAACTCAAAAACAGGCATCTTGCAACAAGTAAACAAAGACGTGAATAAACAAAACTTTCATTTCAGTGTGTTCAAACCTCTCTAACTCTATTACATTAGCACTCAGAGTGATTATTCGTGTTGTGGAAGAAAGTTCAGAATGTTTCCTTTCAAAGACCAAAGAGACCAGGGGCCCCGTTCCCCGTACCTGGATAACTGAGTTAGCCGGATAACTTTCGGTTAAGTCTGACTTAAGCCGGACTTTCCGGTTCCCCGTACCTGGATTGTCCAAATCACCATGACAACAGATCCAAAAGTTTGAGCCTGGTCGAAAGCAGGGTTTAAGTTCAAGTTAGCCGGATGAAGCACAGCCACGCCCCCGCAAAGAAAGTGACAGCGCGTTTCCTGAAATTATTCCCACAGTCTAGGATCTGCGTTATACCATTCTGAATTACGTTTTTGTGCTCCATTCTTCCAGAGGGGGCTTTTGAAATGTAAAATAGACCCAAAATGCTGATACTAAATTCACTTTGTCCTAAATAATGCACGTTATATATACCGTGGCGCTCGCTCGGTGCGATGTACACATTATGTGGTTATTTTAATTGTAACTGGGATTAAGATGTCTGATGAGATGCGCTGTTTGACGGATTTGAGAAATTGAATGAGCCGTTGACGTCACATTAATGAATGAGGATAAAGAGATAAAACTTCATTCAAAATAAACACGGCTCTAAACACGGGTCTCTCGTTCATTAATGTATAAACAATGAATTTATCCCATCTGGCACAGTGGCGCAGTGGTAGTGCTCATTCCTGGCAACCCAGCGACCGGTGTTCGAATCCCCGTGTTTCTAATATAATTTTTTGGAATATAATATTAATGATTATACGCCAAAGTAGCCTAGTTTTAAGTTAAAATATTATAAATCTACATGCATTGAGGATGTCATTCTTTATATAGCTCTTTGAGATATATCATTCCTTTGAGATGTAGTGGAGTAAAAGTACAAAGTGTTGTGACTCCCACCTCGTCCCAACTCATCGGGTCTAAACAGACGCGATTGGGAGCAGGGGGGGGGCGCACGCGGGGGACGCACGCGGAGGGAGAAGCACCGGGGGACGCACGCGGAGGGAGAAGCACCGGGGGACGCACGCGGAGGGTGAAGCACCGGCAGCCTAAAGAGCCGGACAGCCCGTCGTTCAGTGCTTGTTCGTACTGATCACTTGTGGTTAGTTTTACCAAGAAGTCTATTTACAAATCTTAGCATTAGTATTCCCCGTGTCTTGGACTAACCCGGTTTTATTACTTTGTTTTCCCCCAGTGTTTTGTTTCGTCTTTATCTTTTGCTAACCGCCGTTGTCTTCTCCTCTCTCCTTCAAAGATACCACTGGCCACTGAGCAACTCCACTGGAGCAGTTGATTCAAGCCATGTCACATAGTTCAAGTTTGAAATGATTCTTTCTGTTTTGCTCCTGAGAGTGCTAGATACTGTACTGTACTGGTAATATTATTTATTTGTGTTAACTTCTGAATAAAACAACTTATTAAACACAAGTACATCTTATTGAACATTATTTTGATATTTCATTACCAATTATCATAGCAAAACAGCTTTTTCAAACAGTCTGTAATGCATTTTCGAAACTTGAGATGGGCTCATGGTGTAATGGGCCACCTGGCCTGAGAAACATAAGGAACACACATATTTTGAATGCCTTCGGCAGTTTTTTTTTTCTTTCTTTTTAGCCATTTTAATCTAGATTAATCTAGATTAAATCCAGGATCGCAGATAGATTAATCTAGATTAAAAAAATGTATCTATGCCCACCTCTAATATTTATATATATATATACAGTACATACCATACTCTATTGTTCAGTGCTTCATGCGTTGTATGCTAGGTGTGTGTGTGATTTTTCACATGAAAGAGGAAGTGGCTCACACATGCGCAGGTGCACACACACACACACACACACACACACACACACACACACACACACACACACACACACATACATACATACATACATACATACATACATACATACATACATACATACATACATACATACATACATACATACATACATACATACATACATACACACACACACACACACACACACACACACACACATACATACATACATGCATGCATGCATGCATGCATACATACATACATACATACATACATACATACATACATACATACATACATACATACATACATACATACATACATACATACATACATACATACATACATACATACATACATACATACATACATACATACATACATACATACATACATACATACATACATACATACATACATACATACTACATACATACATACATACATACATACATACATACATACATACATACATACATACATACATACATACATACATACATACATATGTAGCAGTCTGGAAAATATGGTATATTATTCAGAACTGCTGACTGTGTTTATATCCCTTTTTGTACACAAAGACATTCTAACTAGTGTCATTGATTCACACGAACAATGACACAAACGTCCCCGTCCAAAGAGCATGTGAATACGGATCATAAATGACAGTATTGATTCATATTTTACAGTGCGTCTCCCCTTGTGACTGGCAGGCGGGACCAGCAGGGGGCAGTAGCAGGCAGAGAGTGGCGGAGAGAGCTGAGAGATGATAAAGGGAGGAGCCGAGCGGAAGTCGTTCTCTTCGGCCGTGAACTTGAACACGAGAGGACACAGCTAACGGGAGCTCTGGATAGCCCCGTTGCTGACGTTTATGCCGGAGTGCCCCGGGAGAGGACAACGGGTGATAGGAAGTACTGGCTAGTGGATACGATATCCTAGCAGTACCAGTGTTATGATATGAACAATAAGTGCAGAGTCAGGCACTAACAGTCGAGTTATACCTAGTTACAGTGAGCGGTATAGGTAGCGTGCGGCTAAGGATCACAGTAGCATTGCTCGTGTTATACTTAGTTACAGTGACGGTATAGTCTGCGTGCCAGAGACGTGCGGGACCTCCAAGCAGTCTGCCCGGGCGTCAACAGCTGTCTGCACCGGAGAGCAGCAGCACACCTGCTCCAGGCTGCCTGCAGGACACGGGGAGTTCTTTACCACCAGCAGAGTTCGCCCAGCACCAGCTCAGCCAGCACTGCCTCTCTGCTATAGCTCCGCCTGCTAGCCCCTGCGGCGCGAGTGTTCGACGCCATCTTGCCACCAGGACGGTGGTGGAGCGGCGCGGCCGCCATTTTGGTAGAGTAAACATTAGGGCTTCGGCGCCCAGGATCCTATCGTACATTACACAGTGTGTCGCAGCCTACGGGCGAAGCTGGTGTTTGCTAACCACAGTGCATAGGGGTACCCCATAAACATTACATGCCGGCATTAGCATAGGGCTTTTGTTTTGGTAATTGTGGGCCCACACTTTTGGTTTTATTTCCTTTTCTTTGAGCGTGATACAATGTGTGTGTAATATTACTTTCCCATCTATTTAACCCTTCCCCTCTTGGGGGTAAACGTAACGCTGCCATATAAGTAAAGCCTAAGAAGAGGTATTATTATTGGTACTAGCCCAGACGTGGGTAAGGAGTCAAGTATATTGAAGTCTACAATATCTGGGTCTATTAACTTTGGGTCTGCAATACCTGAGTCTATACTGTGTGGGTGTACAATATAAGTGTTTGCAAGGTATTGAATTACAACTTGAGTAATAGTAGAACTACCTTCCGTTTGACCCATTGCTATTAAATATTTGTAGATGACCAGTCTTTAAATAACAGTAAAGGATGTAGATGGGAGTCTTGTGTGTGTGTCTTTCATTATTTCTAACCCTAACCCTAACCCTTTGCTACGGGTAATATATGTAATCGTAACCCCTTGCTATTCTACCTTTTCCATTTCCATTGTAAGGGTTCTGGTCGTCTCACTAAGGGAGGGTACTGCTTGCGGGGGGAACCCAGTTATTTCTCTACCATCCGGTCAGTAGGTGTGGGAGGGAAAAAGGGGCAACTGTGGAGGGTGAGGGTGTGTTGGGGAGTACTGCGGACTACTCCAGAGAGAGGGAGGAAGACCAGAGTACCGGACCAGGTTTGTAAACCCTGGGCCTCATTCACCCCCACTACCAGCCTCCAGTTGACGCTCCGGACCCCAAAGATGGAGGTGCAGCTGGCCAGGGTGCTACTGTGTCTCGCTACCTATTGACCGCACCCCACAGTTCCCACGAAGCAGGGATAATCCACCCTGCTACACATACATACATACATACATACATACAAACATACAGTACATATTTATACTCTCAAAATATTGAAAAACAACAGTGAAAATAGATTTCCTCAGGTGAACTTCAACCCTTCCTGATGAACGGCTAGGCATCATGGAGATGCAGGCCAAACCAAACCGAAGGGGTTGGTTCAGTGGAGTAACAAGGCGTTTTGAATTTCCGAACAGATACTGTATGTTTGCCTGCAATGTTTCAGGTTGACTCATGGCATTGTTAGTGTGAAATAATCACGTATAAATGATCTCGTCGGGTCTTCACCCAAATTGACACGTATATCTGACTATATTCAATATCCAAATTGTCAAGGTTATCAATAATATCCAATAATGAAAGGTATAGAAGACATCTTTCAGAAGGTTTATTCAAAAGTGAATCAAGCAATTAGTTACAAACAGGAGATGATGCAAGGTGGTTCATTCACTCATAGATAGCTTTTATGGATATTCTTTAATTAGCAAAAACCTGCCAATATCTGACATTAGACATAGTGTAGTGGATGTGTGTTGGCATAGATCATGGAGATGCTATGATCATTGGGGAGATCTTTTATTTTTAGAGCATTAACTCTGTGGAATGGCCTGCCTCGGAACCTCTGCTGCATTTACAGTAGATTCACTTTTAAAAAGAATCTTAAATTGTTTTTAACACTGTAAAGTAATTTTTTGTTTTTGTTTTACACTAATGTAATTTTAGCTATCTTAATTGTTATAGTAGGTTCATTATGCATTGTGTGTACTGACTTTTTAATAATTTTGTTTTTGCAATAGTGATTGGGCTTGGGCTATGACCTCTGCCAGTGGGTCTTGGACTTCCTGACTGGCAGACCCCAGGTGGTGAGAGCAGGCAACTGCACCTCCTCATCCATCACCCTCAACATAGGGGCCCCCCAGGGCTGTGTTCTGAGTCCCCTCCTCTACTTCCTGTACACACACGACTGTGTGGCTCAGCGGAGTAGCAATACAATCGTCAAATTTGCTGACGACACAGTGGTGGTGGGCCTGATCTCTGCCAACGACGAGAGGGCCTACCTGGAAGAGGTCAAGGTCCTGGCGGGATGGTGCCAGGAAAACAGCCTCTCCCTGAACGTCAGCAAAACAAAGGAGATGATTGTGGACTTCAGGAGGTCGGGGGTCAAGGACTACAGCCCCCTCAGCATCGACGGGGCACCGGTTGAGAGAGTCAACAGCTTTAAGTACCTCGGAGCCTACATATCCGAGGACTTGACATGGACCACACACATTGACAGTGTTGTGAAGAAGGCACGACAACGCCTCTACTTCCTCAGGCGCCTAAGGAAGTTCCAAGTCAGCCAGAAGATCCTTAAGAACTTCTACTCATGTACAATAGAGAGCATCTTGACCGGCAACATCACCTCCTGGTTTGGGAATAGCACTGCACAAGACCGAAGCAGACTACAAAGAGTGACACGTTCAGCCGAACGCACAATTGGAGGGGGGCTCCCCACCCTCCAGAACATTTACTACAAGCGTTGCAAGGGCAAGGCTAAGAGAATCATTAAAGACTCCAGTCACCCGAACAACTGCCTCTTTGAACTGCTGCGGTCAGGCAAGCGATACCGGAGTCTCAAGGCGAGCACAGAAAGACTCAGAAGAAGCTTCTATCCCCAGGCCATCAGGCTGCTAAACGAACAATGAATGAACACTACACAACAACAACCACCAAACGCACATAGCACACACATCCACACACACACACTCACTTTAAACAAACACACTGTAGCACCCACTCCACACACTTTATAGCACACACCCACTTTAAACAAACACACTGTAGCACCCACTCCCCACACTTTATATTTATGGATGAAGGATTGCACTACAACTCGTACACCTTACTGTAAATTGTACCTAAAATTGTACCTCATCCCATTTCTGCTTTGCACTAGATAGTACTGTACATTAGTACACTGCATAGTATTGTGTATTGTATATTATATGGTAACTCAGAACATTGTACATATGTCTATACCGAACACTGTGACCTCATTTTTCTTCTAAATTCATGCTATATCATGTTATTATGTTATTTGATACTATCTTGTCTAGCACAGCGTAACAGTAAGAAGCATTTTGTATGAAAGTATTCTGTACTTCTGTATGACAACTATTAAAGAACTTGAACTTGAACTTGATTGTTTTTGTATGTTTTTTTGTGTGTGGACCCCAGTTGCTATCGCACCAGCTAATGGGGATCCCTAATAAAATCAAATCAAATCAAATCATCTTGGAAGTCTGCAGTTGAATGTCTTGGATCTTGTCTTCGGGGCAGCTGAGATATGATGTTAGCATATTTCTGATAGGGCAGGGTATCTTCGGCGGCTGTGAACGCAGGTGTATCTTTGTTTGAGTTGACAAAGGAGTAGATTTGGCTTCTCTGCTGCTCCTTGTTTCTGATCTTGGCATACTCCCTGCCGGCCTGTCGAGGAAGCAACAGACGGTCACATGTTAACAGGGGGAGGTCTCTCCTTGTGTTTCTAGGCAACAAGGGTGCTGCCAGCTTGGCGCTTTTGTGATTCAACTTACTGTGAGCTTGTGACACTGTATCTAGAAAGGGATATAGCTTTCGAAGAACGTCGGCTTTGAATGAAAAACGCCAGGCATATAAAACTACTACTACTACTACTACTACTACTACTACTACTACTACTACTACTACTACTACTACTACTACTACTACTACTACTACTACAGTATTACTACTACTACAGTATTACTACTACTACTACTACTACTACGACTACTACAACAACTAATACTACAACTACTACTACTACTACTACTACTAGTACTACTACCACTACTACAGTATTACTACTACTACTACTACTACTACTACAACAACTAATACTACAACTACTACTACTACTACTACAACAACTACTACTACTACTACTACTACTACTACAGTACTACTACTACTACTACTACTACAACAACTAATACTACAACTACCACTACTACTACTACTACTACTACTACTACTAATACTACTGCTACCACTACTACAGTTTTACTACTACAACTACTACTACTACTACAACTAATACTACAACTACTACAACTACTACACCTACTACTACTACTACTACTACTACAGTTTTACTACTACTACAACTACTACAGTTTTACTACTACTACTACAACTACTACTACAACTAATACTACAACTACTACAGTTTTACTACTACTACTACTACTACTACTACTACAACTACTACTACTACAACTAATACTACAACTACTACAACTACTGCTGCTGCTACTACTACTACAACAACTACTACTACTTGATTGATTGATTGATTGATTGAAAACTTTATTAACAGATTGCAGAATGGGTACAATACAGTACAGCTCAATACACACAATTGTTAAGGGGATGCAGACCAGAGAAAGACTTTCGTCTTGTTTACATCAGGGTCCCCCATTTTCAATTCATCAGGACATATATGACATACAGATAGTCAGTACTGCTACATCTATACATTTATGACATACCAGATTTGCAAATACAGTACTGTTTGTGATACAGAAGGAGTCAAGAAAAGGGAGTATATACATTTGACGTAGAAACTGTACATTGGAGGAGGTTGGGTGGGGGGGGTTGGGTACATTGGGATATTGACAACCATACTGGGTAATTTACATTGGAGGTGGTTGGGGGGGGGGGGGGGGGCTCACTGTATAAACAAGTAAAACTGTACATTGAGGGGGGGGGGGGAGACACTGTACAAACAAACAAAATTGTACATTGGACTATTGACAAAACCATACTAGGTAAATGACTGTACATTGGAGGGGGTTGGGTTAGGATATTTACAGGGGCCAGTGTTGAATTGCAGTCTCCCGTAGGTGTCCCTTGAGAGAGGTTTTGAAAGTGGGTAGTGATCCACATTCCTTTACAGCTTTGGGTAGGGCGTTCCACATTGATGTGGCATAATTGCGAAACGTGTTTAGTCCCTTATTTGAGCCGAATCTGGGTTTAACATGATTTGTGGAGCTCCCTCTGGTGTTGTGATCGTGGTATTCACTGACCTTTGGAAAGTATTTTGACATGTACATGGGTACCTTGGTCGTGTAGTGTATCTTGTAGACCAGGCCCATTGCAAGTTGCTGTACTCTGTCGTCTACTCTAAGCCATCCTAGGTTGTCAAAGTGGGCAGGGGTGAGGTGGGTTCTAGGAGTAAGGTCAAGCAGTAGTCTGACCAGTTTGTTTTGAGATGTTTGTAATTTTGTTTTTAGCGCCTTTGAGGTGCTTTGGTACCATGAGGTGCAAGCATAGTCGTAGTACCCCTGAATGAGTGCTCCTGCCAGAGTCTTCAGGGTATTCTTGTTTACCAGAGAGGAGATCCGGTACAAGAATCGAGTTCGTTGGTTGACTTTTTTTATTACATTGGATGCCATTTTGTCACAGGAGAGATTAGCCTCTAGGATGGAACCCAGGTAGGTAATTTCATCTTTCCTTGTGACAATATTGTCACCCACTGTAACTGAGAAGCCGTCGGTCTTGCTGAGTTTGTTATTTGAACCGAAGAGAATGGACTCTGTTTTGCCCATGTGTAATGATAGTTTGTTATCAGCGAGCCATATGCAGATTCTGCCTAGTTCCGAGCTGAGGGTTTTTTCAACCTGTAACTTGTTCTTGTCAGAGACCAGCAGGGCTGAGTCGTCCGCAAACAGGAACAAGTTGCAGTCACAAGCTGACGACATGTCATTTGCATAAATTAGGAACAGTAGCGGTCCTAGTATGCTTCCTTGTGGAACACCACAGCTCACTGTGAGGGGGGGGGATAGGGTACCGTTTACCTCCACCATCTGTTCCCTCCCCTCAAGGTAGGATTGCATCCAGCTCACTGATAGACTATCAAAACCAATTGCTTTTAGCTTGTCAATCAGAATGGAGTGATTGACCGTGTCAAAGGCCTTTTGTAGGTCCAGCATGACCATGCCGCAGTATTTGCCTGCGTCCACCTCTTGTTTGATGTGGTCATTCAAATAGAGAAGGCATGTGTCAGTGGAGTGGGATGTTCTGAAGCCAGATTGGAATTCGTAGATTAGATTTTTTTCCGCTAGGTACTTTTCGACCTGTTCGTAGACTATTTTTTCCATGACTTTCGAGATGGAGGTGAGAATAGAAACAGGGCGGTAGTTGCCTGGGTCTAATTTGCTGCCCTTTTTGTGCAGAGGGGTCACCCTCGCAATTTTGAAGTCCTTGGGGACGTGTCCCTGTTTTATGGAGAGGTTTATTATGTGTGTGATGATTGGGGTGATGGCGGCTGCTGAGTCTCTGAGGAATTTGGAGGGGATGTTGTCATGGCCAGTGGCCTTGTTAGGTTGGAGGGCGCTCAGTTTATTGAGTACCTCATCTGTTGTTACCATTTCCAGCTTGAAGTCGTCCTTGCGGACCCCTAGGTTTTTGTAGTAAGCTACTATGTGTTCTACCCCATAAAGCCCTGAGTGGGAGGGTAGTTTGTTTACCAGTGTTGTGGCTATGTTTGTGAAGAAAATGTTTAAGTAATTGGCTACATCCAGCTTGTCTGTGATGAATGAATGAATGAATGAAAACTTTATTAACAGATTGCAGAATGGGTACAGTGCAGTACAGCTCAATACATACAATTGTTAAGGGGATGCAGACCAGAGAAAGACTTTCGTCTTGTTTACACCAGGGTCCCCCATTTCCAATTCATCGTAACATATATGACATACATGACATACAGATAGACAGTACTGCTACATCTATACATTTATGACATACCAGATTTGCAATTACAGTACTGTATTTGTGATACAAAAAGAGTCCAGAAAGAAAAGAGTATATACATTAGGCGTAGAAACTGTACATTGGATTGGGTAGGTGGGGGTGGGACTGTACATTGGAGGTGGTTGGGGGGGGGGGGGGGGGGTGGGTAGGAGTGTGGGGGGGGGGGGTTGGGTAGGAGTGGGGGGGGGGGGGTTGGGTAGGAGGGGTGGGTGGGGACTGTACATTGGAGGTGGTTGGGTGGGTGGGGGGGGGGGGGGGTAGGAGGGGTGGGTGGGGGACACTGTACAACTGTACAAACAACACTGTACATTGGATTATTGACAAGACCATACTTGGTAATTTACTGTACATTGGCGGGGGTTGTGTTCGGACATTTACAGGGGCCAGTTTCGAGTTGCAGTCTCCCTTAGGTGTTTTTTGAGAGTGTTTTTGAAAGTGGGTAGTGATTCACATTCCTTTACAGCTTTGGGTAGGGCGTTCCACATTGATGTGGCATAATTGCGAAACGTGTTTAGTCCCTTGTTTGAGCCGAATCTGGGTTTAACATGATTTGTGGAGCTCCCTCTGGTGTTGTGATCGTGGTATTCACTGACCTTTGGGAAGTATTTAGTCATGTACATGGGTACCTTGGTCGTGTAGTGTATCTTGTAGACCAGGCCCATTGCAAGTTGCTGTACTCTGTCGTCTACTCTAAGCCATCCTAGGTTGTCAAAGTGGGCAGGGGTGAGGTGGGTTCTAGGAGTAAGGTCAAGCAGTAGTCTGACCAGTTTGTTTTGAGATGTTTGTAATTTTGTTTTTAGCGCCTTTGAGGTGCTTTGGTACCATGAGGTGCAAGCATAGTCGTAGTACCCTTGAATGAGTGCTCCTGCTAGAGTCTTCAGGGTATTCTTGTTTACCAGTGAGGAGATCCGGTACAAGAAACGAGTTCGTTGGTTGACTTTTTTTATTACATTGGATGCCATTTTGTCACAGGAAAGATTTGCCTCTAGGATGGAACCCAGGTAGGTAATATCTTCTTTCCTTGTGACAATATTGTCACCCACTGTAACTGAGAAGCCGTCGGTCTTGCTGAGTTTGTTATTTGAACCGAAGAGAATGGACTCTGTTTTGCCCATGTGTAATGATAGTTTGTTATCAGCGAGCCATATGCAGATTTTGCTTAGTTCTGAGCTGAGGGTTTTTTCAACCTGTAATTTGTTCTTGTCAGAGACCAGCAGGGCTGAGTCGTCCGCAAACAGGAACAAGTTGCAGTCACAAGCTGACGACATGTCATTTGCATAAATTAGGAACAGTAGCGGACCTAGTATGCTTCCTTGTGGAACACCACAGTTTACTGTGAGGGGGGGGGATAGGGTACCGTTTACCTCCACCATCTGCTCTCTCCCCTCCAGGTAGGATTGCATCCAGCTCACTGATAGACTATCAAAACCAATTGCTTTTAGCTTGTCAATCAGAATGGTGTGATTGACAGTGTCGAGCGTGTTGTCCGTTTTTATGTTTATGTTTGAGAATCTGGTTTTAAGTTTTTTACTGCATCCTAGTTGATTATTGAGTAATTTCCAAAGTTCACGTGGTTTGTTTTTGTTTTCCTCAGTTTTGTCATTGATGAAATTCTTTTTTGCAGTTTTGATCATGGAGTTTACGTCGTTTCTTAGTCTGTTTCTTTCTAGTTTGAGTTCAGTCACGTGGGCTTGGAGTTCACTGCTCGTGCTTTTAGTAAGTACTACTACTACTACTACTACTACTACTACTACTACTACTACTACTACTACACCTCTGCACCATGGGTGACCGGGCCTTCTGCTCAGCTGCTCCTCGGCTGTGGAATGTCCTCCCCGACCATCTGAGAGCACCACAGTCCGTTGAGGTTTTTAAAAGGGGACTAAAAACATTTCTTTTTAACAAGGCATTTCCCTGAATTATTCTTTTACTTTTATTTTTTACTTCTATTCATTTTATTAGTGTGGGTGACCTGGCGAAGCCAGGTTGCAACCACACTATAGTAATCTATACTCTTTTTATTTATTCTTTCTTTATTCCGCAGATTTTGCCAACAAAACTCCTCCCAGAGCGTTCGCGCCCCATACACGTGAAAGGTATCAAAACGACCGGCTTGCAAAAACTCGAGTGTCTATTACTTTTCTGAAAGTTTCACCGCACTGTTAGGCTACAAATCGACTTTAAACGGGAACATTTCGGTCCCATTGGAAATGAATGGCAAGTTAGAGTGTAGGAGGTGAAATAAAAAAATGTCCACCACCTTGGGTAAATTGCGACAGTGATCTCAATTTTGGACGTAGAAAAAAAAAACATCAAAATGAAAGTGTAACGGGGAAGCCCGTGGGTATGTCCACAGTCACGGAAACAGGTGTGTTGATGAGTGACTGTGGCATTGCGGGCTGGTAAGTTAAACTCACTTCCTCATAACAGGGTTAACAGACGCATAGGTACGGTAGTTAGGAGTGAATTCACTTCTTAGTGCAGCGGCCTGTGTCGTTTTTTTTTGACAAAAAAGTCAAAAAAGTTTAAAAAACTATATTTATATAAATATAAATATATATAAAAAACATATTACATTTTTTTTGAGTTTTTTACATTTTTGGGAAGGTTGTGCCATTGTACTCAGTAGGGATGTCCTCTTTCATTGGTCTATGTTGACCATGCCCATAGTTTGGCTCCTCCCCCTTTTTGTATCTTTTGAACCACAGGCGCACAGGCGTCACCCAAACTTTCACAATTTCCCCTGCGCGGAATTGTCTAGTTATTATTATTATTTAATTTTTGTATGTTCTTCCATTTCATTGGTTGTTCTATTCATTTTAATTGTTTTTATTCATTTAACTTTTTATCTTTATCTCCTGTAGCACTTTGAGATTTTCACAAATATAAAGTGCGGTACAAATTGAATTTATTATTATTATTATTACTACTACTACTACTACTACAACTACTACTACTACTACTACTGTATTACTACTACTACTACTACAACTACTACTACTACAGTATTACTACTACTACTACTACTACTACCACTACTACATTATTACTACTACTACTACTACTACTACTACTACTACAACTACTACTACTACTACTACTACTACTACTACTACTACTACTACTACTACTACTACTACTACTACTACTACTACTACTACTACTACTGCTGCTGCTGCTGCTGCTACTGAAATAGGTATTTGTAAGAATAGACATTTGGATTTACAGATATGAGATCTGGTTCAGCTGCTGCAGCAGGATACACGGTGTTATCCTTTTCTCAAAAACTGTTAAAACACTCGTCATTATATTCAGAGCAGGCCAGATAACGCTTGCATCCAAGGCCGCAGCGAGCCCTCCGCAAGGGCCCATCCCATCCGACTCCCCAAATGACCATATAAAGCCAACCCAATCAGAGACGGAGGCGTCTCTATCTCACTGTGTTAAGCCATTACAATATTGCTTTGTCTTCACTTTCACTCTGACATACCTGTGATATGCACTCTGACAGACTGAAAGTCCGTCCGTACGGGCGTACTGTATATATATTTTTTCTTCTCCAATAAACCTGTGTTCATTTAACGTGAGTATTCCGGCTGTCTCTTTTAGCTCCTGTTTCATTATTTCAGAATACCTGATTCGCAGTGTGACACTGTTTTAGGCTGCTTGATGCCCGTGGAGAACCTGTCGTTGGAGACGTCAAAATCCGCGACATTCTTTTTAATATTTTCGTCTTTTTGAATCCAATAGAGGCCTTTCAAAGGTAATAGGCCTATCATGCTTTTCCAATGTTATACCTGCTCTACCACTGCACAGCAATTAGGCATTTTTCTTTCTAAAAGTGGTTACCAGTGGTTGCAAGCAGACAAACACAAACATTCTGTGCAAGGCCTCTATTCCAAGCACGTTTGAATATATAAGTGCTATTAAAATGTTCTAAATTCCATAGACAATGTTTTGTACAGCTTATTGAGGCACTTACAACTTGTAATCCCTGGTGGTCGACAGCTAACTGTAAAGTTTTTTTCTTTTTTTACATGAGCTGGCAACCAGCCAGTACAACTATGAGGGAGTCCCTACCTCCCTGTTGTATATCCATACATATTGACTGACCATGTTTGCAATTGTTGTTGTTTTTTTGTTTGATTTCTTTTCCTTTGGCCGGCGAAATCATGCAACTCATTAACGCAACGCATGACATCCAAGATGCAGTACTAATCAATGCTGTGGAACTCAGATCTATGGAATGTGAGGGGGAGGATGGTGCGTTTTTCTCAGCGCAGGAGAAAGAAGATAACGAATATGCACCAGGGCCGTACTTCCCACAGCAGGGCCGCGCTGTCCCTGGGCAAGCACACCACCTGGGGGCCCCATCCCCACAGCAGGGCTATGCTTTTCCTGGGGCCCCACAACATCTGGGGGCCCCATCCCCACAGCATGCAGGACTACGCCTTCCCTGGGGCCCCACCTCACCTAGGGGCCCCATCTCCACCGGCACATCAGCCACCATACCCTGCAACAACCAGACGAAGGGAACGCATAAATTATGGTAAATGTTTCAACTGCGATAAAGCAGGCCACATAGCCTCTGAGTGCCAGGCCCCAAAGAGCGACAGGACCCGCAAGTATGAGCAGCGGGTAAGGAGGAGGGCCGGGAACAACGATCGTAACAATGACCATGACAATGACATCCTCTTAAATGAGGAAATACCATGACTGCACCTCAACGCCAGCAACGATTCGGGCCCACCCATGGACGACGTCCCAAACCCTTATGCATAAGTAGGACCTACCCCACCACACCAACGACGACCCCGGCCTGTACAAACAACGCCCGCTACAAATATCCTACCTCCCTACTCCCTGCACCTGGTATGCTGCTGTATTCAACTATGGGGAGATGACTGCTACTGTATTCAACGGCATCCAGCCTCCTTGCAACAGATATATCGTTCTGTGTGTGAAGGAGTGAGAAGACACCTGACTGCTACTGTATTCAACGGCATCCAGCCTCCTTGCAACAGATATATCGTTCTGTGTGTGAAGGAGTGAGAAGACACCTGACTGCTACTGTATTCAACGGCATCCAGCCTCCTTGCAACAGATATATCGTTCTGTGTGTGAAGGAGTGAGAAGACACCTGACTGCTACTGTATTCAACGGCATCCAGCCTCCTTGCAACAGATATATCATTCTGTGTGTGAAGGAGTGAGAAGACACCTGACTGCTACTGTATTCAACGGCATCCAGCCTCCTTGCAACAGATATATCGTTCTGTGTGTGAAGGAGTGAGAAGACACCTGACTGCTACTGTAGTCCACTGTGACTGCTACTGAGAACGACAACAAGGGAAGTTAAACAACACTGATTGCAGAAGCCAGTGTGCATATTAGAAAGTCAAATTTCTGATTTAGATATGGGTACATATTCAGAGTTTGAAAATACTACTTATATTAAGACTGCCATTTTATTTTATTTGTTCTTTGTTTCCTATTAACTACTGTCGGCGCTTCGGGTCACTGAGAAGCGCTTTATAGATGTGATACCACGTTTTTTTATTTTAATTTTTAATTTTTAATTTTTTCTCTCCTTTTCTGTTTATTGTTTTCCATTTGTTTTTGAAACTCTCATTTTCCACCTGCTTACCCTTAATTGCGAAAGTAAACTATCGATAGAACAAGAATATTTGTTCCTGGGCGTCTCTCTACACCTCATTAGTTCCTCTGTACTTAATGTTTATGTTCACTCGCTAAAGTAAGGCGCCAGCGACTAAACTGTCCCCAGCCTGGGACTCCTCCCTTTTCAATTTGCACCTGACCTTTCATTTACTCGACTTTTTATTTTATTTTTATTTTTTTATTTTTTTTATTTCTTTCTCAAGAGCTATTGTTCTACCTAGTGCTTATTATGTTTTTTTTTTTATTCTACCTAAGAATGCAACGTTTTACAATTGCCTGCATAGTGTCTTAAGACTGTTGTTTAGTGATATTGATGCTTAGAATTATCGTGCTACTTCCTGCCAAGTGTGAAATTGTGATGTATTGATGTTGATTGATTTGATGTTCTGCATGGTGTCTTGAGACTGTGGTTTAGTGATATTGATGGTTGAAATTACCAGGATGTGCCAAAAATGGCACAAAGTGGGGAATGTGAAGTGAATTTCAGAGTCTTAATCCTCTGGGGCCCCACAACAGGGTTGATCGTTAAAATCCATGAAGTCATGTTATCCTTCTCTCAAAAACTGTTAAAACACTATATCCATTCATTATATTCAGAGCAGGCCAGATAACGCTTGCATCCAAGGCCGCAGCGAGCCCTCCGCAAGGGCCCATCCCATCCGACTCCCCAAATGACCATATAAAGCCAACCCAATCAGAGACGGAGGCGTCTCTATCTCACTGTGTTAAGCCATTACAATATTGCTTTGTCTTCACTTTCACTCTGACAGATCTGTGATATGCACTCTGACAGACTGAAAGTCCGTCCGTACGGGCGTACTGTATATATATATTTTCTTCTCCAATAAACCTGTGTTCATTTAACGTGAGTATTCCGGCTGTCTCTTTTAGCTCCTGTTTCATTATTTCAGAATACCTGATTCGCAGTGTGACACTGTTTTAGGCTGCTTGATGCCCGTGGAGAACCTGTCGTTGGAGACGTCAAAATCCGCGACAGGGCGTCCTGTGGTTCACCTCCCCTCCACTTCCTTCCACTCCTGTGGTACAGCAGCACCAGCGCAGCCAGCCCTAGCACGATCACCATGGCAACCAGCGGAATGGTGACCTGCTTCACGAGAACTGACAGAAGAGGATAAGATAAGATAGATAAGATAAGACAAGATAAGATAAGTAAGACAAGATAAGATAAGATAGGATAGGATAGGATAGGATAGGATAAGACAAGACAAGACAAGACAAGACAGGACAGGACAGGACAGGACAGGACAGGACAGGACAGGACAGGACAGGACAGGACAGGACAAGACAAGACAAGACAAGACAAGACAAGACAAGACAGGACAGGACAGGACAGGACAGGACAGGACAGGACAGGACAGGACAGGACAGGACAGGACAGGACAGGACAAGACAAGACAAGACAAGACAAGACAAGACAAGACAAGACAAGACAAGACAAGACAAGACAAGACAAGACAAGACAAGACAAGACAAGACAAGACAAGACAAGACAAGACAAGATAAGATAAGATAAGAGTTTGGTATGGATAAGGAGCGGCAGACAGTCCAGACAACAAAGGCAGTGGGCTGATGTATCCTACAAAGGCAAAAAGCCTTAACTTCAGTTATTATTGCCATGACAGCAAATTATTCACCAGAGTATTGATGATGTCAAATTATTCACCAGAGTAAGGAACTTTTGTTTGATATTGAAAGAGAGCTTGAAACTCTCAAAACTTGGCTTTATGTTAAAGGGGAATTATTTTACTATTTATTTCACTATTTGGGCAATTCCTGTGAGTTTATGGAACACCTCTGTAATTTTTTTTTTTTTTTATTCATTGTTTTGTATTTCTAATCAAGTCCTCAAAAACAGCATTTTTCTACCTGAAGATCTTAAGCTGTTTTGAGGCTGGGCTCCTAAACCACTGTGTGGCTTTCGAAGCATCTGGGACATTAACATGCAGCGGTGTCTCTCTGACATCACAAATCATCACATTTTCAGATTACTCAGTTCAGTGAGGGTGAATATTGTGAGAGGAGAATTGGAAGAATGCGCCAATATGAGAATTAGAGACATAGATCATATTAATATAAGTCCACATAGCTAGGAAACAATGCTAAACACTGAAAAAGGCCATTTATAAGATAGTTCCCCTTTAATAAATTGTCTCTCAATATTAAGAAAACTAAATGTATGGTTTTTGGTAATCGAAAAGAAATAGAGGGGGAGATAGAGTTAAAATATGTGATGTAAAAATAGAAAGAGTTTCTGAGATAAAATGTCTAGGGGTAGTTAATTATTGACCAGAAATTAACATGGAAACAACATGTTAACTATATTCAAGGAAAAATATCTAAGTCAGTAGCAATATTGTATAAATGTAAGGATATATTAAACTACAAAGCCTTGCACATCATTTACTGCTCACTTATACTTCCTTACATTTCTTACTGTGTGGAAGTATGGGGGTCGACATTTAAAAATACAGTAAATCCAATAGTCGTACTGCAAAAGCGGGCCATTTGGAACCTTTTCAAGGCTGGTTCAGGGGCGGAGCTATAGGCGCGGCAGGGGAGGCAGCGGCCTTAGGGCCCGCCCACCGTCTGGCGGGAGGGGGGGCCCGGGCCCCGGCCCCCCCTCCGGCCCCGGGCCCAGGCCCGGGACTGAATGGAGTTGCCGTTCGCGTGTGGGACTGGATCGAACACAACTGGTGGTAACGGCAACTGGGACTGGTGCGTTTGTTTTGATTCTAGGCTCCTCCCGTTTTGCCAGTACTGTGGTACGAGTACGACTGATAGCGTGTGGTTTAGGAACAGGGCGTTTTGCACAAATCCAGCGCTCCCTTTCCTTGGCTGTGACGTAGCCACGTAAATCTCACAAGCAGCGCGCAGGTGATATTTTTCTCTGATGTCGCGTTCACGTTACGTGGGAAGAATCGGAAGAATCAGCTTCCGACTGGGAAAAACCATTCACGTCAGCCTCCTAGTTGTAATTCCTACTAGGACATATGGGATTTTTTATAGACCCCGATATCTCCCACTTCGCGTCACGAATTGCGGAAGTATGGATGTGGGCGTTTTGATCGAGTCAATGCGTGAAGGCTTCCTAGTTGTAGCAACGAGATGTCCTCTGGTTCTTCCGCTTCTTCCCACGTAACGTGAACGCGACATCAGAGAAACACAACATAATAAGTCACCTGAAACATGAATGAATGAAAACTTTATTAACAGATTGCAGAATGGGTACAGTACAGTACAGCTCAATACATACAATTGTTAAGGGGATGCAGACCAGAGAAAGACTTTCGTCTTGTTTACATCAGGGTCCCCCACATCACCACCGTGGTGTATTAAAATCCGACGACGCCGAGCAGCTAAAGGGGACATTTACCAGCACAAAGTGTGGATATATTATGATTTAACAAGTCTTATCTGTCCAGGACGATGACAACATTATTGCAGGTAAGCTACCTAGTACTACTAACGTTATCACGCTAGCTTGGATGCTAACTAACGTAATGTGAATGAATGAATGAAAACTTTATTTAACAGATTGCAGAATGGGTACAATACAGTACGGCTCGTTAACGGGATGCAGACCAGAGAAAGACGTTTGTCTTGTTTACATCAGGGTCCCCCATTTTCAATTCATAGTGATCATAGAAAACATATACGTTACCACCTAGCCACAATCTATGGTATTTCTAGGTTACCACATGGGTGGCGCATGTGAACACTTTGTGAATTATGTGAGGGTGTATCATGATGATGGTAATTTGGCACTTAACGAACGTTACCTATCTCTTTGCCGTTTTGCATAGTGCACTGCATAGTACCAGAGATGACAAAAGTTATGTGGTAACATAGGTCGCATCACTGCCAGTAGTCGGCATATTACCCAATTCTGACTCTGGTATTAGTCAACTAACGTACTGTTAGCCAGCTACTGTAATAACGAAACTGAAATATCTAATGATGATAGTCAATCATAAAGACAGAAAACACTCTCATCACAGACAAGCTGGATCTGGCCAAATACCTAAACATGTCATGGTGAATGAATGAAAACTTTATTTAACAGATTGCAGAATGGGTACAATACAGTACAGCTCAATACATACAATTGTTAAGGGGATGCAGACCAGAGAAACACTTTCGTCTTGTTTACATCAGGGTCCCCCATTTTCAATTCATTATAACATAATGACATACAGATAGACAGTAGTGCTACATCTATACATGACATACCAGATTTGCAAATACAGTACTGTTTGTGATACGAAAAGAGTCCAGAAAAGAGAGTATATACATTTGACGTATTATTATTGTATTGTGATATGTTTTGTTTCATGTTGGATTTTTTTTTTTTTTTTTTTTTTTTTTAATAATACAATAAATATCGGGGGGGGGGGGGGCCCGAGCTGTCAATCTCGCCTCGGGGCCCGTGGGGCATTCCAACCGCCACTGGGCTGGTTACTATGAACACACTAAGCCATTGTTTATAAAGTCTCATATTATGAAATGTAATGATTTGGTTTACTATAAAACTATGCAAATAATGTGCAGAGCTAAAGCAAAGTTACTCCCAGATGGGGTGCAAAGGTTTTTTTCAATACATGAAATAAAATGTGATTTGAGAGATATTTGTAAATTTACTGTTCAAAAAGCTAAGAAAGGGATTAAAAGGAGGTGTATTTCTATTATTGGGGTTAACTTGTGGAACAATGCTGATATACAGTTAAGAATGAGTAATTCGGTTTTGGTTTTTAAGAAAAAGGTTTGTAAAGCTATTTTCTTTAAACTACAAGGGTGAATAACACTGTTTTGTTTTCTTTTTTTCTTTTAGAATACTGTTTTGGAATCTACATTTTTGTATTTTTTTGTAAAGCAAATTTTGAAAACTACAAGGGTGAATAATACTGTTTTGCTTGCTTTTTTTCTTTATAATACTGTTTTGGAGTCTAACATTTTTTATTTTTTTGGTAAGAATATAGGACAGGCACATATAAGCACTATGCTTCAGTCTGTACCTTTTCAGACACTGTAAAAATCAAATATTGATAAATGATGGTGTATATTGTATTGTGTGAGATGATGACTGAAAAAATAAACTACTACTACTACTACTACTACTACTACTACTACTACTACTACTACTACTACTACTACTACTACTACTACTACTATGTCACGTGGAAGTGTCTAGACTGTTCAGTAAAGAACAACTGTGTCTCACGTGTGATTATTCACAACAACAACCAAAACAATTGTAGCTTGCCTTTATCTGTATAGGGCTACAGATATAGTGATATACTGTACAAACACATGGACGATGGGTGTTCTGCTTTACAAAGGCAAACAGCAGTAACGGAAGTGAACCCTTTTTTTCTGGCCAGACCTCTTTGTCACTTTATGGCCAGACACTAGTGTGTGAACATGATGTATCTGTCTGTAAACTGTCCTTTCATTGTGGCCACGGTGAAATAAACTGTTTTCTATTATTAATAATGACTCAGAATGATTTATAAAACGGCTCATCGTTTTGTCCTTTAACATTTCCCATAACAGTGTTCACATTATTACCAGCAGTGATAAAGTGGTGTTCACATATTACCAGCAGTAATAAAGTGGTGTTCACATATTACCAGCAGTAATACAGTGCTATTCACATATTACCAGCAGTGATAAAGTGGTGTTCACATATTACCAGCAGTAATAAAGTGGTGTTCACATATTACCAGCAGTAATACAGTGCTATTCACATATTACCAGCAGTGATAAAGTGGTGTTCACATATTACCAGCAGTAATAAAGTGGTGTTCACATATTACCAGCAGTAATACAGTGCTATTCACATATTACCAGCAGTAATACAGTGGTGTTCACATATTACTGGCAGTGATAAAGTGGTGTTCACATATTACTAGCAGTGATAAAGTGGTAACATAAAAGGTGGGTCAACTATGAACTCAACTATCACAGTTATGCCAACAACCACCAAAATTAATAGCACTTTATAATTAGATTTTGTTTTATTTCCCCCAAAAGATGTGAGGTTCTCCTCTCCCTGGACCTTTAATTCCTGTTCCCTGTACTTTAATTCCCTGTCTCCTCACTTCACTAGCCCCCACCCTCGCGTTCGTTTGCTCTTCAGCAGCCACACCCTTGGACTACCTGTCATTATGTGTTTGATTGGTCTGGTGCCGAACACACACTTCTAGTTTCAAGTATCAATTACCTTCACGCACCTGACGTGTATTCTAATTAGTTCCCCTTTGGGCTTTAAGTACCTCGCTCTTCCCCTCTGGCCTTGTCGGGT